>NC_064810.1:80913164-81285836 GCF_023721935.1 Panthera uncia
TTATTCTGGAGTGGCTTTATTCTTGTGTTCCACACATAGGGTCTTGTAGGCCACAGGAAGGAGTTTGGATTTTATTTCAAGTGAAATGGGAAACAAAGTAGTATTAAACAGGGTGTGGCAACATGATCTGACTTATGGTTTAACAAAAATTTTTTTTAATGTTTATTTATGTTTGAGAGAGAGAGACTGAGAACGAGCAGAGGAGGGGCAGAGAGAAAGACACAGAATCCGAAGCAGGCTCCAGGCTCCCAGCTGTCAGCACAGAGCCCAACGTGGGGCTCAAACTCACCAATCGCAAGATCATGATCTGAGCTGAAGCTGGACACTTAACCGACTGAGCCACCCAAGCACCCCTGACTTACGGTTTTAAAAGAACATTCTGGCACTGTATGGAGTCTGGTACTGTATGGTACGGGAATAAGAGTAGAACCCACAGGGTGCGTTGGTGATCATTCAGACCAGAGATAATGTGGCTTGGGCAATGGCCTGACAGTGAGGGTGGATTTGGGATGGGTTTCAGATCCAGAACCAACAGAATTTGCCGATGTCTTAGATGTGGGTATGCAAGCATGAACTTGGCGTAAGAGAATCGGGACCTTTATGTGTCATCTTGTTTTAGGTACCCTTTTTTTAAAAATTAACAAAACTAGGGCAACTGTTGAGTCATTTCCACCTGAGAAGAAAAGAAGAGAAGCTTGGGAAGGAAGGGACAGGTTGGGTTTCCCCGATTTACCCTGCTCTTCTGCCAGGCGCCTATCTGGTCTTCTCCCCCGCCACCCCAGCCTCACCCAGCTCTCACACACAGCCTCTGCAAGGCAGAGGGACCAACAGCAACGGAGGCCAAGCCTGGCTGGATTACCAAAACAGACCTGAGCTTTACTGTTCTAGGGCTCGCAGAACCTCAAACTTTAAGAAGTTCAGCGAACGTCCACTAGAGGGCACTGCAGGGCTGCCCAGAAAAGACAACCCCAGGACGGACTTTCCACCTTCAATTAGCAAAGAAGTACTTACTCTGTATTGAGCACACGTTTAGGCGAAGCCCTGGGTTAAACACTGAGATACGAAGATCGGAGCACAGGTGCTGTCCACTGCCGAGTTGGGGAAGCAGCGACGGGCTCTGGGCCCGCGGAGGTCGGTGAGGTGATGGTATCCAGGCAGGGGCAGTCTGTGTCTTTTTCCTGCTTCTGTGGACTTAACTGTAAGACATACACTTACATACAACACATTAACAACACACATACACAACTGCACGCACCCCGCAGTCCCGCGAGGGCTGCAGAGGAGATAGGCTAGAACTCTGAGAATACTGGGGAGTAGAGGAATGGTGAGTTTACAACTCGAGAACACAGCCCTACCGCCCCCAAACAATCCACACATCATTAGCGTCACTGTAAAAAAGCCTATTAAAACACACACATGCTAACCACATGTGACCCAAGGTTACATGAACTCATCGACACCCACTAACACATTAGCACAGATTTACTGAGCCCTGTGGGTGGGGTGGGGTAATCTTCTGTCACAGGGTCACAGGGGAGAAGAATGAGAGCCAGCCTTTCAGGAATGCTGACGATGTGCAGACACCATTCCAGGGGCTCGTGTGCTTTCTTTTCTTAATGCCCACAGCCCCATGGCACTATGGGCAGGGATATATCCCCAGTTTACAGAGGGGGACACCAAGGCTCTGAGAAGTGAGGGGGCTCTCCCAGGATCACATAGCTAACATAGGCAGAGGAGCGGTGATTAAATGCTGCCCTGAAGGAACTCACAGTTGGGAGAGATGTTACATAAAAAGATCACAAGAGGGGCCAGCAAAGAGCAACTTCATTTTCTCTTTCTGTCTGCCTCTCTTTCTAAGAACTTAACATGCTTAATGGCAGAGCTTCTCCTGAGATGGAAGGGGAAGCCCTCATCCAGGCTGCCCCACTCTCAAGTCTGCAGGTGTCCCTGCATTATCTGAGACACCAGCAGCTCTGTCTCCTGAACCATATGACTGACCGATATTATGGTGCTGAAGGCTTCAGTCATGGGGTTGGTGGCAAGCTCCCATGGGACGCTCACGAGACCCTTTAGTTCTCCAGCAAGGTCATGCCGTCTGCAGCAGAGAACTATTCATCAACCAGCAAAACAAAACAAACTTCCATAGGACACCAAGTGACCACGCGGCCAGAACTTCCCATCGTGAGCTGGGTCTGGTCGGACCCTCCACATTGTAAGGTCCAGCAAACCCAGCATCAGCCTCTTGTACATGGAAATGGTACCACCGCACTGAGCCTGGGCAGGAACAGAAGGCACGGGCAAGCTGCGGGGCCCCCATCGCTGTTTTCCCAATGCACCTCCCTCAGCTCACACCTAAGGCTGTAGGGATTCTGTCCATCCAGCTGAAGGAGGACTAAAAAGCCAGAGCTGGGGTTACAGATGAGCCAGCTTCCTAGGTATGTGCCAACTAAAAATGATGGTAAGTGCACTACAGCCGCTCTTAGGAGTGACCTTTTGAAAAAAAAAAAAAAAAAAAAACAGGGTGAAAACCCTCCAGTAAATTGACAGAGTTATGGATGGTCCCTCTCATCCTTTCCTTTGTGTGGATAGAGAAGTGTCCCGAAGTGAAAATATGTGCAATGCATGGGTGATGGCTAATGGCGTGGCTGGTCAGGGGCCTGGAAGGAAAAAAGATCGGAAGATGAGGATAGCGAGGGCAGGGGTAGAGGATGCAGGTAGACATACAGGAATAGGCAGAAATGTGAAGATCTCTGTGTCACATGTTAACTCCCACCAGAGAGCATCTACTATGGAAGAGGCACGGAGCAAACTAGTACATGAAATGACCCAACTGATACCAGTCAGTCTCTGTCATTAGACACCCCAGTGCCGGCACGATGGGCACAGTGGCCACAGTGCAAAGATGCAGGTCACACATGGACCCCACAGCCTGATTCTCCTTACCTAAGCCCTATCCAGGTGCTTCTAGGTACCCCATCTAGGTACTTCCTCCCCTGAATGCCAACCTTCCAGGTCAGTGAAATTAGAGAGGCTCATAAGAGTCACCACCAGGGGGCACTGGTTGAGCAGTTACATCCTTGAGCAGGGAAATGACCCACCAAAAGTGGAGAAACTCCAATGTGGGGAGGAATGCGTGTTTCTCTTGTCCTAGTTACAGAGAGTGGAGCCATGGAAATTCCAGGAATTAGGGAGCTGGGGTGAGAAAATCAGCCTCTACCCAGGACGGGCCAAGTGAAGAAGGCTCCTCAAATATCTAAGAGGAATTTAAGGAGCTTGACTAGTGTTGAATCTGGGTAAAGGGAAAGGTATTTCCTTCCCCCTCATCCTTCCTTCCTTCCTTTCTCCCCTTCCTTCCTTCCTTCCTTCCTCCCCCCTCCCCGCTCCCTCCCTCCCTCCTTCCCTTCCTTCTTTCTTTCTTCCCTCTATTTTGTGGTTTAAGAATATACCATATTATACTAGGATTTTAAGGTTTTCAAAGTACCCCCAGGTAGACTTTCTCAGATAAGTCTAGCCTCAAACAACCTTGAGAATTAGGTATTGCCACTCTCATCTCATTGAGAGGCAGGCTCAGAGACCTTAGTTGACTTGTTTAAGGTGACACAGCTGGCAGAGGCTGGACCTGAAACCACAACCTTTGTAACCTGAATGACTTGGATTCGGACTCATGTCACCACAGTTGGATTTGTGGCCCTAAACAAGAGCCTCAGGCTTTCTCCCTCTGTTAACGTTCACAGCACACTGCTGCATGTGGACAGAGGTGGGGGGCCTGGCCTTTAGCCAAGGTGGGGCTCAGCACTGCCCAGCAGCCTGACCATAATCCTCTAAACCCAGTGCCCTTCAACTCTGACTGCACAACAGCGTCTCCCAGGGAGCTTCCAAATGATGTCAGCCCCAGCCCACCCAGGCTGAGCGTGGGGCCCTCAGGAGCACAGCAGGTCAACGACCCCATCCTCCCGTAACTGAGGGGCAGAGCTGATGATCTGTTCACTTCTGGGTGCTCCCTCTCCAGCACAGAGGGGGGGCTTACATGGCTGATGCAAGTTTATCCCATGTCTTTCTTCGTGAAGCTCCAGGGCAGTTGACTCAGAGAGAAACTGAGGCACGGAGAGCCCCACCCTCACCCCCAGGATGGACAGAGGATCCCATCAAGCCATGGAAGTCGATCAAAGTCTCAGGCTCTTAATCACCATACTAGAAGCCACTTGGCATAAAGGGCCCTGGGCTCAGGGCTAGACTCTGCCTCTTTATCTATGAGACCTCACATCAGTTAACTTCTCTATAAAATGAAGATAATACCCACTTACCAAGATTGTTTTGAAGGTTCAGTTAAAACCATCTATATACAGATGCTTTGATAGCCTTGAATCCCTAATACAAAATCGTATATTCCTTTTTTAAAAACTTTAAATGGTACTTAGTTTTTGAAACAAGAAATAGATGTATATGGACAAAATTTAAAAAAATAAAGGACCCCCCCTTCCCTTGTCCCTGGCAACAATTTCCGCCCCTGGGCGGCAACTGCCATTACCAGTTGCTGTGTGGTAGCTAATGTATTCCTAACAGGAGCTCAGTTGAGCCAGGCAATCCCTATGTAGGCCATGAGGCCTCCCAGAATGTGCCAGATTCAGGCTCATCTAATGTTATGGAGCACTTACTACCTGCCAGGCTCTTTGACACACAGCCTCTCTTTTGATGATCAAAAACAACAGAAAAAAAACAGTGATAACAAAAACAAAACAGTGATCCCACCAGGGCCCAAATCCAGGTCCTCTGACTCATTTAGAGGAACCACGGGCTCTACAGGCTCTACCATCCCAGAAACCCCACCCACACTTCCCCCACCAGCCCTCCCCCCACCCCCCCACAAGCCACAGCCCAGCTCACCCAGTCACCGTGGTGCTGGAGTGGCCTGTTCTTCACTGTCCTTGGATTGTCTGCACATCACTTACGTGCCTCGTGTGTGTGAATATGGCCTGCTTGAGCAAGCCTTTCCTTTCTAAGGAGGCTTGGCAGTTGTCCCCTGAGGAAGGCCGCCCGTGTGATACCTCCTGTGGGCCTCCCAGTGCCCCAGTCAGCGTGGGTCCCATGAGGAAACGTCCCAGTCCCCTTGGCTGGACTGCATGGGCTTCAGCTCAGGCAGCTGGAATCAAGGCCTCTTTCCACACAACCCCCTCCCCACTGCACAATCACTCTGATCCTGTTCTCCCTGGAATCTTCTCCCCTGCCCCACAGGAGGCTGCCACAATCCAGGTGGGAACGCCAGAGGCCACAGGGCCCGGAATGTAGGTTATCCTCAAGCCAAGCTCTCATCCAGTATCTGGCTGTCCTCAGTTTTACACAGCGGCCAAAGGACCACCAGAAAGAACTCACCATTCCTGATCCCTAGGACCTAGGACCTGCTGCCCCCATCGTCCTCTGGGAGCAAGATCTTGGCCTTCTGTGTTGCCTGAGACTGGAGGACAGTCATATGGGGGAATATGTAGGCCCCTGATACTCTTCTGTTCCACATGAGGAAAGGGGGTCTTGAGATAATGGTTTGCATCTGGGAAGGAGTGTCTCATTTAAAACAGATGAACCCTGGGGCGCCTGGGTAGCTCAGTCGGTTAAGCGGCCGACTTCAGCTCAGGTCATGATCTCGCGGTCCGTGAGTTCAAGCCCCGCGTCGGGCTCTGTGCTGACAGCTCGGAGCCTGGAGCCTGTTTCAGATTCTGTGTCTCCCTCTCTCTGACCCTCCCCCGTTCATGCTCTGTCTCTCTCTGTCTCAAAAATAAATAAACGTTGAAAAAACAATTTAAAAAATAAAAATAAAAATAAAACAGATGAACCCTGTTGGAAGTCAGCCTCTCCCTTCTGAGAAGCTCGAGAAGGTTATCCAGGGTTGTGGCTTGAATGACAGGAAAGGACAGAGATAGGCAGGAAGGCTGGGCCAAGGAGAGGTTGGGAGGAGGCTGTAGGAGAGGGGGAAGGAAGAGAAGGAGGAGGGAGACACCTGGTGGGATGGCTTTTGAAATAGAGAATGAGCAAGTGACAGAGAATGGGAACCCCACAAAAGACTTCCTGGTGGGTCCCCTCTTCTTGAAAGTCATTCATAATCAATCAGTCAGCATTCACATGGCCCATCCCTCCCACTCAGCTTTCAAGAAAGTTTAGATTTTCATGCTACTAGTTAACTTCCTATCCTATTCCTTTTTTTTTTTTTTTTTAAACCTGACAACGAAGAGGATTTTAGGACTTTGGAATGATCTACCTGAGTGGAATCCCCACACTCCACCCTGACCCTGACAAACAAAGAATCTGAAAAGACATAAAGTGTGTTAATGAGGGGAAATGAGCTATTCTGTTGGGGTGATTCTGCCTTTTAAAGTAGCGCATCCTTATTTAACCTCGCCTCGTCTCAGTTTCCTCATTTGTACAGCAGGGATGTTAACAATATATACCCCACAGGTTTGTTGCCAGGATGAAATGAAACAAAGTATGTACAGTGTTGAGCACGGTGTTCCGATGCACAATAAGCACCCCGTAAATGTTAACTGTTTTTGCATAATAGACAAATCACTTCCAAAGCTAAGGAACAGTTTGTCACAGTTTGGTCCCTTTCTGCATCTTGATTTTCACAGCTCCTAATTGTTCACAAGCTAAATTTTCACTCACAGGAAGCATTTCTCATAGAATCTCTTTGACAGCAAGCTCCCCTAGTCAGTAAAAAATGCGATTCAATTTATAAAATTTCTATTTTTGCCCCACCATTTTTAGAACTATCTTTCTCTATTAACTAAGGAATTGGATCAGATAAGCTGTGAGATCTTTTCAATGAAAAATTCATGACTCTGCTGTGTAAAGTGAGGAACTCTGTCTATTCAAGTATCGTCAGGGCTAAATATCAACAAAAGCAGATTAATATTTTTGCAAAGAATAATTTGCAAACTGGGAGAGCTGAACCAAAACAGTTAGCATCCAATGATGAATGTCTTGTCAATAATGAGGTCATTTGTATGCAGTGCATAATTCAGAAAGGAAGCAGACTCTTGTAGGCTTAATTTAGCAAACTTTAAAAAAAAAAAAAAAGAATTAATCCTAAGGAATCAATCCATAATGCAGGGGGGGAAAACGTTAAGATGTTCAGCAATGCATTATTTAGAGACCTAATCAATATATAATCTAAATCTCTCACAATATGAAAATGGTTACGTAAAGTTGGCCCATCCAAGCATTTGAAATATTATGCAATCTTCATCTGGATGCAGTACAAAGTTGTGGTTCTGGCCACCTGTTCTGGTCTTCGGCTGCCTGAGTTCAAATCCAGGCTCCACCACATATGAGCTGTATGACTTCAACAACTCACTTCGTTTCTGTATACCTCTTGTTTCCTCACTTGTAAAATGCAGATTAAACTAGTATGTATCTCAAAGAGCTGTTGAAGATTAAATGCAAAGCTCTTAGAACAGTTGCCGGTGAACAGTAAATATTTAACACGTGTAAGCTAGTGAGGGATGTTAATAACACAGTGTGGCAGAGACTGCTAACTTAGTATTGAAGCCTTTTCATCTTCTGGGGCTCCTGGCTAGACTACAGTTAGCAGCCTCCTTCTCAGTTCCGTGTAGCTGTGTGGCTCAGTTCAAGCCAACAGAATGAGGGCCCATGTGACACGTGCCCCTGCCAGGCCTGGCCCGTAGAAACCTCCCACACACAATCTCTAAGCTTTAACTCGACTGCTGGCTTGAGGTAGACCCAGGCAACAGCTTTGGAAGCCATGTTGTGGAGATGGCGGAGGCCAAGATAGATTCTTAAACCACCACTTGGAGGAGAACAGCCTGCAGACCATGAGCATCCATTTTGTACCTCCTGAGAAAGAGAAACATTTTTGATTTGGGGATTCATCAATTACAGCAGCAGGCATTAACTACCTCTTATATTAAGTGAAAAAATATGAGAGATGAATGATATGCCAGACACTGAGATGTCCCCCAATATTTGTTCTTGGTTTCCTTTTTTTTTAATCGAGGAAAACTTAAGTACAGTGAAATGCAAAGATCTCCAATGTGTAACACGAAAGGTTTTTTTTTTAATGTTTATTTATTTTTGAGAGAGAGAGCAAGCGGGGAAGGGGGAGGGGGAGGGGACAGAGGCTCCTAAGCAGGCTCTGCGCTGACAAAAGCAAGCCCCATGAGGGTCTCGAACTCACGAACCCCAAGATCGCGACCTGAGCCAAAGTTGGACGCTCAACTGACTGAGCCACTCAGGTGCCCCAACACAAAAGATTCTGGTGAATTTTTACTCCTATGTAACCAATACACTAATCAAAATGTAGACTATGTCCAGGGCGCCTGAGTGGCTCAGTCAGTTAAGCGTCTGACTTCAGCTCAGGTCATGATCTCACGGTTGGTGGGTTCTAGCCCCGCGTCAGGCTCTGTGTTGACAGCTCAGAGCCTGGAGCCTGCTTCGGAGTCTGTGTCTCCCTCTGTCTCTCTCTGCTCCTCCCCTACTTGCACTCTGTCTCTTTCTGCCTTTCAAAAATAAATAAATGTTAAAAAAAAATAAAATGTAGACTATGTCCATCACCCCAGAAAATTTCCTTGTCCCCAACCCCACAAGCAACCACCATTCTCATTTCCATCACATTAAATTAGTTTTGCCCCTTCTTGAATACCATATGAATGGAATCATAAATTCTGTACTCATTTGTGTTTTTTCACTCAACAAACATGTTATGAGATTTATGCATGCTGCTGAATATACCAGTAGTTCATTCAAGTTGTTAAAGAGTATTTCATTGTATGAATATATCACACTTTGTTTATTCATTTGCCTGTTGATAGACATTTGGATTATTTCTAGGTTTTTGCTATTGTGAAAAAGGCTGCTGCAAACATTCATGTACAAGTACTCTTACAGATTTTTACTGTTCATTTCTCTTGGGGAAAATATCTAGAGGAGGAATAAGTGGGTCTATTTTTCTATTGCTGCTGTACCAAATTATCACAAACTTACTGGCTTGAAACAACACAAATTCGTTATTTTATAGTTCTGGTGGTCAGAAGTTGGACACAAGTCTCACTGGGCTAAATCAAGGCATCCCTTTCTAGGGGCTCCAGGATTGCCTCTGGCAGTTCTGGCACCCGACACAAAATACCACAGACAGGTAGCTTAAAGGACAGAAATCTATTTTCTCAGTTTTGCAGACTGGAAGTCTGAGATCAGAGTGCCAGCACAGTCAGGTGCCGAGGAAGATTTTTTTTCCTGGCCACTTTCTTTCTGTGTGTTCACAATGGCCAGTAGGAGACAGACAGATAGATAGACAGAGAATCCTCTGGTGCCTCTTCTTTGGGAGCACCAATCCCATCATCAGAGCCTCACTCTTATGATCTCATGTAACCCTAATCACCTACCAAAGGTGCCGTCTCCAAATCCTACCAAAGGTGCCGTCTCCAAATACCATCACATTGGAGGTTAGGGCTTCAACATATGAATTACAGGAAGACAGTTCAATCCACAGCAAGGATGAATCTGTTTGTGTACTTATTTCAGCTTCTAGAAGCTACCTGCATCCCTCTGTTCATGGCCCCCTCCTTCCGTCTTCAAAGCCTACAAAATCCAGTAGTCTCACATCCCTGCCAATGTTTAGAATCTTCAGTCTTTTAAATTTTACTCATCCTAATGGGTATGAAGTAATATTGTGGTTTTAACTTGCACTTCTCTGATGACTAAAAATGTTGAATATCTTCTCCTGTGCTTATTGGCCAGAGAATCTTGTTTTGTAGTTTCTCCTCAAGTCTTTTATCAATTTTTAATTGGGTTATTCATCTTATTTTTATTGACTCACAAAAGTTCTTTATATATTCTGGATACAAGTTCTTTCTTATATACGTGTATTACAAATATTTTCTCCTAGTCTGGGTGTTGACTTTCTTTTCCTTCCCTGTCCTTCCTTTCCCTTTCCTCTCCCCCTCCCCTCCCCTCTCCTCCCCTCACCTCCCCTGTTTCCCTTCCCTTCCCTTCCCTTCCCTTCCCATTTCTTTTCTTTTCTGCCAGAAGAGTCTAGACAAGCGTATTGTCATTCAAATATTTAAACAAACTGCAGGTCTACACAAACTGTCTTATTTACATCAGGAGCAGATTGTTCCCCACACCAGGCACAGCAGCTGCTCTGTCTGATGCCCCCTTGCAGAGCAGCCCTGGGCACACTTGGCACAGCCCATGGGGCAGCGGGAGCAGCAGCTCTCGCAAGAAGCTCATTTGCAGGAACCAGTGCAGGTGCAGTGGGGTCCATTTCCAGCCGAGGTGAGGCTGGAGGTGCAAAGCAAGAGAGAGAAGAGTCAGGCTGGCTGGAGGCGCGATGGCCTTGACTTCATTTTCTTCCCAGTGCCTTTTGAGGAGCAGATTTTTTAAATCTTGAGAAGTCCAATTTATTACTTTTCCTTTTGGTTTGTACTTTTTGTGTCCTAAGAAATATTTGCTTATCCCAATATCACTGGCAGATTATAATTTCCACAGATAGCTGCAACAATAATTCCTACCTATGTGCTCTTTTACAATATGATCTTGACACTATTTCCATCTTCCTTAAATGTTTGATAGAATTCTCCAGTGAGACTATATGGGCCTGGAGCTTCCTTTGTGAGAAGCTTTTGAAAAATTATTATTAGAAATTCAATTTATTAAGCGGGTACAGGAGTATTCAAATTTTCTTTTTCTTAGGTCAGGTTAGGTAAGTTTGAAACAAATTTGTTCACTTCATTTGTTAAATTTATTGGCGTAAAATTGTCCATAACAGTCCTTAATTTTTTTCCCAGGGTCTGAGAATCCCAATTGACTTCCATCTTTTGTTCCTGACATTGGTATTTGTGTGTTCTCTCTCTCTCTCTCTCTTTTTCTTGACCACTCTTATAAAAAGTTTATCACTTTTATTAATCTTTTCACAGAACTAACTTTTGGCTTTGTTAATTTTCTTCTGGTTTGACTATTGTGTATTTTATTGATCTTTGCCCTTTATTATTTCCTTCCTTCTACTTATTTTGAGTTTAATTTACTCATATATTTCTTATTTCTTAAGCTGGAACCTTAAATCATTGATTTGAAACACTTGTTGCTTTTCTGATATAAGCATTTAAACCTATACACATCCTTTTTTTAAATCTTTATTTTTGAGAGAGAGACAGAGACAGAGAGCACAAGTGGGGGTGGTGGCAGAGACAGAGGGAGATATAGAATCTGAAGCAGGCTCCAGGCTCTGAGCTGTCAGCACAGAGCCCAACGAGGGCTCAAACTCATGAACTGCGAGATCATGACCTGAGCTGAAATCGGACGCTCAAACGACTGAGCCACCCAGGTACCTCAACGTGTCCTTCTAAACAATTTTAAATATTTTCTAATTTATCTTTTGATATCTTCTTTGATCTGTAATTTACTTAGAATTACCTCATTTAAAAACAAGTGAATAAACAACACAAAGCAAAATCAGACAATAAATAGAACAAACTGATGGTTGCAGGAGTGAGGGGGTAGGGGATGGGCAAAATGTGTGAAGGGGAGGGGAAGGTACAGGCTTCCAGTTAGAGGATGAATGAGTTACGGGAATGAAAGGCACAGCATAGGGAATATAGTCAATGGTGCTGTAATAGTGTCATATGGTAACAGGTGGGCTATACTTGTGGTGAGCACAACATTGCCTATAAAGAGGGCAAATCACTATGTCGTACCCCTGAAACTAGTCTAACATTACGTGTCAACTCTACTTCAATTTAAAAAGTCTTTTAAAAAAGAATATATAGCTATAATTAAACAAGGTGAATGTCACAAATAAAAATAACAATAAAATATATAAAATAAAAAGAATTACCTCGTTTAATTTCCAAATATTTGGGGATTTTCTAGGTATCTTATTGTTATTGATTTCTAATTTAATTTTCTTATAGTCAAAGAACATACTCCACAAGATTTCAGTCTTCTGAAATGTATTGAGAGTTCTATAGTGCTCCAGCATATGGTCCATTCCACTGAATGTTCTGTGTGCACTTAAAAGAATGTGCAATTGTTGGGTGTAGAATCCTATAAAGGGGTTTCTATCTAGTTTACCTCCTCTTGTACCTCAGTTTTGCTGGCAATGAATTCTCTCAGCTATCATTTATTTTTAAATGACTTTAGCCTCATTTTTGAGGAGTATATGCACAGAATATAAAATTATGGATTGTCAACTTTTTCTTTCAGCCATTTAAAGATGATAGTCCATTGTCTTCTGGCCTCCCTCGTTTTTCATGAGAAGTCAGCCATCGTTCACACATTGCTATCCATAATGTGTGTTTTATCCGGCTATTTTTAAGATTTTCTCTTTCTATTTGGTTTTTAGCAGCTTGGGCCTGGGTATGGTTTTATTTTATTCATCCTGTTTGGGGTTCACTGAACTATAGGTGATGTTTTCACTAAATTTTTTGAAAATTTGACCATTATTCCTTCATATACTTTTTTCCCCTGCCCCATTCTCTCTTCTCTTTTCTTTCTGAGATCTCTGCTTTAAATATGTTCATTATGAAGAGCAGATTTCATTACATTCATTATGAAGAGCAGCTAGTAATCATAGCCATAACATTCCAGCCAGCAGGAAAAGAAAACAAAGAGAAGTAGAGGCACACTCCTTTGCTTCTGCTCAAATTACCTTGGCCAGTTCCCTGGACAGTTGTGTATCCAAATAAAATTCTCTACCTAGAGAAGGAAGGAATTTTGATTATATTCCCAATGGAGTAACTGATAACCAGGTTCCCACCACTGCCACCATAAACAACTGTGAAACTAGACAAAATAAACTGGCAGTTGGACAGTATATTGGACAATAGGCAGTATGAGACTGTGAACCTTTAAAAAAAGGAAACACATTAGGGTGAATTCCACATTGGCCCTGGCTTTCTTCCTGGGGGTTCTTTCTGGGTCACGGTGTAGGGAGAGAGCCCTCCCAATGCATAGCACAGTATGTAGCACTCTTGCTGAGCTGAAGAAGCAGAAATTCAGGGATGCTAAATTGGCTAGAATTTTTAGGGCAGGGTAACAAAGATGTGGGAACTGCATGGGGGACAAGGGTGCTAGAAACTCTACTGTGGAGTTCTCCATAGTCCTTGGCTAAAAGCTTGGCTGCCTATGTGCAGGTAGGAGACCAGAAGTCCGAGAAGAAAGTGGCTTATGTGAGGCTGAGAGCCAAATAGGAACACCAAAAGGTGCACAATATTGGGAGATGGGGGAGTAAGGAGCATGCTTTAGAGTAGGAACCACTCCTTGGGAATAAGGACAAAACCCAAACAGACCAAGCCTGAGAGTCAATAAAATCCACCAGTAATTTAATTGCCTTCCAGAACAAAAAAAGACAAGTCTGAAGTCAGTAAATTAAAGAACAAAATTTTCCCGTGTAAAAATCATGCCTAAAGAAGGACTTTGACTATAGATACCTGCACATGGCACTAACAGGAAACAAATGGACTCGAAGCCCACTAACTCTTGGAGTGAACTGCATTGCAAAAAAAAATCCCCTGTGTGGCCTAAAAAAAGCCTGTGATTGTATTAACTCCTAAAGTAACTCCTACCCCTGCCCCCCACCCCCGCAAAGTCACCAGAAGAAAAAGGCTGTGAAATACACAAGTCCCCCAAAAGGGCATCCTCTCCAATGCCCACTTGGGATGAGGCCATGGAGGAAAACAGACAAGTAATCTTGCCAAAAACTAGTCTGTCCTCTCTGGGGTCAATGCACAAGTAGCTCGCTACCAGATAGACAAGCCAAGGCACTAACTCCACCACCAGGGATGGGAGTGCTTGTAACTCCTTTGTGGTAGGATTTGATCATTGCTATGAACTAGTGACTATTGGGTGTTTTCCATTCTTCCATTTTCTGAATGGAAGTTCTGATTACTCATTCTATTTCTTTTCCACTAGTGCATTTTGGGTATGTGTGTAATTGGAGGGAGGGAAGGTAACTTTTCTCTTTGGTTAGAGATCACCAGACATAAATGGTTGCATCTGGACCCAGGGGAGAAGACCCTGCAGCACACAGAGACCCTGAACTTTGAGCTGGAGGAGGGCGAGTGTGTTCTGCGGGTAAGATATGGATATTTGGGTGCCTGCCCAGCTGAAGACTTTCACAGCCTCCCTTGAAGCTGGGTGTAGCAATGTGATCTAGTTCTGGATGACGGTATGTGAGCATATGTGATGTGCATGACTTCCAGGTCATGCCCTTAAAAGGAAGGCAAAAACTATGCCTTTGATATATTGTTGTCCCTCTTTCCACTAGCTGGAAGGCATACATGTTGGCAGGAGCTAGAATAGATGTCTTAGACCAAGAGACAGAAGTCACATGTTGAGAACAAGAGCAACAAGATAGAAGGAGCAACCTCTTGACCTTCTCAAGCTGCCCTATCAGACCAGCACTGCCCATCTGGACTTTTATCTGAGCGAGAAACCAGCCTCTATTGTCTAAGCCACCATATTTTAGTACCTTTTTGTTACAGTTACCGTACCCACTATTTTAACTCTCATATTCCTCCTCCTCCTGTCGTCTGAGATGGCATTTGGGTGTATGGAAGATGGGGCTTCTAATGTAGTAAAGATAAAGGAGGGGAGCTAAGTTCCTGAGCACAGGGCCTTAGACTGCTCCATAGCTCCTCCAGTTTCTATAACCATGTTTCTTGTTGACTTGGTCACTGGGCAAGCATCTTGCTGACATTTGTTGCTTATATCTATGGCTAAGAAAATCAAGAATTTTCTTAGCTTTCTTGGAGACCAATGGTCCTTTCAATGGATTTTTCTCCTCTTCAGTCCTATGGGTGCTCTGAACCCCCTTGAGGCCTGGCTACAACTCTCATTTGGCTCCCAGCCTGGGTAACTACCTGGGCCTTATATAGCAGGTCAGATCTTCCTTCCCAAGAGTATCCAGGAAATTTTGGACATCTTCCATGCCAATGAATATCAGGAAAGACTCTGGGTAGCCAACTGCTTGCCTTCTTTGTGCCTAAGTAGGCAGAAAGTTTGCTTCGAGGAAGGTGCCTGGTGAGGACTCTCTTTCCATAATCCCAAACTAAAACAGGGTCAGAAGCCTCTCTTCTGCTTTTAGTGTTTCCTTCAATCTATCTGTCTGGAACTTTGGGACAGTTGAGACACACATGTGTCACCAACTGCTTCTCTTATTCCCACCTTTCTCTCCCTCCCACAATCCTCTGGGGTCTATGTGTAGCTATTTTTCCTACTTCCTCTTGGTAGTAGTTTTCCCTGTGTAGATGTTTATGATTAAGTCCACCCAGGTTGGTCCTTGATTTTTTTAAAGGGAAAAATTCAGAATAAAACTATTCTTTCTTTCCTCCACAAAGGCTGGTATTTGAGACTCTTGTCTTGCTAAAGGGGTGAAGGAAATCAGGGTTGAGATTTACAGTGTTTTAGGGACCTTTCTGTCCCAAGCAGTTCCTGCCCCTCTTTCTCTGGGCAACAAGCTTCATGGCTCAGCCCTGGAGGAGAGAAGCTGAAATAGAGCATGATTTACAGGAAAATAAAGATACATGGGTCTAATATCATTGCTGTTGCATATTTTATCTCAGTTTGTCACTCGTATTTTTGCTTTGTTTATGGTGTATTTCAAGGGCAAGCCTTTTTAATATTTATGGTGTCAAATTTGTCAGCTTTCCCTTAATGACTTCTGGGTTTGGTGCCCTGCAGAGGAAATTTTTCTCTGCTCTAAGACTGAACAGAACTTTTAATAGTTGTAAAATATGCCATTGTGCAAACATACAAATGTGCCCTAATTTATGTACAGATGAATAGTTAGTGCATTTCTACTGTTTAAGCTATCATAAATAACGCAATAAACATCTTTATAAATACATTTTTCCTTCTGCCATTTAAACCAATTTTTTAGGATAGATTCTTATGGGGTTTATGGGTCTTTCTATTCTAAAAGCCAACAACAATTAAACATTTACCTCTTATAAAGCGGCCCAGGCCAACCCAAATGCCAGATTTATTTTCTTTTGCTAGAACTGCAGCTGCTTAGTGTGATTATATTTATATTTCATATTTATTAGAAGCTATGGTAGTTACAAATGAGGTTGATTAATAAAAAATGAGAAAACCAATTATTAGTTAACAAATGCAATCTATTCGATAGACTAAATCTTTTCAAAACCAGGGAGAACATATTAAAGGTGTTTCCTAATTTATAGAGAAGTCCAGAGAAGAAAACAGACCATCTCAAGGATATCCAGTTCATCCCCAGCAATCAGCTTCTAGATTTCACATTAACATGCCTTCTTTGAAACAAATAAACTCATCATGGCCACCCCCACCACATGGCCCCTTGTGAGTGTCCAGCTTCGCGGTGAGCTCAGGTCACTCCCCACACTGCAGTCTGAGCTGTGCTGTAGAGGTTTCACTACCTCAGGCTCACACATGAGAACAAGGAGCTCCAGAGATGTGTTTGTACATGAACAGGAAGGTGAGGTTGAACCTGGTCCCCTATCTTGTGAGATGCAGTACATTTCATCAGTCAAAAAACTAGGTTCTAGAGTCAGATGTTCTGGGTTAAAAAGCCTCTTACTAAATGTTAACCCAGGGTAAGTTTAACTCTCTGAGGTTTAGTTTCTTCCACTATAAAAGGGAGATAATGAGAGCACTTACCTCAAGGATCAAATGAGGTGATCAATAAGAAAGTGTAAATAATAAGATGACATATAAATGGAAAGAGCTATCCATTCATACACTAAGGTCTCTAGGCTCGGTGTGCCCACATAATATAAGCAATATAAGTAATAGAGACACTTGTGTGGCTCAGTCGGTTGGCCATCCGACTTGGGCTCTGTTCATGATCTCACTGCTCATGAGTGCGAGCCCCGCGTCAGGCTCTGGGCTAACAGCTCAGAGCTTGGAGCCTGCTTCAGATTCTGTGTCTCCCTCTCTCTCTCTGCCCCTCCCCCGCTCATGCTCTCTTTCTCTCCAAAACAAATAAACATTAAAAAAAAGTTTTTTAATAAAAAAATAAAAGTAATAGGCAGTAAGAAAATTTCCCTTTAACACTGCCGTTTAAATGCACTCCTAGAGTCTGCCATATGCAAATTTTCTTCAGTGGGACCTTGTCCTATAAGCTCATTCAAGTGAGCACATATTTATTGAGGGTATCGGCTGAGTTTTCCGACAAAGGTGAGCTCCCTGCTGAGCCCCCTGCCAAGCCCAGGGACTGACGACCCCCTCCCCATGGATCCCCTCCCCCCAGGCAGCGTGTGAATAGATGCTCTGAGCCCAAGAGGAGGGGCAACTAATCCAGCTTCCCACAGAGGGAAATCTGTGAACTTCTGCCTGAGTCCTCTTTTTAAAATAAGTAACTTCCATGGTTTTGAGCGGCGACTCTTTTTCCTTACGATAGGAGTATGTATTTATTGGAGAAAATTTAGGAAATAGAGATGAGCAAAAAGAAAATTAATATCACTTGTAATCCCATCTCCCAGAAAAAGTATAGGTGGTATGTTTTTGCACCTTTTTTGTGTATGTGTACACATTTGTGTGTTTGTGTAGGACACACACTTTAAAAAAAAAACAGGGGTCACCCCACATAGACTATTCTTTCACTTTACCATATAACCTAGACACCTCTGCATGTTGACACACAGCTCCTTCCACCCTCGCTGCTCATAGCGTGGTCCTGAAGCACACAGCACAGGCTTTGCCTGGGAGCTTGGAGAAATGCAGAATTTCAGGCACCCCCTCAGATCTGCTGACTTAGAATCCGCATTTTAATACACTCTCCCAGGGGGGTTTATCTGTGGGCACAGTTTGAAGAGCATGGTCTTAAGGCACCATTTTTAGAGTCTCCCATAACTTGGCTAAACCATAATCTCTTCCCTGTCACACTGGTGGGGATTTTTCCCTGTGACAAGCAGCTGGTCTCTGGAAGAACCTGGGCTTCCCAAAGTGGTCCTTGTGCTTCTTCAGATCCTCCCTCCACCACAGTGCTCTTCCTTCACTGGGGGTCCCCCCCCCTTCTCCCCACTTCCCAGGTGACACCTTGGTCCCAGCAGACTCCACCCCCAGGAGACTCCTGACAGCTGCGGAGGCGCTGCCCTTGCCTGTTCTCCACAGCTAAGTGCACACTGCCCACCTCTGTCATCACCTTCCTCCACCTAGCCGAGGCCTGGAGCTGCAGACTTCTCCCACCCTGCGAAGGTTCGAAGAAGAGCCCTTTGGCAAATGCCAGCCCAGCTCCTGCAGGAGGTAGCCAGAGCTTGCCAATGCCTCTTCCCTCCTGAAATTCCTTTCATCCCACTATTCCACATTCCCTTCCCACTCCTTTATCCCTCAGCTGGATCTGAGTGCCCTCCCAATTGCTCTCTGGGTCTCCTCCTCACATCCCTCCCCCAGGCCCTCCCTTTTCCCCCTCTCCGGCCTCCCCTCTTCCACCACCATCCCACCCCCCAACTCTAAAACAGCCTCCCACCTCCCATCCAGCCCTTCACTCCTCCCTTTCCAACTTCCTCAATTCCCGCCTCTCCCCGCTCCCAAATTCCAGCCCAGCCCACGGGAAAGGACAAGCTCCTCTGGTCCCACCCCGCCTGTGTGTGGCCCAAGGTGGAGGGGAGGGGCAGGCGCCCACCCCACTCACCAGGCCCGGGAAGGGTAAATGGAGCCCTGTGCGCCCTCGCTCCGTGGGTGGATGTCAATGGCCAGTGTGTCACTTCTCACTGGGTGAGAAGAGGCCCAAAGACGGCTGTGAGGCAGCCCTGTACTCTAGCCCTAGCCCACCCGCCAAGGCGTGAGCCCAAAGCCACCCATCGGCAGGAAGGAATGATAGTGAAAAGTAAACTATGCCACCGACCAGCTCGCTGTGCTTTGGGAGTCGGGGGTGGGCGGGTTCCGCAGATCAGACCCACTGTCCCCCCTGCGCTGAGCGTGGGAGGAAGGGCTGTGTGGGTGAGGCCGGACCTCCGAGCTGCACCTGCCGCCAGGCCCACTGCGCGGGTCCCAGGGCGCCCTCAACAGTAAAGCTTTTCTTCCTTTATAAATGAATGATAAACAGTTAGGGGAAATGTTTCTCAAAATAATACATTTTCACAGATCAAAATATTAAGGATTGGAGCACCTGGGTGGCTCAGTCGGTTAAGTGGTGGACTCTACTTGATATTCACTCAGGTCACGGTCTCCCTGTGGGGGGATCGAGCCCCCCCCCCCCCCCCCCCCCCCCCCCGGCCCCGCCCCCACTCAGCCCCAAGCCTGCTTGGGATTCTCTCTCCCCCCCCGCCTCTCCCCCCCCCCTGCTCATGTTGTCTCTCAAAAAAAAAAAAAATTAAAAAAAAATTTTAAGGATTTTTTTTTTTTTTTGCAAGAATATTTAGTAATGACAGAGCTCCGGGAGAAATGGAGGCACCAATGCGCTGCTGGAGGCTGTGACAGCGAATTGGTCCAACCCTTGGCAAAATGTGGTAAGAAAGAGTACTAAAAGTCTTTGGGTGCTCATACAATTTGACACTGTAATTCGACCTGTGAAAACGTATCGGAAGGAATAACCCTAAATATTCCCAAAGTGCAGATATTCCTTGTACTGAAAATGAGAAAGCACTTAAGTGAAAGAATATATATGGGATTATTACAAATATATAAAATAAGCAGAGAAAGACGAGAAGGAAATCAATTAAATGGAAGTGTGTGATTTTTTTTCCCTCTATATTTTACTGTTTTATGAACTACCTTGGAGATGCATTGAGATAGAATAGTTTAGCTATCACTAAGCATTAGAAATGCAGAATCTTTCTTGAGGAAGCCCCTCAGGGACCCTCCTTACTCCCTACCCTCACTCTCACCCCTGTGGTAACCTCTCCATACACTTTTATTACATATGGCTAAATTCTTGAACATGATATAATAATACTGTCTTAAATATTTCAAATTTACACACATGGTAAAGTATTGCACAAATACCTCTGTAACTTGCTGTCCGCAGTCAACATAGTGCTTTTGGGATTTATCCATGTTGACTCATGTTGATAAATTTAGCTCAGGTTCATTCAGTAAATGAGTCAATATTTATTTTTTTTTAAATTTTTTTTAACGTTTATTTATTTTTGAGACAGAGAGAGACAGAGCATGAATGGGGGAAGGGCAGAGAGAGAGGGAGACACAGAATCGGAAGCAGGCTCCAGGCTCTGAGCCATCAGCCCAGAGCCCGACGCGGGGCTCGAACTCACGGACCGCGAGATCGTGACCTGAGCTGAAGTCGGACGCTTAACCGACTGAGCCACCCAGGCGCCCCAAATGAGTCAATATTTATAAAGAACTTAGAACAGAGCCTGGCATGTGGTGCTACCTAAGTTTTGGGGTCTCTTTGATAAATAAAAATTCATTTTCATGGAAGTATAGTATACTATTGTGTTAATATTATATTGAATTTATTTATCCATTCTCCTACCGACGAAAATTTGGACTGTTTGTGCATTTTGTCCCGATTACAAACAGTCCTGCTATGGACATTCTAGTCCGTATCTTCTGTGCCTGTGTGTGAACTTCTAGGCTGCACACCCAGGACTGGGGCTGCAGGGTTGCAAAGGAGGCCTAGCTTCAACATTACTAGCGACTGCCCACTTGCTCTCCAAAGTGATCGTACCAGCAACAGATGAATTATTGTGTTCCCAATCCTCATCAAACTTGCTATTGTCAGATTTTTTCCCTCAATTTATTGGGTTTATGATATTATTTCTTTATGGTTTTAATTTGCATCTCCCTGATTACTATGAAGTTGGGGGTTAGGTATCTGTTTATATGCTTACTGGTCATCTGTATATTTAATTCTGTAAACTCCTTTTCATAACCTTTTCCTATTTTTCTATTGGTTCTTGTAATTTTGATTTTTAAAAATTCTTTATATATTTTGGATATTATTCCCTTTTCAGATGGATGTGTTGCAAATACTGTCATTCAGCCCGTGGCCTATCTTAAAAACTTTCTATAGTGTCTTTTAAGGCACAGAATAATGTAATATAATATACAGAATAATAATGTAGTCTAATATATCTATTTCTTTATAGTTTGAGCTTTGGGTGACTTGGTTAAAAAAAAAAAACAACCCTTTCTTGGGGCACCTGGGTGGCTCAGTTGGTTGAGTACCTGACTTTGGCTCAGGTCATGATCTCACAGTTCACAAGTTCGAGCCTCACATCAGGCTCGCTGCTGTCAGCGTAGAGCCCACTCTGGATCCTCTGTCCTCCTCTCTCTGTCCCTCCCCTGCTCATGCTCTCTCTCTTCTCTCAAAAATAAATAAACATTTTAAAAAACCCTTTCTTATTTCAAGGTCCTAAGTCTCTCTATATTTTCTTCTAGAACTTTAAAAATTTTGCTGTTTTATATTTGGTCTTACACCCACCAGATCTGATTCTTCATGAAAGGAGTTACAGAGAGATCTTTCTCATACAGATAACAATTGTCCTAGAACCATTTTTTCCAGTCATTTGAAATGCCAGCTTTGTCATAAGTTAAATTTCCCAAAATGTGTTGGTCTCTTTCTAGCTATTTTGTTCCATTGGTCTATTTGTCTACCCTTGAGCAATACCACACTCTTAATTACTATAACTTGATAATAAGTCTTGATTTCTACATGAGTGTGTATTCTCACATTTTTTCAAGACTATCTTGACCATTTGGGGTCCTTTACATTTCCATATATGTCTTAGAGTTAACTTGTTTTACAAAGTCTTTGTTGGGGTTTGGTTTAAACAATGACCTCACAGAGTAATTTTGGCATATTGGCATCTTTATGGTATTGGGTCCATATATATATATGTATATATGGACCCTATATATATATGGCAAATATCTCCATTTATTTAGGTCTTCTTCAAAATCCTACCATAAAGTTTACATGTTTTCCATATACATCTAACACCTTTTATTATGCTTATTACTAGATACTTTAGGATTCATTTTCATAATTAAAAAAAACCCTTTATTTACTGTTTTAACTGTATATTTTTTCAGTATTTAAGAATTTAAATCAACTTGCAGATTGGGCTCATGGGAAGATTGTCTACTCTATAGCCAGTTTTCTCAGGTTTGATAAAAAGTGTTAGAACCTTTGGAGGAAGGAAAAAGGCAAAATAATTTTTTTTTAGTGCACTTGAGAATTGAAAAAAACTTGTGTGTGCATGCATGTGTATGTGTGAGGGGGATGGAAGGAGGGGAGAGGTATAGAAGGAGAGGTTTATAAAAAATCAAAAAGTGCAGAGCAGAAAACAATGCAATTAAATTCAACTGCCCAGGTTCTCAGGCCCCCAGTAGCTTTTTCCAAAACATATGCTGCTTTATAGGCCCTTGTAATATGTTAATGTCCTACAATCCTGTATATGGTTGATGCTCTCTCCAAATCTATCCGATCCATTTTTGACACAAATGGAAGCATAAAATACACAACAGTTCATCATCTTGCTTTTTTCATTGAACAACTTATCTGTACTCTTTCTTGTTCACTGTGAAAATAGCTACACAGTAGTTCAGTTTCAGTTTCCTATTGGTGGACATTAAGCTGTTTCCAGGATTCCTCAATAACAACACTGCAATCAATATCCTTAAATATATATATGACCAAAGGCTCCTGTGTCTGACTCTTGATATCGGCTCAGGTCTTGATCCAGGTTTGTGGGATCAAGCCCCACATCAGGCTCTGTGCTGAGCATGGAGCCTGCTTAAGATTCTCTTTCTCTCTCCCTCTGCTCCTCTACCCCATTCGTTCTCTCTCTCTAAAATTTTAAAAATTCAAAAAATATATATGGCTGTACACATACAGGATTATAACTATAGGATGACAGAGTAATTCATGTGTAATTTCGATAGACTTCACCAAATTTGTTTCTAAAAAAGGCTACAATTTACAATTCCAACAAATGCATGAGCATGCCTGTTTACATTGCCCTCATTCACACTCACACTTTGTTTTTTTAATGCTTATTTATTTTTGAGAGAGAGAGAGACAGAATGCGAGCAGGGGAGGGGCAGAGAGAGAGGGAGACACAGAATCTGAAGCAGGCTCCAGGCTCCAAGCTGTCAACACATAGCCTGATGCGGGCTGGAAGCCACGAGCCGCGAGACCATGACGGCAGCCAAAGTCTCACGCTTAACTGACCGAGCCACCCAGGTGCCCCACGCTCACACTTTATATTATCAAATTTCTTAATGAAAAACAGCTCATTTTTATTTTCAATTTGCATTTCCTTATTTATGGGTGAAATGGAGTATCTTTTATTTTTCAGCCATTTGTGTATCTTTTTCTGCCATATGTCCATTTTTCTATCTTTTCCTTTATTGATTTATAAGAATTTACAATATATGGTAATGAAATTAGCCATTTATCTGACATATGAGTTGCACTTATTTTCTTTTTCTAACTTGTCATTTATTTTTTATTTTGTATTTGTGTATATTTCTCCACAGATAATTTCTCCACATATAATTTTGTCTTAATGCCCATTTTTTTTCCCTTTTGGCTTCTGAGTTTTTCCCCTTACCTGGAAACACTTTCTCCATTCCAAGATTTTTATTTTTTAATTCTTTCATCTTCTATTTTATACTTTATATGCATGTTTTAATGGAGAAGATACATATATATTGTTTAATTAGCTTGTCAATTCCATGCAAATCTTTGCTAGGATTTTGATTAAAACAAAAACTTCATAGATTAATTTGGGAAGTTGACATCTTTATGATATTGTATTTTCCTATTAATAAGCATGGTATATATCTCCATATAGAAAACTGGGCTTTTATAATCCATATATATACAACAAACTGAAATAAATATATATATATATATATGGCATAATAATATATATACATGCAATACTGTCAATGCCCTAACACCCCTGAAGCCATTCCCCTGTCCTGCTTTGCTTCAGCAGAGGGAGGGATTTCTAATTTCTGTAATATCTGATTTCTGAAATAAACTATGTATCACTATTACTAAACAATATAGCTTAGTTTTGCCTTTTGTAAACATCATTCAAATGGAATGAGATTATACCATGCGGGTTTTTTTTTCATGTTTATTTTTGAGAGAGAAAGTGTGAGCAGGGGAGGGGCAGAGAGAGAGAGGAGGACAAGAGGATCCCAAGTGGGCTCTGTGCTGACTGCAGAGAGCCCAACACCGGGCTAGAACCCATGAACCGCAAGATCATGACCTGAGTCGAAGTTGGACACTAAACTGACTCAGCCACCCACTACCCCTCTTTTATGTTCTTTAGTTCCATGATTTCCCTTCCCCTTGGTCTTTTGTTCCTGATTCTTGATGAACTGTTTGAGTCGGCTTGGTTTCTTCCTTTTAAAAGCTCTAATGATTTGGAAGTTTAACATTCTGTTTGTAGTCTTCTGGTCTACAGAAGTCTTCTGGTTCAGGATCTCAAGAGTCATTTTAAATATTAACCTCACCCCTCTGTTGATCTTTCTACCTCCACATTTTCCCCTTTCTTTAACTTCCTCAGAAATCTGTGTGATCACTTCAAATCCTTTTTACAAGTAGTGAGTCTCCACATGGCTGAGTGAAGCTGCCGGGCACATAAATATTCATTTCTCCCTTTTCCCCCAAGGACAACAAAGACCCGAGAGTTGAGGCCAGCGTGAGGGCCAGGGAACAGCAGGAGGAGGATTCTAACGTTCCTGGGTCGGGCCTGACTCCAACCTGGCTCATTCGAGGACTGCACCATCTTCATTCTCCCAGCCCAGCCCCGGCCCGCACACTCCCAGGGCGACACAGCTCCCGGCTCTCTGCAGGCCCCGTCCGACGCTAGGGGGTTGGGACGCCAGGGGATTCGTACCTTCGTCCCCGGCAGAGCGGCGGGACCTCGGAAGGTTCAGAGCTCAGCCACTAGGGGGCATCGGCGCGCTTCCCAGAGGAGACCTTACCAGGAGCGTCAGGGCTGTCACTTGGCGCTGCGTAGTCTGCTTGGACGGGCTCTGCGCCAGGCGCCGGAGATGAGGCGGGGAGCCCAGAGCCCCACCGTCCGGCCGGCATGGGGGAGGGGACAGAGCGCAGGCCACCCGCAGCATCCACCCCGCACCTGCAGACTCGAGGGTCTGGAGGAGGCTGGCAGGGCCAGAGCCGTGGAAGCTCGTCGGTTAGAGACGCAGCCAGAGCACAATGGCGTGCGGACCGTGGGGGATCGCGGGGGTTCCCGGTTCAGTTCGAGACGTAAAACTCTCTCACCTTCACCCCAGCCCAAAGCAGTTCTCCCAACGCTACCCCGTGCCTGAATCCCTACTGTTAGAATCACTCCATTTATTAAGGAAGACCGGTCAAGGGCACATGTGTTAACCACATGTTACCCAGAGACAACACATTAACCCTTTGGGACACAGTGACACGTTAGCGCAGATTAATTTTGCACCGAGGTAGGACTGGGATGGAGAGACTTCTGGGCCATAGTTGCCATTGTTATCTCAAGGACTAAAATACGTAATAATTATTTATGGACTTGTCCCTTGCCAGGCAGCTGGGAGCTTTGTCCCATCAACTCTTTTAATAAAACGGCATCTGGAGATCACTTGGTTAAGGTGAGATCTGCTGCGTTTCTCCACTGTGAAGTTACTACTTTTCCCTTTGTAATTAATAAATACTGGCAGGTGGGGGGAGATCCTTTGAGACTATGACATGTTCTGTTTCTTCTCAAGTTTCCCTCCTGCTTCTCAGTGCCCTTGGTGGGCCTCTGGGACACCACTCCATGCTGTCACTGATGGTTTGGCACTTGGCTCACAGTCTTCCTTTCACCCCAGTCCTGCCACCATCCTCAGTAAGTCACGGTGTTAGCCTCCCCTCACCCCTCAACTCCTGTTCTTTGCTTGCTGCCTCTCTCCCTGTACCTGGCTTGACACTCAGCCTCCTCCTCTGCTTTCCTCTAACTAGGCTCCTTTCCCTCTCTCCCCGCGCCCCTCAGAGGACTCTTCCTCTGCAGTTACATCTCTGCTGACTTCCCACATCCTTCAAACTCTGCAGATAATACCCCTTACCACTTTCCTGGAAATAACCAAGCCTTGAGCCTGAACTGCTTCAACTTCCTAATCCTTTCTCTATATTCTCCAAACAGCTGCACCTCTATGGTCATCCTCTCCTCCTTCTATCCAATCTCAGCCCAACAAAAGGCCTTTTTGAGGTCAGCTGGAGCTCTGAGAGCAGCCTGGTGGAGTAGAAAGGACAAGGACTTTGGGGTAGATCAGATCTGATTGGGATCTTAGTGCCCTCATTTACTAGCCATACTTTACAACCAAGTTGTTGTGGTTCTTTTTTTTCTTTGAACTTTCTGAGCATCAATTAGCATGTATCAGTGATGTCCAAATACAATTACTAGCTGTTAAGGATTTTAACTTCCTGAAACAAATTCTGACATGTAGTGCTCAATAAATTTATAGGTATTATAGGTATTATAATTATAAATTATTCACAGTATGGATCCCTGTTCCTCTAAAAAATGTCTTCACGTATTACCTCTCTTCTCCTGTGTTGTTGTGGTCGTTTCACTTCCCACTCGCCCCAAGACAGAGAGACAGAGTGCAAGTGGGGGAGGGGCAGAGAGAGGTGGAGCCACAGAAGCAGGCTCCAGGCTCTGAGCTGTCAGCACTGAGCCTGATGCGGGGCTTGAACCCATGAACCTTGAGATCATGACCTAAGCCGAAGTTGGACACTTAACTGACTAAGCCACCCAGGCGCCCCTCTTCTGTATTTTCAATCTGTCACTCTCAGCTGGTTTCTTCCCTCAGCTTATAAACAAGGTCAAATCTCTCCCATCTTCAAAAACAAACTAACAAGAACACCTCCATAAAGAAATCCACCAGCTCCCTCAAGTACTCTCACACCTTGTCATGCAGGGAGAACTTCCCAAGCGGGAATTCTTGGCCTAACCAATGCCTGGTTCTTTGAGATTTCTATTTCCTGTGGCAGTCTCTCCTTTGGCTTTTTGAATCAGAGAATTGGCTTATTTCATCAATTCTGGAAAATTTCCATCCTTTATCTCCTCAGATGTTCCCTCCCCTCCATTCTCTGTCTCCCCTGCTTCCAGATCTCCAATGAAACATGTATCAGGTTTTCTGTATCTTCTCTTATTTATCATCTCTTTTGTATTTTCCATTTTTCTGTCTCACTGTGGTTCATTCTTGATGATTTCTTCTGACTTATCTTCCTTTCCACTATGTTATTAAACCCTTTATTGAGTTCTTAATTGGATTATTGCACTTAAATTTTTTTTTAAGCTTTATTTATTTTTGAGAGAAAGAGAAAGACAGAATGTGAGTGGGGAAGGAACAGAGAGAGACACACACACAGAATCTGAAGCAGGCTCCAGGCTCTAAGCTGTCAGCACAGAGCCCTACGCGGGGCTCAAACTCTCTGAGATCATGACCTAAGCCAAAGTCAGATGCTCAGCTGACTGAGCCACCCAGGTGCCCCATGATTTTTGCACTTTTTAGTTCTATAATGTCTAATTGATTTTTTTTTAAATCATCAGTGTGGCTTTAAATTTGTCCATATCCTTATATAAAACTTTAAATTCTGCTTTTACCTCCCTGACACAGTAAGCATTATTCTATTACAGGTTGTACCTAGGAACTCTATCTGAGATCCTGGTGGGTCTATTTCTATGGCTTATGGCTTCTGTTGATTCTGAGACATGTTGTTTTGTCTCATGTGCCTTGTGTGCCTGTGTTCCTTCTGGACATGTTAAATGAAATGATTATTTGAAAATTAATTTGAGACCTAGGATCTTCTTTTGGAGAGGCTCAACCTTTCTTTTGCCAGCACCTGAGGGCACTCAGTCCAGGAACAGGGCTTGAGAATATTCTAGAGGGTGGGCTCTCTGTATAAGCAGGGAATGGGCTTGGACTAGGTTTCCACCTTGGTAGACAGTGACCACCAGCTCTGTCCCTCCAGCTCTACACTCTAGAGGAATGACAGTGTCTTCACAGTGTCAGTGTCTTCAGGACACTGTGGAATGCAATATTGCCCCTCCTATTCACCCCAGAAGGTTGGCCTGTTAGCTGCCTTTTCCCAGACAAGGAGCAAAAGCTCACCCATTTAGACTCTTACCCCTCCAGGGTAATAGAGTTCTACTCTATTAATTCCTTTTTTTTCCCCTTTAGTTAGGCCTTCAATATTATTGAGAAGATGGTTTGAGTTCTCCTTTAACTGCTATCATTTCTTTAGAGGGAGAGTGGTTTGTCCCTTAGTCAGAGGAAGCAGATGCCAGGAATTGCTAATGCCCTTGGTACCACTCCTTTCCTGGCTGAGCTTAGATCCTTCCTTTTATTAATGCACAGTTGAACTTTTTATGGGGAGGCATTATAATATGGAGAGCAATTTCCAATTAGCCACTGGAGATGGCCTAGCACATGCTTCTGGGTCCACTAGAGCGCTCTGGGCCCAGCCAGGAGGCCATCTTTATGTCTTCCTGACCATCCATCAGGACATATGAGCATCACTGATGTAAGTGCTGTGCTTCTGGTGTGCTAATCAAATATGGATTTGATCCCAAGGTCCATATAAGGGGGTGGAAAGGTTCTTCTATGATGTGAGCAGACCTCTTTGATGAGCCACCTGGAAAGAGGGCTGTTCTTAGGTAGGTAACATTTACTCAGATGTAGCCTGCTCTGATTCTCCTAACATGGACAGGGTCTTTCCCTGCCCTGTCTCACGTGGCCCACCCTCAGTGCCTGCTGTGGCATCCACATCACCCTCTACCTGTGTAATCAAGATTTTACGTACACATCATGCTTGCTCTTTAGTGGTGGTGGTTGTTTTTGTCTGTTTCATTTTGTTTGCTTTGGTTGAAGAGGCTCGAATTACTCCTATTGCTCCGTCCATGCCGCATTATTATTCTTGGTCTGCACAAAGTCCTTTGGTTATTTTATTAATTAATGTGCCTTCTTTTATCCCACTTCCCTACTCTCACTCCCCTCTTTCTACAGGTCATTCTTTTACTGTATTAACGTTCATCTTTATTTGGATGTGTTCTTGCAAAATGTGCATTGCTGATTTACGTGCATATATTTTTAAAGTTTACAGGAAAGCAATTATACAATATGTCTTCTTATGTTTCCTCTTGTCTGTGCTTGTACCATTCTGCCCTGTTGCTGTGTGACACCTACCTCAAGACATCTAACCTTGCTGTAACACCCTATCGTGTGCCCTGGCCCCAGTCTCCCAGCAGTGGACACTCAGTTACCTCTAATTACCAGCCACCATATAAATATGCTGCAAGGAACTTCTTTATAAGTGTTCTCTTATGTGTTGGTATGACGATTTCCCTGGGTTGTATATCCAGGATTGTTAGGTCATGGGGCGTGCAAATGTAGGACTCGACTCAACCAAATAGAACCAGACTGCTTTCCAGAGTGGCTGTACCTATCTACACTTCCATCAGCGATACATGATTGATATCTATGTCACCAGATCCCCTCCAGCTCAGCATTACCTGGTTTTTGAATGGTTGCCAGCCTAACAGGTGCCTGTGAGATAAACGCTATCTCACAGAGCTTTTAATTTGGGTTTCTCTGATTATCAGTGATTTTGAGCATCTGGTCCTATCCTTAGTAGCTTCTTGTGTTTCTCTTCTGTTGTTTGCCTGTCCATGTCCTTTGCCCATTTTTCTATTGAAGTTGCTAGTTTTTTTCCTTACTGATCAGCAGGAAAGGGGAACAGATAGGGAGGGGAAAGGAAAGGAGGAAGAGAGACAACCAAACACATTTTTATCTAACAGGGTGGAGCTAGGGTCAGGTAGAAATGAAACTCTTCACTTCAGACAGGATTCTTAGCCTCCAATCATCAACAATCTCTGGTGGATTTTAGCAGAAAGGAGCATTATTAAAGGAATGATTTGGAGGGCTAAGAGCCAAGGCAGAGTCTAGGGCAGGTGGGTGGGGACTGTGCCCACTTCAAGAGAGGCCACTAGGGACCAACCTGGCATTTCCAGCTCCTTGTGGGAAGCTGAACTCGGCCTCATGCATGTCTAGTAGGTGGGACAATTCCTTAGATAGAGGGAGGGGGGTTAGATGCTGGGCAACCACACAGAATAACTGTGTCCACAAGCTCCTCCTCTGTTCCCTGGACTGTGTGGGCCTGAGGTATGTCTGGAAAAGCAAGAACTTAAACTTTGTTAATAGGGTACAGAGATAGCTGATACCCTAGGGTCCCTGACAAGAGCCATTATAGGAAGGAGCAATATGACATCACAGAGAATGTTTGCTACAACAGACAAAGGCATCTCATATGCAAACCCCACTCATCTTCAAACTCTGAGGGCCCAAGTAACTTACTGGTTTTAGAAAAACAGAGAGGCTGGTCCTTGACCTGACCCAAACCCAGACTACTATAGCCGCAGGTATGTACTTTTAGAAGATAGGCTGGGTGGAGGACCTAGGAGAGTGGCCTCACAGAACATTAGAGACTTATAGAGCTCAAAGAATCTTCCTGTGAGGTCCCTCTCTCCAGTGAATAAATAGCTGTCTCTGTCTCACATGGCACAAGCATAATTCCCTTGGAAGAACTGGTAGAGATCTTGAATCTAGACCAAGCAAGACCAGAACCCTCCTAGCTCTTGAAGCCATTATCTGTGGATCCCCAGCCCCAGAGACCCAGCACGGCCAGCAGCAAGAGTGGACTCCCACAATGATGGAGACACCATAGGTCAAGAGAGGACATTCATGAAGGTTGTAGTGTAGCCCAGGTGCTACAGCTTTTCAGGGGCTGCTGAGGACAGCAGCTACAGAAACAATGCCCAGAAAGCAGCATGGCCAGTACATCTGCACCTGACCAGCAACATGGTGACAGAGCAGTAGCCAGAACTGACTCTTGGGCAGCAAGATTCCAGAATCATCCTTAGCATAGGAACTGAAGTCAAATTCTGCAAGATTCTAAGACCCTCTGTGAACAGGTGAAGGCCAAGAGTCATCAAAATGTAGATACTTATGTTCACCAGACTGGACTTGTAGCCCCAGACTGGTGAAACCTGGTATATTGATACCACAGTCATAATAACGAACATAGTTGTTATGCTGTGTACGATTCTCATGTATTAGCTTAATGCCTGGGCACAACAGAGGCATGAATGAAAGTACAGGGAGCAAAGTGGTGTTGTCTAGGCACCTTCTTCTGTCCCCTATGAGCACCTACCTGAGAGGTGAACCTACCTGTACAGCCATTGTTGGGCTGTCCTCATGTTCCTGGCAGTATAGAAAAGGCACTCATTCGATGTGAAGAGTCCTGGGCTCTTCTCCTCAGGGCTGGTGTCCTGCCCTACTGGTACCATGTCCTATCAGGAGATGTGAGGGCAGAGGTACCTGTGGAAGAGGTGGAGGGAGCTGTTGCCTTCTTAATAACATCCTTGCTAAGTTCTTCTGTTCTCCAAGGATAAGCAGATGGTGATGGTGGACTGGGAAGAGCCTGAGGAGCTGGTCCTATGCCACACACTGGGGCAAGCAAGTCCCTGTGTTTAGCATTCTTCCTGCAGAGCCTGTGGTGGCTGTAATGAAACATGTGTGGCTAGCACAGCAGCACATGAAGCGGGGGTGGGCAGCCAAGACCGTGGCCTCTGACATAACCTATTGGTCAGCTACCTGGCCACTGCAACGATGTGTGATGATGTGTCTTCCAGCCACTGGAGACCCTGGGCTTCCCCACTACCTTCCACTGTTACTTGACCTTAAAGGCTTCCGTGCTGGCACTGTCTGCAGTCTCTGACACCATAGTTGCTCCTCCTAGCAAAGGGTAGGTACCAGCTACCACCATGCCCCATGGGCCCCAGCGAAGAGCTTGAGAAGCTCAAGGCAGAGGTCATACCACAGGATGGGGCATCTGGGCTCAGAATTGACCACTGGTAGGCAGAGTGAAGTGTCCTGAGGGACACAGTTTGACTTCCTATCTATCCCATGAGCCCTGTCTTTGTTTACCTGGGGCTTTTAGCTTCTGATGGCTTCAGGATCTGTCAGTCTGTCTGTTTCATGTATACCAGTGGTACTCTGGGCCTCTCTGGGAGGTCAAAAAGCATGTCCCTTGGTCCTCTTTGAAAACACTGTTAACAGGTCAAAATCCCAAACTGCCCTCTGGGAGGCAGAGGCTGGGTAGGTGAGAGAATTCTCTATACTCACCTGAAGAAAGTCTGTATGGAGGGAGAGTCTAGAAACATGCTTGGGCATGAGGGAGCTGATGGCCTTCTTTCTTCTGTATTTTTTAATGTGAAATTTTTACCAAAGCATAACACAAATACAGGAAGTACCCAAATCACAAGGATACAGATCCATAGCTTTCCCCCAAGTCACCTGTATAACCAGCACCTAGACAAAAGAATTTTGCCAGAATTCCTAAAGCCCCCTCATGCTAATCACTATCCTGACTTCTAACAGCGCAGGTTAGTTTTGCCAGTTTGGGGATTATAGGAATAGAATCATATATTACTGAAGGGCTTCTAAGAACAAAATTACCTAATACTCAATAGCAAGAGTTTTGCTTTGGGATGATGTAATATGCCATCATCATCCTCACACAAACAATAAACCCTACTTCACAAATAAATGCCTGTTGTAAACATTTTTGTTTTGTTTTGTGTTCCAAAGGGTAGAGGTGGGAATCAATGAAAAGGGGCTGAGTCTCCCCTCTGGGTCAAGTGTAAAACAGAGCAAAGGGAGTTGCCACAGAGGGTATCTGCAAGTATGAACGCAGCCGGAGCAGATCTAGACCCTCTGAGTCAGTCAGGAGCAAAGCCCCAGCTCTAGAGCATTCAAGAACTGTAGACAGAGTGTTGGACTTCCCCCAGAGTGTGGGATAGGATCTCAGTAAATTCATATACATTTCAAAAGACAGAGTGACCTCTGCTGACATCTGGGTTCCAAAATAGATAAGCATTTCATTAGAGAAGATATGAAGAACTTGTCATCCCCATAGACATATGGTTATCCCAATTTGACATTAACAGGCTTATTATTCCTGTGTGATGTATACCTGCATGAGTCAGATAACGGGGCTGAGTCAAACGTGGCATGCCTAAGTCTGGAAAAAGAGAGAGGAGGGAGGCTCTAGCCACAGATACCAGAAGGGACCAGAGAATAAAACCTTTGCTGATAGAGATTGCCATTTAGCCACCTGCATGGAAATGTTGCTGTTAGATACAGAAGGCATGGAGAGTGTTTCCAGGACCAGTCTCAGGCAGGAGATAGACCAAATCTTAAAGGAAAAGTGAAAAGTGAAAGTTCTTTGCCCCTAGTAGCAGCAACAGTTAAACCATGAGCAGCGCCCCGCTGAGCCTTCTGGAGAGGCAGGGAGCCCACTCAGGTTGAGAGGACAGGACTCAGCTGTCAGTAGTAACCCCAAATAGCAGAAGGTGGTCCTCAACCTGACCGCAAGTTACAATCACCAGAAAGGAGTTTACTTTTTCCCTTTTTATTGTACATAACATTTATCACTTTAACTATTTTTAGGTGCACAGTTCAGTGGCATTAAGTATATTCCCACTGTTGTGCAGCCATCACCACCGTCCTTCTCCAAAACTCTTTCATCTTCCCAAATGGAGAGGCTCTATATTGGTTAAACAGCCTCTCTCCAATCCCCTCTCCCCTGAGCTCCTGGCAACTGCCTTTCTATTTTCTGTCTCTATGAATTTGACCACTCTAGATACCTCATATAAGTGAAATTCTACAGTATTTGTCCTTTTGTGTCTGCAGGGGAGATTTTTAAAACCTGAACCCCAGACCAATTAAATCAGAATACCAGGGTTGGGCCCAAACATTTAAAAAGCTCCCTGGTGATTCTAAAGGGCAGCCTTGAAAACCACTGGGCTAGAAGATCTAAATCAGATTTACTTTCAGGAATCCCTCCGAATAGCAAACACATCTCAGCACCTGCTGGCTGATACCTAAAATTCCTTTAGTCATGGGCAAAGCTAAGGATTTTCCTTCTTCAGCTGGAGATGAGGGGTTTCAAATGACTGATTGACATATCACAGTGACTGAAACTCATCTGCTAAAGATTAATCTATCAGTCAACAAATGTAAGTGAGTATTATCAGACACTGTCTCCTTTTGAAAGCCAGGAAGACTCAGAGAGTAGCAGATGATGAGTAACTGTCCACTTGGGAGATGAGAAGAGACAGACACACCAGGGACTCATGGTCACTTGTTGGGGTGATAAAAGTTAGTGTTTACCTTTAACTACCCTTAGGACCAACATATCTGTCTACCTGCCTATTTGCTGGAACAGGGCCACTATGACATATGGTTCCCATCAACTGTATTTTTGCATGATTCTTGAATCTCCTCTTTTTTATTTAACCACACTGACTTCATTTCAAAGGAACTTCACTTACATGGGTCCTAATTGAGGCATGACCAGTGCCTTGTTCAAGGAAGAGCTTCTGCTGCTGCTGGTTTCTTCAGAACTAGAAATACATAGAAAATGGTAAACAGACAGAGAGACAAGACAGGGATAGGCACAAACATTCATAAAATGACAAAATAACAGGGAAGATCCATACCAAAATCATATCAGTTCCCATGATGAAGGGAGGACGGTATGGGAATGAGAGTGGAAGGGTTTGAATGTTCATTTTTCCAAACTGTGGAAGCAAACATGACAAAATGTTAACCCACTTGCTTATTCTGCATTGGCATTTTGTTATATTACTTTTTAAATTTTTTTAAATGTTTATTAATTTTTGAGAAAAAGAGAGAGAGAGAGAGAGCACAAGTGGGGGGAGGAGCAGAGAGAGGGAGACACAGAATCTGAGGCAGACTCTAGGCTCCCAGCTGTCAGCATGGAACCTGACGCAGGGCTCAAAGTCACAAACTGTGAGATCATGACCTGAGCCAAAGTCAGATGCTTAACCAACTGAGCCACCCAGGTGCCCTGTTATATCACTTTTTAAACTTGCCTTTGTGCTTTTCAGCCTTTAAAAGATGTTAATATTCGTGGCTTCATCAGGCTGTCTACGGTCAGCACAGAGCCCACTTTGGATCCTCTATCCCCCTCTCTCTCTGCCCCTCCTCTGTTTATGTACTCTCTCTCTCTTTCAAAAATAAATATTAAAAAAAATTCAATATTACATATATGCCTATATAAATAATTGTACACATAAATATACATAAAGAAATGCTTTAATGACTGAGGCTTTTACAAAAATTTCAGGTTGATAATTCTGCCATAAAATTAAATTACTAAAGCCTCATAGAACATTTGAAAAATACAATAGAGATGGGAGACACAAATTAATATTCCCCATAAAACTGCAATGTAGAGATTGCCACATTTTGATGTCTTCATATCCAAGCTGTTTCTCTATGAATTAAATAACTGCATCATTGATTTCAAATTTGCAGATAGTTTCTGATTACAAAAATACCTGCTCACTGTAAAATGCAGGAAAATATAGATAAGGAGGACAAATTACTTATGTCCTTACTATCTGAATGTGATACCGGTGAAGAAGAGAAGGATGTAACCGGAAAGACTGGAAATAGGACAGAAACATTGTCAATAAGGAGTTGTATTTACCAAGGTCTTTGGTCTCATTCATCTTCTCCTCTGGTCTTTATGGGATAAAGTGACCCGAACATTCAGTCAGATATCGCATGGCTGGACCCTAATGCCAATTTGATCTTGGTTTAAGTGTTATTTCTTTGCTGGCTCAATCTGAAGGATTCACTCACTATTATAATAGCCTTAATTTTTTTGGGGGGGGTTATTATTTATCACCCTCTACCATTTTTTTGTTTGTTTACTTGTATTTTTATTTGTTTCTTATCTCTCTTCTTCATTGTTGTATCCTCAGGACCTGGAAGTGTCAAGTGTCTGACATTATTGTTGAATGAAAAAAATGAATCAAAGAGCCTTCAGTGGTCCTGCCTGCATAGGATTGTGAAAGTATCTTCCTTTAACTACCATTGGATACTTAGCCTAAGAAGGCAACCTGGTGAGGCACCTGTTTTTCATCTACACGTCTTCCCGCCACCACCCCCCCACCACCAACTACCTCCTTACTTGGCAGCAATTCTATGTGCCTGTGATAATCAGAACCACTTGCCACAGCAAATACCACATCCTTCTTTTCTGCTTGTTTGCCTTGTGGAGCCTGAATATACATGTGACTGCCTCAGCTTCCAGTTCAATGAAATCATCAATGTGTCCTTTGGTGGCCATGTTCTTCCCTTTGGTACTAAAAACTTTGAACTCTCAGGATTCAGAGTTGTTAGGATGGGAAAAAATATTTTAGATAGCCATTTACTATTGCAGTAGCCTTAACATTTTTAAAAAGCTTATCATTTATCATTCTTTACCACTTTTCTCATTTTGCATTGAGGAGTGGATGCACATTATCTGTGTTGTTAAGGCTGCAGAGACGCTCCACCTTTTATAGATTTATTGGCCACCTACAGTTTTCCTTAAATGACTAGCCGCTTATGACCTTTGCCCCTTTACCTACTGAGGTGTTCATTTTTAACTTTTTGATTTGTAAGAGTTCTTTATATTATAAGGAGTCTAACACTTTGTCACATATAGAGTACAATTTTAAGTTGATTTTTCTTTTGGAATTAATGTTTAACAGTAATTTTAATATAGAATAAATAATTAATTGTAATGTTTAATTTCTTAAGTAGGCTCCACGCCCAATGCAGAGCCCAAAGTGGGGCTTGAACTCACAACCCTGAGATCAAGACCTCAGCTGAGATCAAGAGTCAGATGCTTAACCGACTGGGCCACCCAGGCACCCCTGTAATGTCTAATGTCTATTAATAAAAAACTTTAAAATTTTTATGGAGCACCTGGGTGGCTTAGTCAGTTGAGAATCTGACTCTTGATTTCATCTCAGGTCATGATCCCAGGGTCATGGGTCGAGCCCCATGTCAGTCTCTATGCTGAGCATGGAGGCTGCTGATTCTCTCTTTCTCTCTCTCTCTCTGTCTCTTTCTCTGAGCCCCTTCTCCCCCACTCATGCTAACATTAAAAAAAAACTTTAAAAAATTTAAATATAATTAAGTTCTTCACCTTTTTAAAATGATTCTTGCTCTGGCATTATTTATAGGAATACTTGAACAACTTCAGCATCATAGGAATTCAGCAAGGAATGTTAGTAATAACAGTAAAATTACTAATAATCATTACCATTTATTATTTATTATGTATCAGACACTCTACATACTTTATTCTATTTAATACAATAAACCTATGACATAATTATTATTCCCATTCTACAGGTCAGGAAACTGAGGCTCAAGAAGACAGAGTAACTGCCCATCGTCATGTAACTTACAAGTGTTGGAGCTGAAGTTCAGTCACCTAGTTATGTACAAATTCTGGACTTTGTCAGCAGATGAGTAGACCTGGGTCCCCATCCCAGCTCTGCTATGCTGGCTGCGATACCTGTGTATGTGCCTTCACCCCCTGAGCCTTAATGTCACCTATACAATTTGTTTAACAATAACCCTCTCATAGAGTTGTTGAGGTATTTAAATGAGGAAAAGGAGATGTCATATGGCTGGCACCAAGTGACAGCCAACAAAAGAAAATCCACCACCTCCCCCCCTTTGCTGGGGCCCCTTATTACTTTTTTCCCTCCCCTCTCTTTGGGGAGGGGTGGGGCAGGATTGGAGAGGAGAGAAAGGGTAAACTAGCTCCTGCAGTGAGGTGCAGAGGTTGGAAGCCCAAGTCCGGCTCGTCTAAGTAAGGAACAGAGCAAGGTGAAGTGCCACCTAAGAGAGATCCCACCCAGGGAGTGGCTCAGATGCTTCCAGCACACACATAGGCCTTTTTGTGTGTGGGAGGCAGGGGTGGAGCTGGATCAGAAAGATCTCACCACAGCTTGGAAGCAGTCACCTCGCTTGTGAGGAGAGCCCTGGGAGGTTGCCTCTCATCTGCCAGCTCTTGTTCTGTTGGCCCCAACATACACACAGAGACCATGGGTACCCTCGAGGGACACTTGCTGCCGGGGATATGCCTCCTCATCTTTTCTCTCCACTACTCAGTGATGGTGTCCTTGGCCCTGCTACGGGGACAGAGGTTTCTCAAACCCCCTCTGACCCCAAAGGAGAAGCGAGGACACAGGTGGTGGCAGCTGGTACCTGTGGAAGGGATGATGAAGGTGGCCATCTCCCTGACTGGCATCATAACTGAGTTCTTCTACCCCCCAGGAGTAAACCGGATGATGATGGTAGACTGGGAGGACCCTCGGCGGCCATTTGTGTTCCATGACAACTGGTATCACGTCACCATGTATGGGTTTTTCACGCTCAGTGGCGTGGTGGACATCGTGAGCCGGGCGTGTCAGGCGCAGCAGAACGTGAAGCTGGAGCGAGCAGCTGAGGCCCTGGCCTTCTGTGTGCTGGTCCTGCTGATGGCATGTCACCTGGAGAACAAGGGCACCCTGGAGGTCCGCACGCACCTGCTGTTCGTGGCGCCCACCTTCCTGGTTACCCTGGTGCTCACCATGGAAGTCTGGGTCCCTGACCAACCCACGCTCTGGGTGCTGAAGACCTGGATGGGGCTGGTGCTCAGCACATGGATGCTGCAGCTGTGTGTGCTGATGTACGTTCCTCCCTCCGGGCAGCCCTGGAGGGCAGAAAACCCTGGCGACCTCGCCTTCCTCCTCATCTTCTTCTGCTGGCACCTGGGCTTCGGGGCTATCGTGCTGGCCGCTGTCTATGGCCTCTGCAGCCTCTGGCACCATCGCATCTCCTCTTGGAGGGAAGTCCCACATGCCAAGTACCAGCTGTGTCCCAGAAGCTACAGCAGCGAAGAGCTGGAGAAGCTCGGGACAGAGGCCATGCTGCAGGATGGGGGCATCTAGGTACAGAATCTTTGTGCTATGCCTTTCGTCACGAGAGTTTTGAGGGTACCCACTGTGCGCAGAGCACATAAATGTGCTGGGATCTACAAGGTGGCTTTCTGTCACAGGAGCCACCTTCCTTGTTCCTAAATAAACCTTTCAGTTCCTGGGATTACTTCACTCTGTCGCTTTGTTCTCTCCAGGTCTGCCTCTTTTCCTGCCTCACTGCCTCACTGCTCCGCATGGTTCCTGACCGTGGACTTGTGTGGAGTGAGAACAAGGAGGTGGCTTTTCTCTCACAGAGGAAATAGAGGGAGATGGAGGGCCTCTGGGGACCCAGGGGGGGTTCCATCCATTGGAGGCAGAGCTAGCTGGCTTAGTGTGTGCCTGCAGCTAGAGTATTTAAGTGTGCGAAAGAGAAGGGGTCCATTTTTGCATAATGGTGAGGACTTCTGTTTCTCTTCATTTTTCTGCTTTCTTTACACTAAGCATGGCAGGATGATGAACTTGTTTCCTTGTTGCTATAGTTATTTTTAATCTACACGGAATGAGGCTACATCTGCCTTCTGAGGGGGAAGTGGGGAAGGGGTGACAGTCAACTTAGCAGGGGCTCAAGTCTGAGAGAAAGGAGGCAGAAGAGCAAGGAAGTCCCAAAGGAAACAAGGATGACCGAAATATAATTTTAAGGTGTTCAGGTTTTGCTGGGATGTAAAACTCCATTGTTCCTACCCTTTCAGTAACGTCTGTGATGCAAGTATATGCGTGTCTTGTGTGAGTGATTTTGGAGCCAGACCAAAGAGAAGGCTCAGATGTCAGTTGGTAGGAGCAGAAGGGGAAGAATGGCTATGAGATGTGGGGTGCAAACCGTCTTCAGTGGTTCTGAAGATGCAGAACTCAGAGCTGAGAGGAAACGGGAAATGTCAGCCCCTGGAATTTGCAGAAATTTCTAGCCAGCCATTGAGCTTCTCCCAGAATGAGGAGAGAAGGTGCTGGTAAATCCATACACTCAGTAAGACATATGAAAGCAAATTTTATAAAAACGCTTATCCCTGGGTACAACTAGATATCCACTGCTTCTGCTAGCATGAGCCTGCGTATGTGAGACAGATAAATCCAGCATCTGGAAATGTGAAGAGGCAGGAAGAAGAGATGGGATGCTGGCCGTAGATGTGGAGAAAGGACCAGAGAGAAAAGCTCCCTCTCATGAAGCAGCTGCAGCGACACCACCTCTCGTGCAGTTAGAAATGCTGTCCTCAGAGACTAAAAAGCTGTAAGAAGCATAGAGAGGTGTTTGCATTTGCAAGATGGAAGACAGGCTGCACATTGTCATCTGAAATGTCACCGGACACTCCCTAAAGAAATAGTGTGTGGGAGCATGGAAAATAGGCTCCAGAAACTCCAGGATGAGAGCTTGAGGCAGGGAAGGGAGCCAGGGGAGGGTCTGGCAACTCACCCTGGCAGGGTTTGGAGGGGAGGAACACTCTGGATCTAGAGGAAGAGAAATGTGTCCTGCAGCAGCTGGAACCAGGCCAGCCCCAGGTTCCATCCCAGCAAAGCAGGAACCAACCTAAGGAAAGGCCAGCACCTTTCCTTCTGTCCCCACCCTAAAAATCCCAGAAGCAGAGCCAAATTTACCCTGAAGCTAAGATAATAAAGCTTAAGCTTCAGAGCCCCTCACTTTACATCTCCAAACATAAAGCCCTGGGAGGGGCCACAGCAAGGTGTTGATATGATCACTGAAAAATTGCAAAAGTAAGGTATTTCTGTATTCTTCTTCTTTTTAAAAAAAATGTTTATTTTTGAGAGAGACAGAGAGACAGAGTATAAGCAGGGCAGGGGCAGGGAGAAGGAGACACAGAATCCAAAGCAGGCTCTGAGCTGGACCAACACAGGGCTTGAACTAGATGTTTAACTGACTGAGCCACCCAGGCACCCCTGCATTCTTCTTTTCTAAAGAGGGACCTCCAACTGGTATAAGCTGTAGGCTCCACAAAACCTAGCTTTGCCTCCACCCTGAAGATTTCACAGTTTTACTTTCAAGATGCCTTATAATAAACATCTCTTTGCCCTTTAGTAGGACATTCCTTAGTTGAGGGTAATGGTAAGACTCTATCTCCTTTAACTTGGAAACAAGAAGCTTAAAATGCTAATGACCTCACCAACTAATTGAAAACCACCTGCTAAAGCATAATCCATCAGTCAACAAATCCCTCAGTCACCTGTGATCAGATGCTTGGCCTGATTTAATAAAGAGGAATTCGACATCTAGAAGACTGGTGCCTGAGGGAGAGGCGGGCAGTGATTTACAGAGGTGGGTCCTGCTTATCTTCATTTGTGCTGGGAGGTGGCACGGGTTGCCCTGCACATTTGGCCCTTGCCCAGTGTATTAGTCAGTGTTCTCCAGAGAAACAGAACCAATGGGATATGGATAGATCAAATTTTTTTAAGAATTGGCCTATGAGATTGTGAGAGTTAGCAAGTCCAAAACAGATAGGGCAGGCCAGCAGCCCAGACACCCGAGGAAGAGTTAATGTTGCCATCTTGAGTCTGAAGGCAGACCGCCTTCTTGCTTAACGCACCTCAATCTTGTCTTTTAAGACCTTCAACTGATTGGATGAGACCCACCCATATTAAGGAGGGCAATCTGCTTATTCAAAATCTACAGATTTACGGGGTTTTTTTAATTTTCATTTATTTATTTTGAGAGGGAGAGAGAGTGTGTGTGTGTGCATGTGAGCAGGGGAGGGACAGAGAGAGATGGGGAGAGAGAATCCCAAGCAGGCTCCATGCTGTCAGTGCAGAACCTGATGTGGGGCTTGAACCCACAAACCCTGAGATGATGACCTGAGCTGAGATCAAGGGTTTGTCGCTTAACTGATGGAGCCACCCAGGTGCCCCCCAAAGTCTACTGATTTAAATGTTAATCAGATCCTGAGGTGCCTGGGTGGCTCCATCAGTTAAGCATCCGACTTTGACTCAGGTTGTGATCTCACGGCTTGTGAGTTTGGGCCCTACATCAGGCTCTGTGCTGACAGCTGGGAGTCTGGAGCCTGCTTCAGATTCTGTGTCTCCCTCTCTCTCTGCTCCTCCCATGTTTTCACACACACACACACACACACACACACACACACACTCTCTCTCTCTCTCTCTCTCTCTCTCTCTCAAAAATAAATAAAACATTAAAAAGTAATAATATAATAAAAGTTAATTAGATCTAAAAAATACTGGCACAAAGCCACATCTAAACCAGTGTCTGACCAAATAACTGAGTGCGGTGGCCTAGTCAGACTGACACATAAAATTAACCATCATGCTCAGCATATTGGAACATGGCCACCTAAACATAATTTATGTCAACTATGTTTGTTGTTACTTTAGAGACCTTCCAAAATAATAATAGTAACTTCATTTTATTTTTTTTTACTTTTTAAAAGTTTTTATTTATTTATTTTGAGAGAGAGAAAGAGTGTGTGTGTGTGCATGCGTGCACACGCAGAGAAGGGAAAGAGAGAGAGAAAATCCCAAGCAGACTCCACGCTGTCAGTGCATAGCTGGACATAGGGCTCCATCTCAGGAACAGTGAGATTAGAACCTGAGCCGAAATCAAGAGTTGGATGCTTAAAGGACTGAGCCACCCAGGCACGCCAATAGTAACTTCATTTTCTTTTATTATTTTTCTTTTATTTTTTTAATGTTTATTTTTGAGACACAGAGAGAGAAAGAGCATGAGTGGGGGAGGGGCAGAGGAAGAGAGACAGACAGACAGACAGACAGACAGAATCCGAAGCAGACTCCAGGCTCCAAGCCGAGCCATTAGCACAGAGCCCAATGCGGGGCTTGAACCCACAAACTGTGAGATCGTGACCTGAGCCAAAGTAGGACGCTCAGTCGACTAAGCCACCCAGGTACCCTGTAACTTCATCTTATTTTATTTATTTATTTATTTTTAATGTTTATTTATTATTGAGAGACAGAGAGGCACAGAGTGTGAGCAGGGGAGGGGACAGAGAGAGGGAGAGACACAGAATCCAAAGCAGGCTCCAGGCTCTGAGCTGTAAGCACAGAACCCGACGCGGGGCTCGAACTCACAAACTGTGAGATCATGACCTGAGCCGAAGTCGGTCGCCTAACCAACTGAACCACCCAGGCGCCCCTGTAACTTCATTTTAAAAGGACTTCACCATTATAGGTTCTGACTGCAGTATGACTATAACTATATAGTGCTAAATGGCCTTCTTCCCTTCCCCGTTTCCTCTAGGGAAAGATAGTGGTGTGTGTGTACAAGTGACTCTTAGTTTTAAAAATTCAAATAATGTTTAGAGAGGTTTTTTAATTTTATATGTTATACATTTTAGACATCTTACAATATAGCAAAAAAGCATTTTAAAGTATTTTGAAATCTACCATGATTCCCCCACCCAGAATTAATTACTGCCTGGGAAGACTAAAAGGTCAGGAAGTTATTTCAATCAGAGTAAATGATAAGATTTATATATCAGAGATGAGACCTTTCTTGGTGATGATGACTGATGTGCCTGATGATTCAGGTGTGGATGACTAAAGAGACGTGGAGGTGAAGGTCACTGAAGATGAAGAAATCCAGAGCTGGAAGTCTAGTGTCGTGGGAAGGAACTGAGCAAGGATCATGCCAGGCCCAGGAAGATGGCAGTCTTGGGCTGGAGAATGCCAGAGCCCTAGTCCTCAGTGAATTTAGTGGGGGTGGGGATGGGGAGGAACTTAAGGCACCCAGGAGGGCAGAAGACAGAAAGTGTGGTTAGCATGAGCTGCAAAGGAGGAAGCAATCAGGGTTAGGCAGAAATGGTACCACCTACCCCACAGAGGTGTTGTGAGAAGTGAGGTCCTGCATATGCAACACTTAATTCAGAGCATGAGGGGCGCCTGGGTGGCTCAGTCAGTTGAGCGGCCGACTTCGGCTCAGGTCATGATCTCACGGTCCGTGAGTTCGAGCCCCGCGTCGGGCTCTGTGCTGACCGCTCAGAGCCTGGAGCCTGTTTCAGATTCTGTGTCTCCCTCTCTCTCTGACCCTCCCCCGTTCATGCTCTGTCTCTCTCTGTCTCAAAAATAAATAAATGTTAAAAAAAAATTAAAAAAAAAAATTCAGAGCATGGGGTGTGGGTTCGATAAATCTTAGTTTGAGAGACTGAGTATACAAATGGGCAATGGCCAGACTACATATAAAAATAAAAATCCCGGGGATGCCTGGGTGGCTCAGTCAGTTAAGGGTCTGCTGACTCTTCATTTTGGTTCAGGTCACACAGGGTCTTGCTGTTTGTGAGTTTCAGCCCCACGTCAGGCTCTGCACTGATAGTATAGAGCCTGCTTGGGATTCTCTCTCTCTCTCTCTCTCTCTCTCTCTCTCTCTCTGCCTCTCTCTGCTTCTCTTTCTCTCTCTCAAAATAAATAAGTTTAAAAAATTATAAATAGATAGATGATAGATAGATAGATAGATAGATAGATAAATCTATCTCTGACCTACAATCTGCAGTAACGAGCTCAGGAAGCCAGCCTGCTACCTATAAGTCACACTGAAGAAAGTCAGTTAGCTATCCCTAGTAACCAGTCCAGGAAGACCCCAAATGGGCAGGATTTGATTAATAACTAACAGCTTCCCTAAATTTTTCCCTGTTTCCAACATAGGACCAATCAGAGAAAGCCAAATATGCACCCTAACCAAGCACAAAGGATACCCCACTTCTAATTAGCCTGACTTCAGCTTCCCCATGCCAAGAGCCTCCAATCAGGCATACCTGAAGCCTCCCCTTTTTTCCACTGTGAAGCTTTCCCATTTACTCTGCCTGACAGAAAACAACTGATGGCAGCTGACTCCCTTGCTACAGCAAACTCTGAATGGATAGCCTCTGCTTGGTCTTCATTTATTTCCACATGTTCAGTTCTTTCACACAAGCAGTTACTTGATTTTTATTGAACATCTACTACACACCAGCCTCCATGCTAGGCCCTGGGCATAATGAAGTGACATAGATGCCAGGGTCTCTGCCTCCAGGCTGATTATGACTCAGTGGGAGAAGAAAAGCAAATAAATAAACAGCAAGCTAAGCACAGTCTGAAAAAGGATGTAATGAAAGACAGTTAAGCCAGACTTGGGGATCAGGGAATGCTTCCAAGAAAAGTGATGTTTCCACAGGAACCTGAAGATGAGTGTGGCCAGGGGCAGAGGGGGTGGGCAAATACTCAGGAGAGGTGGAAAAAGCCAAGGGAAAATCCTCCGGTCATTGCACAGACACTGAAGGAAGTGAACAAAAGTGGGATGTTTGGACCTCGGTGTCTAAGCCTGGAATGGCAAGAGGGCGGACAAGAATCTGATTCCTTCTAGGTCCCATGAAGGAATTTGGTGTTTGTCCTGAAGCCAGTGGTAATGATCATATTTCCATTTTGGATACGTCACTCAGGATCAATGTGGAATGAGGTGTTGGGGGTTTGCAAACCTGGAAGCAGGGAGACCAGCTAGGAGACTGATAGGCCACGGTGCTGGATGAGAAGAGAAGAGCTCATTTAGAAGGTTCCTGACCTGGACGTCATGGCTGGAGGTCGGAAAGCCAAAGCTTGGACTGCTGAGGAGGAAAGGAAATGCAATCACTGAGAAAATGAAAATCGGGACCAGGGGCTGCAGAAGAGTGGAATTCTGATTGGAGAAATGCAGCCTGAGGTGTTGGTCTGGAAGCAGGTGTGTGTATGAGCCTGGAGCTCCACCCTGGATGGGGGGAGAGAGAAATCCGGGAGTCATAAATTGACCACTGAGCTCATCCAGGGAGAGGGTGAAGGCAAGCAGGCTTGGAACACAACTCTCAGAGGCCCCATGTCTAACTGGGAAAAAGAAGAGACGCACTTATAAAGCAGACCAAGAAAGAGCAGCCAGGGAGGGAGGAGGAAGCCCATGAACTTGTTGTAACACAGAAACCAAATACTGATATTGTTCCCAAAAAGGGAGTCGCCAACAAAACCTTGTTTCTTATCCCCGGTTCCTCCTTCCTTTCCCTCCCCTCCCAGAGAAGGAAGGCCTGCAGGACATTGGGAGGGAACATACCCTTCCAAGACTAGTGGAACTGGTCCTGCATTGCCCCACAGTGTTGCCCAAGCTTTATCAAATGCTGATGTCAGTATGGGTCATAAAGAAAACTGGATGATGAAAGAAGAAGAAGAAAGAAATATGCTTCAGAAAAAGATTTGCCCCTAAATTATGCCCAGCCAAGGATGGTACCAATATCTTGGTGAGGTGAGTCTGGAAGTTCATTCTGGGACAGCAGTGAGCACTGTCCCTTGATGATTGTACATTACAGAGTTAACTATTTCCTTCATTGGCCCTGGTTACTGAGTGCCTACCACACAGCAGACTGAAACTGAAATCAAATTTCCTCTCTCCTCACTAGGCTGTGAGTGCAAAAGGGACCACAGCAAGGATAATGATCCTTATTTCAAGGACCCTCTAATCTCTTAAAGTCTCACCCAGATATCCCTCTGAGTCCCCATAGATCTCTATCTTTTCCTCTCCGTCTCAATATTCCTCTCTTTCCTTCTCTCATTAGCTCCCCGTCCCACTCCCTTTCTCCTCCACACTCACCTTCTCTCTCACCCCCCAGTACCTACAGCTCAGTTCTGCCCGCAGGCTTCAGCAAGACCAGAGATTACCCCTCCCCCTGCCTCACTCCCTGCGGTGTCCGGTGTCTTCCGGAAGGAGGAAGAGGCCGGGACATGTTCTTCTCTACTTGGCAACTCTTGGAGGACAGAGCAGAGCCTCCCTCAACCTGGAGAACACCTTCTCCCTGCCCTGTGCATCTACCCCCATGGCCCTAGCGAAAACATTTCCTTAACTTCTCCCAGGATGCGGTTCCCGAGCACTAGCAACCTCTGTGTGACAGCATCCTCACGATTCAACCAGTCCTGGTGTCCTAGGACAGAATCTAGGGTTGTTTGCTTAATTTGTTTGGTTTGGTTTTTTTTGTTTTGTTTTGTAGCTCTGATTGTGTTCCCATGTACAAAAGAAAGAATACAAACAATACGCTTGATTTTTTTAAATACCAAAATGAAAAGTTTGCCAAGGGCACAAGACTAGCCAGTAAACTGTGAGGAACACAAAGAGCCCAGCTCTCCCAGGCTGTCCCCGGCACCCTCCACTGCCACCCTCTCATGAAAGGGCTTCTGGCCTGAGACTGGCCAGGGAGCCAGCGCCCCACAGCCCTAAGTGCGTCCGTCATCCCTCCTCCCTCCTAGGGGACCCCCAGCTCTGCCCAGGCTAGGGACTGTGGGAGCTGAGCCTGGAAGCTGGATTCCCCAGCCTGCGCGCCCCAGGGAGGAGCGCGCCGCCCACACCCTCGCCCACACCTTCTGTTGCAGCTGGCAGCCTGGGAGAGGGCCTGGAGCATGGGAGGATGCGGCGGACCCACCCCTCCTGGGTCACCTGTGTCCTCTGCGCCTGGCACAGCATCAGATTGGGCACTTTGCCTGGGCTGTGCCGCGGAAGGTGTCTCGCGCACGTCCCACGTGGGTGACCAGGCAAGGCCCCAGCACAGCAGAGCGTCCTTCTCCCACAACCACAGCCCCGCTGCGGGCGAGGGCCGAGTGGCCCTCGGTACTCAAATGTTCACACACCTGAAGTGAGGGAGATGGATAAATCACCGACTGATCAACTGACTGATTGATTCACCCACTCACACATGCCAAAAGTATTTCTCTAGCACGTTCTAAGCACTTGAAAGGAATCAGTGAACAAAACGAAGATTTCTGTGCTGCAGACCTGGGATGGGAGGTGGTCGGGTAGAAATGAGCAGTGACCTCATAAGATCATGTATTAATGTTTAGTCCCAGGTAACCTAAACCATCTCTTCCTACACACTGTTAAAAACAAAACTTCTTTGACAGATTGCTCTTTTCATTTAACAGTCAGTCCCTGGTAGGGTGGTTGACCTGTCAGTCAGAAGAAAACTCACACATCTGAAAGTCAAATGATAGGGAAACATGAAGGTCTCTAAATGGTAACAAGGTTTAATGCTCCAACAACACTGCCCAGTATGTCCAATTAACAGGGAAGCATGAGACAATGACAATAGCTCGCTCTGTATTTAATGAGAGAACAATGTGTGTCGGTGGGGGGGCGGGTAATTTGACACTAGGTGCTCATTTAAGCAGCATTCCACACAAGGACTATGTTTACACACACAGGATTTACATGCAGGCAGTACAAACTGTGGTTTACCTGTAGGCACAGTCAAGTTCAGAAATTTCTATCAACAGTCCTACCAAACTCAGGGCCCTCTTTTTATAACATACTTTGCAGCCCCCCTTTATGATTCTGAAATGAAATTCAGAGATAAGATAATCAGCCTATATACATAATCACAAAAACTACATATAAATATATAGATATATATAATTAGAATATCTGTTGGTGTCTCCCTGCCCAAAGACCCTCATGAACACAGCCGTGGTTGAATAAGTTTTCATTTATTGCTCACTGCAAGGAGGGAGAGTATGTGCCTTTCACATGGTAGGAAGGACTTTTAGGATTTAGGTTTGTGTTAGGTGATTTGGGGAAGATTCATGGAAGCAGAGCTTTGCTTTGGATTGGATGCTATCACGAAGCAGCAATCGTTCTATAACGGGGCGTTTTAATAAATGTTACCGAGAAGGAGGGCAGACTAGAGAGAGGCTAAAACTATCATTGTAAAGGAGAAGCCAGGCCCAGGAGATGTTTGGTCACTTCTGTGCTTTGGACCATGTTAATCTTTTGTCTGTGTTCAGACACCATTGCAGAGCGCAATTATTTTTATCTAGATCCACAAAGGTCACAGAGTGGCCTTGCCAAATACTGGTGTTCTGTGAAATCGCTTATGTGCAACAGGAGAACCCAATAAATGTTCTCAGTGAGTGCCATAGTGGCTCCTGAGTATGCGGGACAGGTTTTCCCTTTCTCATATCCTAGCTGAACTACAAAGGAGAGATAAAAACAACTGATAATAAAATAATATACATTTCTATATGTAAATACCGTGGCACAACTATACTAGAATGCATAATAGAGTCAGATGAGTGTACCTCCTTATTTGAGCCAGTCTAGATTTAAAAGTAAAAATATTAGAAGGGTTTCCTTCCAGAGGCACCTCGGTGGCTCAGTAAGTTAAGCAGCCAACTGTTGATTCTGGCTCGGGTCATGATCTCAGGTGGGTGAGATCGAGCTCTGCAATGAGCGTGGAGCCTACTTGGGATTCTCTCTCTCCCTCTCTTTCTGCCCCTCCTCCTCTCCCATGAGCACACACTCTCTCTCAAAATAAATAAATAAACATTTTAAAAGAGTGTTTTCTTGGGGCACCTGGGTGGCTCAGTCAGTTAAGCGTCTGACTTTGGCTCAGGTCATGACCTTACATTCATGGGTTTGAGCCCCAGGTTGGGTTCTGTGCTGACAGATCAGAGCCTGGAACCTGCTTTGGATTCTGTGTCTCCCCCTCTCTGCCCCTCCCCCACTTGTGCTCTGTCTCTCTCTGTATCTCAAAAACAAATAAATGTTAAACAAATTTTTAAGGATTTTCTTACAATAAATACAGAAGAATTAGAGTTCCAGTTAAAATCAGAATTAAAATTAGAATTAAGATAAATAATAGCATGCCACACTCATTTGTTTATGATAAGAGGAAAAAAAGGATTAATTAACCTTAATGGAAACAGAAATAACATGTTAAGTAAATTATAGGCTGTCAAAAATGAAAATACAAGAACAATATTCTCATAACAGCGTTGACCTTGTTTGCATGAACAGTGATAAAAAAAAAAAATTCCTTCTGCATGACATGGAACAAAGTAGTGACGAAATATCTCAGAGACCATATCTCCTGTCTTGAAATTTCAATATCCATTCAAGGCATGCCTTCTAGTACTTCAAAAGACCCTGGTGACCATACACAATAAGCTCCAAGATCTTGCATATTTTAATATAATGAGATTTGTTCCAGGCCCCTGACCAGCATCGGTTCCCAAACCTCAGTCTCCAACTGAGGCAGACTAAAGAGATAACAACACTTACCCTACAAGGTGGGTGCTGTAAGAATGTTTGGGACATGCACAATTCACAGTGCTCTCAAAGCTAGCTTTGGCATCGTTTCAGTCTGTGCAAGCAAGCAGGCGCCTGTGCGCACACGCACACAGACGGAGAGAGAGGATGTATACTTGCTCGAGTCTCTATGACTGCAAGGAACATGCTTGATTGAATGTGCGGGGTCATGTTTGTAGGAGAATCCCAGGCAAGGCTATTGCAAGCTTTAGACAACGTGGGCCAGTACTGGGGGGTCATGGGGACTGGAGAGGACAGGTTGAACATAACTGAATTGGGACTTGCTCGGATGGATATATGCATAGTTGTATATAACATATATAACACGCTTCCAGGGGCGCTTGGGTGGCTCAGTTGGCTAAGCATCCGATTTTGGCTCAGGTCATGATCTCGTGGATTGTGAATTCGAGTCCCGCGTCAGGCTCTGTGCTGACAACTTGGAGCCTGGAGCCTGCTTCTGATTCTGTGTCTCCCTCTCTCTCTGGTCCTCCCATGTTTTCACACACACACACACACACACACACACACACACACACGCTCGCTCTCGCTCTCTCTCTCTCTCTCTCTCTCTGAAAAATAGATAAACATTAAAAAAATTTTTTATAACATGCTTCCATATATTTACCTTTGTGCCTTCTTTTCTTGGGGGGCGGGGGTGGATAGTACAGACCTTCTGGAAAATAGTTTCCTTGTTCATGCCACAAAAATGCATCCCTACATCATTTTACATGGTTGAGTTTTCTACCCCATTTATTTCACTATGGCCTGGGGTTATTTTGTTTCAAGTGGAGAATAGAGGCTGAACTGGAAAAGAATACAAGACATCTTAGAGAAGTTAGGGCTTCAAAGGTGGAACACTGTATCAGAGTAGCAGTGAAAAATCATAGAAAACAGCAAGCTATCCAAAGTCAGTAAAATTATGCACAATTTTCACAAAATATTTTTCTTTGCAGCAGTGTTAAACATCTGGCGCTAATTTTTTTTAAAGGCCTGCAAACTCATTGCCAACAAATTTAGCTGAGGCTCAATCTGAGGCACATACAATGACACTGGAAAAGGAAATCGTTTCTTTCTATGGAATTATTTTTAAGGGTTTTGAACACTGTCAACGCCTTTGTAGCCATTGTCAGTAACTCTGAAAATATATTTCCACTGTGGCTGTTTTCATCCCTTAACCTTATCCATGTGAGTAGAGAGCTTCCTTATCCCACCAGGGCCCTCACCCACTAGGAACGGAAATGAACTTGCCTGATCTCATTACACAGATGATCTTGAACAGCGTTCACCATCTCATCGATTTTCTTAGAACAGTATCATCAGAATTAGTGGAATAAAACATGTCAGCTGGACTTTTTCCCATTGTTATTCTAATAACCTATCGTTCCCTGGGTAACTTGAGTTTCTTCTACTACCGGTTGCCTATTTTGCAAGCATTTATATTCCTTTGAAAGAAAACAGCAACAACTTTACCTTCTACTCAAAGATTTTTTTTACCATTCAGTGAAAATTCTAATTTTCCAACTTTGTCTTCAAATCTCTGATGAATGATATACTGCCAGGGTAATAAATGTGTTTCTTTGTAAAATCTTCACTTTATCTTGAGAGGTAGCTGTTTACCTAAAAAGAACCGCAAAGGGGCACCTGGGTGGCTCAGTCAGTTAAGTGTCTGACTCTTAAAATATGAACATTAAGGTCATGATCTCACGGTTTGTGGATTCGAGTCTGGCATCAGGCTCTGAGCTGTCAGCACAGAGCCCACTTCAGATCCTCTGTCCCCTTCTCTCTCTGCCCCTCCCCAACATGTGGTCGGTCTGTCTGTCTCTCTCTCTCTCTCTCAAAAATAAATAAAGAAATAAACAACAATAACAAAAAGAACTGCAGAGATGGCATGTTGGCAACTGTCCACATGCTGGCAGATATAAAACCAGATTTTCAATATTCAACTGAATGTTGTTGATTGTTTTCCTTTATATCTGACATTTTGTCACACAGGTTAAATCAGCATGTTACTATGTAAATGTAGAATCACCATGAAGAGGACAGTTAACATGCCGCAGATTTGGTGACTCCAGTAATACAGGAGGATTGGCTGTCAACGACTTTTCAAAACGGTAAACTCAGCAAAATTTTAAATATAACACAATGCAATCTTTCCTTGATATAGGCAGCTGTTGCTTCCTAGGAAATTTGGTACTCATTAAACCTTGCTTAAAAAAAAAAAGCAAAAACAAAAACAGAAGACAAAAACAAATACTTCGTGTTCATCTGTAAAATAGAATTCATTCTGGGCTCCAGTATTTATAAGCAGATTTTTCATCTACATAATTCCAGGTTCTGTTAGATTCTAGAATTGAATCATTATAAACAGGTTTTTCACTTACATTTGAAAGTCCTTGGGGCGCCTGGGTGGCTCTGCATCTGACTCCTGATTTCGGCTCAGGTCATGATCTCAAGGTTCGTGAGTTTGAGCCTCGTGTCAGGCTCAGGCTCGGAGCTGATAGTACCGAGCCTGCTTGGGGTCCTCTCTCTCCCTGTCTCTTTGCCCCTCCCCTGCTCACATGTTCTCTCTCTCTCTCTCAAAATAAATAAATAAACTTAAAAAAAAAAAAGTCCTGTGGGACACAGGAGAAATCCTTTGTCATGCTAATCTGGCTCCACTAAATGCCAACAGTAACCCCTTCATTATGACCAAAAATAAATAAATAAATAAATAAATACTCAAATTTTCCAAATACCCCTGGGAGCATTATCATTCTGCAGAGAGCCACTAATTTTTACACAGATAAAATCACACATCTGTGGTTTGCAATCTAAGTTACACATGATCTATAAAAATATATGGTCATATAAACATGATCAGGGCTGTTTTAAGCACTTTGTGAGGCTCAGGCCATTTCTTTGGAGGCCCTCGCTTACTTATATCAAGCATATTAAAATGTGTCCTCATCCTACAGTTAATGCTAACAGCCAGACCTGCTGTGTGCCAGGCACCATTCTAAGTATTTAACAACAACCCTCTAAAGTAGGCATAGTAATCATATCTATTTTACAGATAAGGGACAGGCACAGAAAGATTCAGTGGCTTGCCCAAAACTAAATAGCCAGTAAGTGCTAAAGCCAACATACAACACTAGGCACTCTTATGTCACATACCGTGGCCTATATAGCTTTTCATAGTTTATATTGAAGAATAAGTTATCACTTATGAGTTAGTCTAGTTGCAGATGACTTAACCTTTGTCATTTTCAGTTGTGGAATTTTTGCTTTGTATTTTGAGCCAATCGGTTAATTTGAAGTCTCAAACGTTGTTGTGAGGCCCTTGAAAGGCCCCAGACGCCCAATACCAAGACTGCACTGGCTAAAGCCTACAATAGTACCTTCCATGAAATTGGGGGACCCACACAGGTACTCAACTTCTCTTTCCTGTTTTTTAGTGTGTGTGTGTGTGTGTGTGTGTGTGTGTGTGTACCCATGCACTGAAAACAATGACAGTGGCTAGCTTCTACAGCACTGTTGCACGTCCAACTGTCATCTCTAAGCTTAGTACCCGTTCTGTAAGGTAAGTGTTGTCTCAATTTATAGATGAGCAAACTGGTATCCACATGACTGACTTGCCCCATGTTCCCCAGAAATGACAGTTGGTCCTTGGGCTCCAAAGCCTCTGCCCCTCCCCTGTCCCTGGTGAGCTATTTTGGTTCCTTGGGGCTTTCCTCTCTCTTTGCCTAAAACCCCTTCCCCAGTAACGGAACCTCAGTAGGTTTCCAGTTGTACTGCCACCCAGTTCCCATCTGCAAGAGATCACAGCCACTGGTTCTTTCCTTACAGCTACTGTCATCCCATTCCAGAACCTGATTAAGCCCTCAGACTCTGGTTAGAGCACCATCAACTGCAGAGGTTGTTCTGGATGGGGAACTCCAGAGGACAATTTTCTGAATGTCAGACCCTACCTTCTCTTCTTTTCCTGGGCACTAAAATCACCCATCATTTCTCTTGACTATGCTCTCTTAGAGATCCCTGTCCCCCCACCACACACACAACCCCAGAGACCATGACTGCACCAAGTTGCCCCTCTCTTGGCTACGTGGGCCCTAGAAGATGCAAAGCTTAGGGTCAAGGTGGGGAAATGTTACCTCCTGGTTCCCCTCTCTTGAGACAGACAGGCTCCATGGGCCCTTCACCTAGAGGTCTCAGAGAACGAGGCTGAAACAGCCAAATTTTACTGGGCATGTGGTAAAGTAGAGAAAACTCAAGGAAGGGAGTGGAGACACAGGCAGAGAGAAGCAAACAAGAGAGACCTTGCCGAGCCAGAGACAGGGAGCATGCATGTGCACAAAAAAAGAAATTTGGTCCCTGCCCTTCCAGTCCCCAAACCCTCCTGAGGCCTCCCACCGTTCCAGTCTTTAGGCTTCATGAGATCTGTCAGTACCCTTCCAATAAATTCCTTTCTTGCAAATGATGGACGGACTTTGCCTGCCTTACCTATTGAGGTGCATTACAGCCCCGGGTGCTGAAACCTGAAGAGGAGCTAAAAGAACCAGCTCATTAGTTCCAGTGGCACTTCCCACCCCCGCCTCCCTGGCAGGTTGTGGCACTAAAGGCAGTTTTCTGAGAGCCTGTCACCTGTTGGCCTCTGAGTCATTACCACTTACCCCATGGCCTTACCTGGGGTGCTGAGCTCTGCCTCACAGCCCCACCAGGATGCCCCAAGTCTAGCCCCACTGTGGACCCCAGTTCACTTTCTTCTAAGTAAGCCATGGCCATTGAAAGGCTGGACCTGCTCCCTGAGGTCCTCCTTCTCAAGCTGGCTTTGCCAATTCCAGACTCTGAAGACTCAGCAGTGACACCAATGACTCAAAGCCTGCCTGCCCCATCCCCCCACTGGATGGTCCCTCTCAGTTCAGAGGCTTATCTATTTATCTGAGCTTGCTGGACCCACACAGTGGAGCATCACACAGCTGGTTAAGTGATGATCGCCTGATGATCTAGAAATATATGCACAATCTACATCATGGAGAGTAGGTATTGTAGATATGCTTGTAACCAGACACGTCTTCATAGGAAGCAGCCTAGTAGGCATCATGGCTGATTTTTCTTTTTTCTTTCTTTTTTTTTTTGCTTAAACATTGTTCTGGTTTTTACTATTCACTACAACATGGATGAATCTCACAGAAACAAACATAAAAGGAACCAGACACTAAAGAGCAGATACTATATATCTCCATATATATATCTTCATATATATATATGAATATCTATATATCTTCATATATAGATGTTAGAGCACTAATATATATATATAGATGTTAGAGCACCGTCTAATATATATATATATATACACATATATATACATATATATGTGTGTATATATATGTGTGTATATATATATATATATATATATATATATATATATATATATGAAATTCAAAAACAAGGATCCAATCTATAAGGATAGGACTCAGGATAGTGGAAATTTCCGTGTTGAGTGGGAAGGGAGTGAGGGGGACCTCTGGAGTGCTGGAGATGTTCTCTCTTTCTTGATCTGGGGGGTGGTCACATGGATCTATACATGTGTAAAAATCTGTCAAGCAGTACCCTTAAGATTAGAGTGCTTAATTGCATGTAAATTATACCTCAATTAAAAAGTACAAAAACATTTATTATGAGTTCCTCCCTTCCCCTAGAGTAGTCCTTGGTTGGGTATACTCCCCACCATGCTGATGTCTTCCTGAATTTCTGGGCTCCTTTTCCCCTTTCTAGTGCCTAGAGATTTTGGAGCTGAGAGCTACCAAATGGAATTAAGATACTCCTAACTGAGAGACCAGGTTCTACGTTCCATGTGCCAGTTATCAAATCATTCCCTCTCCAAGTCTATTACCCTGCGATAATGGAGCTGGACCCTAAAGTATTTCTCCCTTGCAGCTGTCAAATGCTAAGCTTTCTCAGTGGTGGGTACCGGAAGGAGGCTGGAGGGGGAAGGGGCCAGGCTTCCAGGTTCCAGTATTCTCCCCTGGGCAGCCTCCCGCAGCTCCTGGTCCGCCTACACACATCGTTTTTGTAGCAGCCAGCACATCTGCATGACCAGCTCCACCCCACCCCAGCCCCACACCCCTGGGAAATGTTTCTCAGTGAGTCCTGCTTGCACTGCACCTCACCACACCTGACCTCAGCCAGTGAGTCCTGGCTACGCCTTTCCTCCATGAGGTCGGGGTCTCAGCCCTGCAGAGGGAGGCCCTCTTGCAGATCTGCTCTGTCCCAGATCTGGAGGTACGGGCTGCTCCCTATATCTGCTTACCCGATTTTCATTTGAGTTTTCTCCACCAATTACTAGCCAATCTTCCTTTATGCCAATCCTCTCTTACAGTCAATAATTTTTTATAGTGAACTTGCCCTGTTCAAGTTACTGTGTGGTTACCATCTTTTGATTGGACCCTGACTGATTCATTTCCCCTCTGGGGTTTGAGGTGTGGAGTTGGCAAATAGAATTAGCAATTGTCTGAGTAGTAATGCACTGAGGGAAAAGGTTCTGCTATGAAACTGCTGTGCGATCCTGGTGTCTTAGTCTGTTCAGGCTGTTATAACAAAATACATTAGACTAATGGGCCTGAACAGCAAACAACTATTTCTCACCATTCTGGAGGCTAGAAGTCTGAGATCAGGGTGCCAGCAAGGTCAGGTTTTTGGTGAGTGCCTTCTTTCTGGTTTGCAGATGGCTTCCTCATTGTGCCCTCACATGGCAGAGAAACAGATCATCTCTCCGTGTCTCTTCCTATAAGCGCACTAATCCCATCCATGAGGTCCACCCTCCTTACTAGTCACCCCGCAAAGGCCACACCTCCAAATACCACCACGTTGGGGGTTAGGATTTCAAAATACAAATTTTAGAGAGGAATGCAAACATTTAGTCCACAACATTGGGAAGTCACTTTTCCTCTCTGGCCTCAGTTTCTCCTTGGTTGAAATGGGGAATGTGTCCACTATCCTCTCCTAACTTCAAAGAGATATTATGAGAATAAAGTAAAAGCACTATGAGCTTCTTGGTGAAAAAGTGCTACTAAAATTCCTGGAGCTATTTGTCGTCACTTTGACCATAAAAACAGCTCAACCTAGGCACCCACCAGCCCAGTATCACTGCCTACTGAAGTGGCATAAAATTGACTGTCCTGTAAATTGGGGCCTCTGCATTCACTGTCACCCCTCCCACTACTGGAATGGAGGAAATAGATGGAGGAATGCAAGAAGGCCTGGAGGGGCTTTTGGAGGTGGCAGGACCTCTGCGAGATTCAAGGCAAGGACAGATTTTAATACCCACACCCTATCTACACTCTCAGACTAAACTGATCCTAGAGGTTCACTTAGCATCAAATTTGTTACACTGTTCCACAGTGCTGAAATCTGATGCTTTTTGGTAGAACCTCTGTTCTGCACAACTGCAGGGGTGCCATACAGGTCATAATTTTGCAAATTGCACTCCCTGCTGTGGTGCAGTGTACAACCTGTGCAGCCATACACAGTATGCCTGCTCAGTTGAGTGAATCTGAGGCCCTAAACATAAGTCCCCTATGAGCCATCTTCTCCAAGGTTCTGAAGGGAAGACCCTTCAAGCAAATGTATGAGAACTTGGGCTAAGCCTTCAGCAGCTACAGAACAACCATACTGATTTCTACCTGACTGTCCATTGCCACCCAAAGGACAGCATACCTTCCCTGGTTTCCTTTCCTGCCTGTAGCTCTTCTACTAGTACCGCAATCTTCAGGCTTACAAAATTTGCTATCTATTAATGCAATGTATCACATACCCTTACTGCAGAACAGGAACCCAACTTATGGCAAAGGCAGTGTGACGTGGACATATTTTTGTAGGATCTACTGATCTTTCTGTATTCTTCAGCACCCGAAACAAACAACCTAAGACAACATTGGAATGGCCCTTTAAAGCCTTGCTTTTGGCACCAGCTTGAAGACAACACCCTGTGGGGTTGAGGTACACCCTCTGAGATGACAGATAGCCACTGACCAATGGGTGATACATAGTGTTGTTTCCTCATTAGCTATTGCGCACGGGTCCAGGAACCAAGAGACAGAAGTAGGATTGACCCCTCCCTCCATTCAGTCCAGTGGCCCACTTTCAGACTTTGTGCTTCCTGCACCTACAGCCTTATGCTCTATTGTGTTAGAAAGCCTGGCTCCTGGGGTGCCTGGGTGACTCAGTTGGTTAAGCATCCAACTCTTGATTTCAGCACCGGTCATGATCTCACGGCCGTGAGATGGAACACCACTTTGGGCTCACGCTGGGCATGGAGCTTGCTTAAGATTCTCTCTCTACATCTCCCTTTCCCACTCACTTTCTCCCTGGACCTCCTGGAATCCCATGCCAGTGAACCAATAAGCAGATTACTTGTAGGAGTGACGATCGATGCTGACTGCCACAAAGAGCTAGGGTTGTTATCTGATGGGAGCAGGAAGGACTATGACTGAAACCCAGAGTCTCTATGTTCCAGTAATGGTGAGCAGGCAATGACTACAACTGCTGCCCAAACAGGGGGAAGGTTGCTAAGGCTCAGATCCCTTGGGGTAAAGGACTAAGTCTCCCCACCAGGCATCCAACCCACACCTATCAAAGTGCTGGCTGATGGACATGGAAACATGTAATGGTGATGGGAGAAGACGATGATAAATGCCAGTTTCAGCTATGGGACTGGCAGCACCAGTGGGGACCATAGCTTGTTCTACTAACCTTCTTGTGTTACATTCTTGCAGAAAGTGTAGCTGACCACCTTCTTGATGGGGACTCTATGCTGGACTGGACATGATGGAAGGCAAGAACAGATATGAGTGATACAGGAGCTCTCTTGTGCACCATTTCAAATCTTCTTGGCCACATCTCTTACTCCAGCCGCTGCTTTGACAATCAGTTTTGCACAGACCTCAACCAGTTCCTTTTCTGTGCAACCTTACAGTGCCTTGCCTTGGGCCCAGTGCCACATACAACTAGTTCTATCCTCAATGCTGTTGGCACTTATATATGCACAGCCCAAAATACAGGGGATTTAAGGCTTATATGGTCTATTTTTAGAGTCTAGGGCTTAGATCAATGGGGGTAGAAGCCAAGGATAAATTATTCCCCTTTCAACCCCAAGCAGACATCTCTGAGATGCATTTATGAGGCTTATCAGAAAGTGTTCTAGTTTGAGCATCAGTCACACATAGCAGCAGACAACAAACACATCTTTCCTTTCCTGTTTCATTTTCTCATGCTTTACTCTTACTCTCTGAGATCATATTCCCCCAAAAAATACCCACACTAAAGCCTTTATCTCAATCTCTACTGTGTGTGGGGGTGGGAGGGGAGGGAACCAAGGTAAGATGCACTACCACACCTAATAAGTGCAAAGGAGACTGCTCTGATGGTGTCACTGGGCAGCCATGTGTCCAGTTCTGTCACTATGGAAGGAGGGAGCAAGTTTTGGCTAGCAGTCTCAGCAGGAAAGTTAATGGAAATATTTGACAGGTGCTCCATCCAAAGAGATAAAAATAATAAATTTTCAACACTTAACGGAATAGGTAGTAAAGCGTTGTCCTAAGAGAAGAGGACATTTCCTTGGCCATGACAGCACAGTGGGGAGAGATGAGATGTCAAGAGTCAGATGGCTGGAATGTGACAACACTTAGTGGACAGGAAGGAAAGGAAGAAAAGATGAGAAGCTTAGGTAAGGGTGGGGGATGATGGGCAAAACCAGGGGGTAAGCTTCCTACCACAAACCAATCATGGCTATAGGTAAATTTTGGAGCTGAGACCAAATTTGGACATAAATACCATCAATGCAAGAATCCTAACTTGCCTCCCTTCCCTGTCAAAACACTTCCCTTTCTTGACTCGGGGTCTCTGCTTTCTTTTTTGTCTCAGAAGAAGCTGTTTCTTTTTGCTTAGATTCATCCCTCCCTGTGTCTCACACTCTCACTTTTCGGACTTGTTTCAAATATCTCCTCTCCTTCCTCTCTGCATTTTCATGGATTCTTTCTCCTTGTCTGGATTTCCCTCATTCTCTTTGCTTTTCCCTTTCCCCCAAACTTCAAGAAAATAGTCCATATGCCTTGTCTACACATCCTCACCACCCACGCTTAACTCATCCCCACCTAGCATCAGCCCCTGTTCCCAATAGAGACTGTTCTAAGATCAGCAAGGATTCCCAGTTGCTGGTCTAAGGGCTTTTTGTCTGGATCCTACTGGACTGTCTGCACTACTGTTGCTCTGTACCACTCCCACACTCTAAAAACTCATTTCTTCCTGTGTCTTCTTGACCCTTCCTCCTATAAATATGGGTTCTCTCAAAGCCCAACCTTCTCGCTGTACATATGCTCTCAAGACAATCTTGTCTACCCACATTGCTTCAACTTTTCTTTTTATCAAGATATTCCCCAGATATCCATCTCTACTATCATATTGCAGACCCACATTCCCAACAGCTGTCTGGGCACTTTCACACAGAAAACCAATGAACATTTCAGACTCAAGTAGTTCTTGCCAGAGAATGACTTTTTTTTTTTTTTTTTTTTTTTCTATACGGAGTTGTGAACTATACATATTTTTTTTATATTCATCCTATAATGATAAGAAAAGCAAAGTTCAACACACACACACACACACACACACACACACACACACACACCCCTTGAGATTCTGAGCAAGAGTGGGCAAGCAACATTCTGGATTCCCATTATCTGATTTTGTTCTCCACCCTTCTTCTATCACGTATTTCTTGACCATTCTGGCACTTGCCAATAACTAAAGCCATAATGTCAATCATGCATTCCAGTTTCTTCCCTCATCTTCTATCTTTCTAGCTCACTCCCTCATTACCCAAACTGCAGCAGTGCTTTGCCCCACAAGGACCTCAGATCCATTGCTCCCACCACCTTTCCTAGTCCTTCGACCCCCAGATGTCTCCTCTTCCCTCTTTGCCAAATTTAAATTCCTCATCCAATTATTATAATTGCTCTACTTATCACAATATTAATTCCTTTGCCCCCCTTTCACTTCTTGGCACACTCTTGGAAAAACTACAAACCAGGTTAAGCCCAGCCCTCCACCTACTCCACACCTGCCCTCATACACTTGAACATGGCTGGAGAAAAAGAAACACATAATTTTCACTCTAAATTTGTGACCATAAACCTCAGTCACATCTCTACTATAAGCAGGCAATCATACTATACATCCTAACACTTTCACATTCCTATAGTCATAAATGGCAATTTTCCACCTATTTTCCCCTCAGATCCCCAACACCTTGTCTGTGTTCATTCTCACTTGTCATCTTGCTTCCTACTACACTGAAGGAATTAAATCTGTCAAAATAGACACCTCATCTCACTACTGCATCAGTGCCAGCAAATTCTGTATTACCTTCTTTGACTACAGATAAAAAGCATCAGTGGTCCTGTCTAAAGCTAAACTCTCACCTACTCAAGGACCTCTCCCAGTAATTCTACCCTCTCTCACTCTCTCACACATCATCAGATTTTCTCTCTCTACTGAGTCCTTCCCATAAGCATATAACCATACTATTATTTCTCCCATCTTCAAAGGAAAACTGGTTCTTGACCCTTCCTTCTCCTCCAACTACCATCTCATTGCTCTGCTCCCCTTCATAGAAAAGCCACTTGAGGAGCGCCTGTGTGGCTCAGTCAGTTGAGTGTCAGACTCTTGATTTCAGCTTAGGTCATGATCCCAGGGTTACGGGATGGATACCCATGTTGGGCTCTTTGCTGAGTGTGGAGCCTGCTTAAGATTCTTTCTCTTTCTCCCTCTGCCCTTCTCCTCCACTCACTCTCTCTCTAAAAATAAAAATAAATTAAAATTAAAAAAACAAGAAAGAAAAGCCACTTGACGCATTACTTGTACTTACTGTCTCCAATCCTTCTCCAGTTCTGTATCAAAGTCACTGCAGTCAGGCTTTCACCCCCAGAACACTATTAAGTGTCTCTGAACAAGGTCACCAGTGACTTCCATGTTGCAAAATCCAGCAATCAGTCCTCAGTCCTCACTTTGCCTGACCTATCAACAGCATCTGGCACAGTTGATCACCCTTTCCTCCTGAAAACACTCTACCAAGATACCACACTCAGCAGTTTCCTCTTCCTCACTGACTGCTCCTTCTCAGCCTCCTTCCTGGTTCTTCATCTTCCTCTTCACTTTGGAGTACTCCAGGGTACTTCTTCATTTCTTTGTCTATGCTAACTCCTTTGGCAGTCTCATCCAGTGCCATGATTGTGTTATGATTGTAAGTATGCTGAAAATTCCCAAATTTATACCACCTCTAGTCTTGAACTCTTCCTTGAATTCCAAATTTGTATACTCAACTGTCCAAAAGAGAATTCCTGATTTTACCTCTTCCCAAATCTGCTCAACCTGCAGTCTTCATGTAACAGCAATTCTATTTTTCCATTGCTCATGCCAAAAACCTTGGACCTTGAAGCTTCTTTTTCTTTGACATCCAAATCCAATCCGTGGGAATACACTGCTTTTGCTCTACATTTAGAATATGTTCAGAAGAGCACCTGCATGGCGCAGTGGTTAAGTGTCCAACTCTTGATTTCGGCTCAGGTCATGATCTCACAGCAAGTTTGAGCCCCACATCAGGCTCTGCACTGACAGCACAGAGTCTGCTTGGGATTCTCTTTCTGTCTCTCTCTGTCTCTCTCTGTCTCTGTCTGCCCCTCCCCTACCTGTACTCTCACTCTCTCAAAATAAATAAACATTTAAAAAAAAGACTATGTTCAGAATCTCATCCCCAAAACTAGTACCACCCTGATATAAACCACTATCATTGCTACCTAGATTAATATATCAACCCCCTAACTTGTCTTTCTGCTTTCATTCTTGTCCCCCTACCCCATCAGCCAAAACACAAATCAAATAAAATCACTCCTCTGCTCAAAATCTTCTAGTGGTTCCTCAAATCATGCAGAGTAAAAACCAAAGTCAGAGCATTAAGGAGAACAGCTACCATGGCCTCTACAGTGAAACCTCAGCTGTGGGGAGGTGTCTGTGACTTCATATTGTTGGAGCATTTGTTCTCTCCCTAGGCTTGCAGCACTCTTCAAGCTTGCCATGGCTGAACCAAGAAAGTAGGCATACACAGATTTCCACAGAAATTATAATTCCATGAAAGATTTTGAGGAGATGACAAAGACTGATACCTTTCAGAGCACGAAGGGATTTGGAATGTAAAGCATTTCTTTGGATTGAGTACTATGGAAGTTTGTCACTGACCTATGTTCCTGAACTGTATCACATGAATATGTGAGCTAAGGAATGAATAGTTTGTCTTGATAAATATACAATCAACACAAACAATGAAAACCAAAGTTATTATAGTGGCTTACCAGGCTCTTCATCCTCTGGCCCCATCTCTTGCTACTCCCCGCTCTCACTTGCTTTGTTTCATCCGCTTTGGCCTCTTTGCTGTTTCTCAAACACTTTCTCCTACACCATGTAGGCTTTCTCCTACATCATGGCTTTTGCATAGGAATGTCTTCTCCAGATGACCTCATTCCTCACTCTCTCATCTCCTTCAACTGTTGGCTCTAAAGTCACCATCTCAGTGAGGCCTTCTCTGACCACTCTATTTAAAGTTGCAGCCCCTTTCCCAATGTTTCCAGTCTCCCTTACCATCCTCTGCTTTTCATATTTACCAGTTTCTAACACACTATGTGATTTATGTATTATGTTTGTTATCTGTTACTCTTACTAGAATATAAACATGAGAGTATGGATTTGTTTTCTTTGTCGATGCATTCTTAGTGTCTATAACAGGGCCTGGAACATGATAGACTTAAGTTGATATTTATTCAATGAATGAATAAAGTGGATGGGTCATGAACATTTATTGGTCTCAGGATGTTTCAATTTGGGTGCTACCATAAGGGAGTTGTGTGCTTGAAGTGTTTCCAGAAAACAGGACCACACAGAAACCCAACAAGGAGTATGTATTTCTTTATAACAACCACTGCCAACACATTACTACTTATAAAGTATCACCCTTGCTGATTTTATCCTCAAAACCTTGTGAGATATGTGTTATTCTTGTCATATTTTTTAAATTTTTGTTAATGTTTATTCTTGAGAAAGAGACAGACAGAATGAAAGTGGGGGAGGGGCAGAGAGAGAAGGAGACACAAAATCCAAAACAGGCTCCAGGCTCTGAGCTGTCAGCACAGTGCTTGACGTGGGGCTCGAACTCACAAACCGTGAGATCATGACCTGAGCTGAAGTCGGACACTTAACCGACTGAGCCACCTAGGTACCCCTATTCTTATCATTTTATAGATGATAAAACTAAGGTGTAGAAATGTCAAGTAACTTCTGAAATGTGACATAGCTAATAAATGGCAGAATTGGGATTCAAATACTGACTATTTCAATTGCATGTCCTATACTGATATCCTTTCTCTACACTGCCAAAATTTTAGCGATGGGGGAAATAATTTTCTACTACTTGGATGAAGGGGAAGGAAGGCTGAAGTAAACAAAATGGAGAAGCCCCAGGAATATGGTGCATGCCCCAGAGCCCACATGAACACTCAAGAGATGAGCCCCCAGATACTCTATGATAAGAGAAGTAGGCAAGAATTTTAGCTTCATGTAAAGAAGATGTGGCCTTGCATTCATCCAGAGAGCATCCTTCAGATGTGCCCCAAGAGCCAGGTAGAGATAGGCCAGGGGCAAGTAGGTTAAAGCCAGGGAGACCACTAGCATAATTGAATGCAAGTCCATCTTCCCAATGTGCAGCAAAGCCAATCACTGAGACATCAAGTTTGCAGCAAGGAAAGGGTTTATTCGGAAGGGAGCCAAATGAGGAGACAGGAAGACAAGCCTCAAATCCGCCTCCCTGAAGGGGAAGAGAACAAGTTGTTTTTTTTTTTTATAATCATAGTGGTTGAGATAACATACATATTGATGAAAAAGGCAGGGAAACCTATGACTAGTCATGAGTAAAGATGGAGCATGTGCATTAAGCAAATATATCCCATATTCACTTTGGGGTGGAGACTTAACACCAGAACAAGGCAAAATTCATCCCCTGATGTAAGAAGGTTATCTTAGGACAAGGAGAAGGGGCTATGGGCATGCTCTGAGAGCCAGGATAAATTGGATAGGGTCTTGGATTTATCTTGGGTAAGGAATGCAGGGCCTTGTTTGTTCTTGGGCTGGAACCATATCAGTTGACCTTGAGTCTAGGCTTCTGCAGAAACAGCAAGTGTGTGTGTTAGTGAGGGTCTAAAAAGACAATAGATGCTGAGGGGGAAGTTCTCTGGAAAACAAGCTTTAAATTTTCTGCTAGTTTCAACCTCATTAACCCTAAGGAGCATGGTTTCACTAGGTCAGTGGGGAAAGGGTTGTTTGAGTCAGATGATGTACCAAGAACTTCGCGTTTACTATTGCATTGAAGACCCACAACCAATGAGGCACAGTAGGGCACTGTTACCCTATTTGAGCTCAGAGAGAGAGAGAGAGAGAGAAAATGACCCTCCAAGGTCGCACATTGGTCTCCACCAATCATGTAATATCTGTAAGAGCAGTGCACACTGGCCTGGCACCCAAAGGAAGGATTTGTGGGACCACATCAGGTGTGTTTTCGTCAATCAAGGGTCCAGATTCCAGGATGCTGGGAGACTCCAGACCAATGTGCAACTGGCACATAATCAGTGCACACCAGGGTCACAGGAGAGCGCTGACATTGGTTTCAGAGAAAGGCTTGAAACACAAGTTCTTTCAGCTCAAAAGAGGGATTCAAGAGGGCTAGCTCCTCTGGCCTAACAAGCCAATCCCTGTGAGGAAAGGGCTCAGCTCTACCAAGACTGTACTTGCAGGAGGAGAGGGCTCTGTGCTGGGATCCAAGCCATGTCTTTGCCTTGGTGTTTTCTCAGTGTGCTTTGGCCTCCTTTTCTCAATAATTCTGTAAGCTCAAGGGCAAAGCATCCTGGGGCTTGAAAAGTCATCCATGAGGAAAGGGAAGAATCCAGAACCACACACAGATGGGCGCTGACCTGGTTCTGAGGGCCTGAGGGTACAGGGAGCTCAGGCTTGGTTTTATATCAGAGCAAGTCTGGTCTAGTGGCCAGCTCCGATGAAGGGACTAGTTAAACAAAATACGGTAGTTTTCAGGACGGGGTAAAAAGTAACTTTAAACACCAGTTGGCACTCAAATATCTAATGACAGGGAAGTGATGCTCAATGTAACACATAACTACATTTTTTGTTAAGTTAAAGACATTTTTCCACAGTGCATAGAATATGAGACTTCAGCAGCACCTGGGTGGCTCAGTCGGTTAAGTGCCAACTTGGGCTCAGATTATGATCTCGCGGTTTGTGTGTTCAAGCCCTGCATCGGGCTCTATGCTGACAGCTCAGAGCCTGGAGCCCGCTTTGGATTCTGTGTCTCCCTCTCTCTCTGCCCCTTCCCCACCTGCACTCTGTATCTCTCTGTCTCTCAAAAATAAATACACATTAAAGAAAAAAAGAATGGGAAACTTCAGACCCAGGGACAGGTGCAGGGTCTTCGGTGCCCACCACCACGGTTCTGCTGTGAACTACACGCTCTTTCAGTCCTCAGGCACAATCATATCAGACTGTCCTCTGGCTCAGGAGTGATGGTCAGGACCACATCAAGCTTCTGGTGGCTTGTATAACCAAGAACCACCATCTTCTTCCCCTTTCTAATGGGACTGCTTTTCTTTTAACTACTCAAAACTCCAAAAGCAGACATTTCTAATTCCTAATTGAAGATGGCAGGTTAAATGTCTCTGTTTATTTCCAATCCCTCCACATCCTCAGTAAAATTAAAGTGAAGGATTAAAAAGCTGATAAACCTACAGCCAGCCACAAGAGAATGAGATGGCCCATCAACAGATGTGAGATTTCAACAGAATTCTGGAAGGTGGGAAACAGAAGGAGTCGACAAGTCACGCAGCAGGGTGAAGAAAGCTACAGACTAGAATACTGGCACAGAGAGACAAACAAACAAACAAAACAGAAAAGAGCTGTTTAGCCCTACAGAAGAGCAGAGCAGTTCGCTCAGAAACCAGGTACAGTAGTACAGTGGAGAACAAGAATGATATGTGGCTAATTGAAAGCCTGTGTAGAATATAAATGATCTCCCCACTCTTCCCTTCCTCCAGTTCCCATGTGGTCAAAAACAGACATCCATCCTTCAGGGAAAAGAACAGAAGTTCCTTTCCCCAGAGAAATGAGTGGGCTCAAAGGAAGTCATTGCACATTAGGGTATTGGAGAACCCCTTAGCAGCATGGCCACCTCTTAAATTTTTTCTGTAACATTTATTTATTTTTGAGAGACAGAGCAAGACAAAAAAACAAAAACAAAAACAAATCACAATCTGTTAAGGAAATCTCATTTCACTTAACAATACAAGAGAGCACTCAGGAACTAAGTATCTTAGTAAGCCACCTGAGCCCTTCACCTGTTATTGACAGTCCAGGAAAATTCAACACACTTTTAAATAGACAAATGACAGGTAGCTTCTATACCAAGACACTATGAGAAGAAAAGGAAAAGTAAGAGCCTTGTATATTCAGCTGATGAATTTACCTCCTCAAAAAAAAAAAAAAAGACAGATAAAAATCATCACACAATGTCCAGCACAAATTAAATATTATTAAATAGGCACTTGAGATATAAAAGAACACCAAAATTCAAAGATTCAGGATAGGAGTGGACAAAAAACAAGATGTAAAAGGAGTTAATCAAATTCAGAAAAGAGATAGAAGAAAAATTAAAGAGCAATAGATACAAATATCATATCCATATGCCGCACCCCTGAAACTAATATAATGTTATATGTCAACTGTGCCTCAATATATTTTAATTTTTAGTTAAATTATTTCAGAAGTAGAGATTAAGTCACAGGATGCCCAAAGGAGAGTAGGTTCAGCTTCAACTGAAAGTATAAGGGATACAACCAACAGAACAAAAACCAAGAGGTATAAATGATGAGAGAGGGTGATAGCTGTAGAGAATAGGTAAAAAAAGATCCATATACATATAATTGGAGTTGCTGAAAAAGCAAAACAAAGCCATGGAATGGAACTAATATTTAAAACTATAATCCAGTTGGGGCACCTGAGTGGCTCAGTCGGTTAAGTGGCCGACTCTTGGTTTCAGCTCAGGTCATGATCTCACAATTCGTGGGTTCAGGCCCCTCAACGGCTCTACGCCATCAGCTTGGGATTCTCACTCTCTCTCCCTCTCTCCCTCTTCCCCTACCCCACTTGTGATCTAGCTCTCTCTCAAAAATAAATAAACATTTTTTAAAAGATAAAACTATAGGGGCGCCTGGGTGGCTCAGTCAGTTGAGCGGCCGACTTCGGCTCAGGTCATGATCTCATGGTCCGTGAGTTCCAGCCCCGCGTCGGGCTCTGTGCTGATGGCTCAGAGCCTGGAGCCTGTTTCAGATTCTGTGTCTCCCTCTCTCTCTGACCCTCCCCCGTTCATGCTCTCTCTCTGTCTCAAAAATAAATAAATATTAAAAAAAAATTTAAAAAGATAAAACTATAATCCAATAATGGTTACATTAATGATTACACACTGTATATTATTTTATCAAATATATACAAATTATACACTTAAGATTGGTGAGTTTCATTTTATGTAAATTATGCCACCATAAAGTCAGTTTAAAATTAAATATAAAGTGTTCAATCCAAAAATTATAATCTCAGAAAACTTTCTGAAAATAAAAATGCCCTAAGTGTACATGTTGAATACACCTATGTATATAGAAAAATTGACCAGAATAGTCAACTCAGACATATGAGAGCAAAATCGTTATAAAGGTAAAGAAGAAAATATCTTCTTGGCAAAATTTCCAAATCCCATCAAGGTACAGAAAGTAATCTATTATCCTATGGGATAATCTCTAATGCGAAGCTGAAAAAAAAAATAAGGAAAGAACATATAACTGTTAACTGAATAGAAGGAAAAGGGAGTTATAGAAAATATTTTATTAATCTAAAAGAAACAAGAAAGGAAGAAAAAAGGGAGCAAAAAATAAAATAAAAATAGAAGGCAGGTGTAAACCCAGTTCTATCTGTAATAATATTAAATGTAAGTGGACTAAATAGTAAGAGACTAAGGTTGTCAAACTGTGTTTTAAACATGCTGCTTATAGGAATCAAGACACACTTACATCCATCATCGTGGAAGTGCAAGATGCTGGGGTTCTAGAGACTGTTAAAAGATTCCAGAGGTATAAATAAACTAGCATGTCACCTACAAAGGACCAAGAGTCAAGTGAGGTTGTGAACATTTTTACCAGGCAGCTTGATGCTGGGCGCCCCTGAAGAGTGCACCTCGTAGAGGGAGTCCTTGGCAGCTAGCGGCTGGGCTTCTCCCAGGAAGGCCCTTATACTTTGCCCAATGCCACAGTTAGGAGCACATCTTTCTTCTCCACAAGAAAGTGAGAGCAGGAATACCAACTTCATTACCTTTATATCCTCTCTCCTTTTTTTAATGTTTATTTATTCATGTTGAGAGACAGAGAGAGAGAGAGAGAGAGAGAGCGCATGAGCAGGGGAGGGGAAGAGAGAGAGGCAAGGAAGAGAATCCCAAGCAGGCTCCATGTTCTCAGTACAGAGCCAGATGCAGAGCTCAAACTCACACTGTGAGCTCATGACCTGAGCCAAAACCAAGAGTCAAACACTTAACGGACTGAGCCACCCAGATGCCCCATATCCCCTCTGTTCTTTATTTCTAAAGTCCTGCAGAGAATAGACAAAGTTCTGTTGAATAAGCTGTAGCAGTCTCTTCCTCTATCTCATCATTTCCTTCCCTCCCATTTTCTGCCCCCTTCTTTCTCTGTTCACTTGTGTAGTCCGGATATGCTGATTGGACCTCAGTGTGCTAGGTCAGGGGTTATCAAATGAACAAAGACCAGTCCTGGGGTCCAGGGGTTCACAGCTGTGAGGAGAAAGACCATGTGCAGGGACAGGGCCCTGCTGGGAGCTTGCCAGTCTTCCTCTCCAAAACAGCACGGAATCCAGATGTACTGACATAATCATCTCTGTTCCTAAACTTGAGTTAAACATGAACTAAAATTCCTGGTTTAAACATTCAGCTAGCTTTTACTTATGTAATGCTCTAAAGAGTCAGTCATTCCTGAAGGAAGAAAAATGTCCTCCTTAGTATAACCCAGGTAGAACCAGTATGTTCCCTCCAACTGCTGTACCTTCACCCCTGTGAGTTGTTCCTTGAAAGGGGAAGCCACGGATCCAGGCAAGTCCTCACCCTCAGAGCTGGGCCTGAGAATAACAGTGGGGAGTGGTCCAGGGAGCATGGATGGGGGCTCTTCACAAACAGTTGCCAGAGGAGCAGCTCCCCCCCGTGGCTGTAAGTGGAAGCTGTAGTGCTCTCTGCCAAGAAATGCCAACAAGGGAGTGTAAGGTTTTCCACACCTACACCCTCCACCCAGGCCGACTCTGGACACCCTTTTCAGAGTCTGGCCTCTGGAAGAGGCACACACCACCTGGGGTCTCTGTGTATACACTCTCCCTGGGTCCTAGGTGGAACCTGTCAATGTGCTGGACTCTCCTTGGCTCTGCCAGATCAAAGCACCCTGCTGAGCCTGCTCTGTGAAGCTGCTTCCTGCCCAGCCCCTCTGAGCATCAGAACCTGGATAATGAAACTTAAGCTTCAGCACCGATCCCTTGCACAAGTCCCTCCTAAGGCAAAGGGCACAGGCCTTGGCAAAATGTTCGTATGGACATATGTTTATGCAAAATCTGTAAAAGTAAGGGGGTTTTTTTGGTATTATTTTTCCTAAAGAGAGTCATACACTATATTAACTTTAGACCACACAAAGTCTACCTCGGACCATGATGATCACGTAGGGGCCACTCTGTCCAGAGCTCTCTGACTAGTCCTTTAACTCAAATCCAGCCCCCAACCCCACTTCAATCGCTGGAGACCACACAGAGGACTTTGGGGGCAGGGGAGGTGGGGAGGCAGGCAGTACAGGGATTGGTCAAGAACATGAGTTTGTAGGTCAGACAAGTGTAAATCTGTCCCTAGGCACAATACTTGATTGTGCCTCTCTTTCTTCATCTGAAAAAGAGGGCTAATAATTTTACTTACTCTTAGGGATGCTGTGAGAATAGAATCAAAGGAAGCATGGTAAGACTTCTGTTTGAGGTCTGGCCTGTAGGGGGCGCTCGGGGAATACTGCCTGGGGGAAGGTCCGTAAATAGCCACCCTAGTCCGGAAATACATATACTCCTAACTTAAACTCGACTCTATTAAATTAATCCAAATAAAATTACCAGTATTTCACTGTTTTCTGACCTACAAAAATGGCAGTTTCACATGATTCCCTCTACTAGAACAAATGACAATAATTACATAGGGCGGCTGGGGTGTGGTTATTGGTAGGTACACTTCTGGTGCACCCTCTCATGGTTTATCTGTGCTTTGCCTAGAGAGGCTGAGGGAGGTAGTTTAATTCCTTGATCTCTCCTCCCTCTGGAGCCATGCTCTGTGACCATAAAGTCCTCTGATACAAAATAAATAAGTCCTGGGGAAGTGATGTATGGCAGGATGATGACAGTTAATAATACTGAATTGTGTATTTGAAAGTTGCTAAGAGAGTAGGTCTTAAAAGTTCCCAACAGAAGAAAAAGTATGTGTGATGACAGATGTTAACTAGACTTACTGTGGTGATCATTTCACAATATATACAAATACTGAGTCATTGTTGTACACTTGAAACTAATATAATGTTGTAGATCAATATTTTTAAAGAACTCTGGTAAAATGACCCTCCCTGCCCCCAGTGCTTTTAGTTGTAATGGCCAAGTCAGTGTGCAGAGAGTCCCAGCAACTGAAGCCACCCTCAGATTCTCTTCAGCCAGACCATAGAGGATCCCTCTGCCCCAACACTCTGAAATGCTGTCCCCTGCCTCCAGTCTCTCTGTGGCACCTGTTGTGCTCTCTGGAATGCAGCTCTTGTTCTGGATGTGCTGGGGCTCTCATGGCCTCTTCCCACCCCAGCCCTTGATACCTAATCCACAAGTCACTCTATCTTCATCTGGCCCTCAGGGAGGCAGGGGAGGGTCTGGAGATGAAGTCGACACCCCAGAGGCCCCACCTGGTGGCCAAAGTCCTCTAGCCTAAAGCTGTCCCTGAGAACTACCTACTCACAAACAAACCCTCTGGCTGCAGGGTTCCTGAGTTTCTCCTGTTTAACTATTTCCCCCTCTCCTCCCTCCCAGTGGCCTGCAGGCTGCACACTCTCGGAGAACACACACAAGAATCTTAGAGTCCCTGCCAGAGCCACAAAGCACAGTCCTGACAGCCATGCTGGGCATTATGCAGTCAGGATGGTCAGTCAGTCAGACCACAATCAAGTACAAAGCACCTGTTGTAAAGACCAGTGCTCTCAGAGATCAGAGGGGGTAGGCCAGGCTGACTGTGCCCGTGGAGAGGTCTCTGGAAGCAGTGGCTGACAAAGAGTTTGGAGAGCACAGGGTTCATGAGCAAGTAATGTCATGAAAGAAGTGGAGGAAGATGGTTTGGGGATAGGCAGCAAACACAATGCAGACAGGACAAAGTTTTGGCCACCCTGTGGGAGCACTGAAACAAAGATGTGCAAAGTTTCCTATTAGGAGAGTCCCTTACTGGGCAAAAACAGCCAGGCCCTGTCCTATCATCATGCTCAGTCATTGGCTGAGGCCAACCCAAGAAGAGCATGACCTCAGCTCAAAAGCTGAAGCTGACCTTGACGTGGATCCCCATGCTGAGGCTGTCAGCTCACCTCACCGCTCTTGGCTTCTTGAAGGTGAAGTGAGTGCTGCAGCTCTGAGTTCACCATAGTACACAGCTCGTGTGGCATGGACTCACTTCTCCACACATGTGGAGAGCAGCTCCCCTTGAGCCCTAAAGGCTCTCTTCCTTAGGGAAACCTCCAAGAGGGAAGTTAAGGGATGAAATACAGACCCCATTTGCCACAGTTGATTGGGGGTCCACAGCTGGTACCCATTACCTCCCTCCTCTGCTATTCATTCCAAATCCCCTCACTCTCAGCCACCACCTCTGTTGTCTCAGTGGTTCACCTGTAATGAGACGCAGGTCCTGGTTCTTGAAGAGTCTGAGCCCCCGATAAGAAGGAAGATGCACTGTTCAGAACCTCCTTCAAGAAAAAAACATGTTGCCAATACTTGGAGACTAAAGAACATCCTACTAAAGAATGAATGGGCTAACCAAGAAGTTAAAGAGGAAATTAAAAAGTACATGGAACCCAGTGAAAATAACACCACAGCCCAAAACCTCTGGGACGCAGCAAAGGAGGTCATAAGAGGAAAGTATATAGCAATCCAGGCCTTCCTAAAGAAGGAAGAAAGGTCTCAGATACACAACCTAACCTTACACCTTAAAGAGCTGGAAAAAGAACAGCAAATAAAACCCAAAATCAGAAGAACTAATATAGATTAGTTTTGATGCTATCAAAACAAAAACAAAAACAAAAAACAGTAGAACAGATCAATGAAATCAGAAGCTGGTTCTTTGAAAGAATTAACAAAATTGATAAACCACTAGCCATTTTGATCAAAAAGAAAAAGGACCCAAATAAATAAAATCAAGAATGAAACAGGAGAGATGACAACTAATATAGTAGAAATAAAAACAATAAGAGAACATTATGAGCAATTGTGTGCCAATAAAATGGGAAATCTGGAAGAAATGGACAAATTCCTAGAAACATATAAACTACCAAAACTGAAACAGGAAGAAATAGAACATTTGAACAGACTCATAACCAGTAAAGAAATCGAATTAGTAATCAAAAATGTCCCAAAAAAATAAGGGTCCAGGGCCAGGTGGCTTTCCAGGAGAATTCTACCAAAACTTTAAGGAAGAGTTAACACCTATTCTCTTGAAGCTGTTCCAAAGAAATAGAAATGGGAGGAAAACTTCCAAACTCTTTCTATGAAGCCAACATTACCTTGATTCCACATCCAAAGATCCCACTAAAAAGGAGAATGATAGACCTATTTCCCTGATGAACATGGATGCAAAAATCCTCAACAAGATATTAGCCAACTGGATCCAACAATACATTAAAAAAATTATTCACCATGACCAAGTGGGATTTATACCTGGGATGCAGGGCTGGTTCAATATCCACAAAACAATCAATGTGATTCATCATACCAATAAAAGAAAGGACAAGAACCACATGATCCTCTCAATAGATGCAGAGAAATCATTTGAAAAAATAGGACATCCTTTCTTGATAAAAACCCTTGAGAAAGTAGGGATAGAAGGATCATACCTTGAGATCATAAAAGCCATATATGAAAGACCCAACACTAATATCATCCTCAATGGGGAAAAACTGAGAGCTTTCCCCCTAAGGTCAGGAACAAGACGGGGATGTCCACTCTCGCCACTATTATTCAACATAGTATTGGAAGTCTTAGCCTCTGTAATCAGACAACACAAAGAAATAAACTCATCCAAATCAGCCAGCAGGAGGTCCAACTTTCACCCTTCGTAGATGACATCATACTCTATATGGAAAACCCAAAAGATTCCACCAAAAAACTCCTAGAACTGACCCATGAATTCAGCAAAGTTGCAGGATATAAAATCAATGCACAGAAACTGGTTGCATTCCTATACACCTATGCATTTCTGAAGCAACAGACAGAGAAATCAAGGAACCGATCCCATTTACAATTGCCCCAAAAACCATAAAATACCTAGGAATAAATCTAACCAAAGAGGTGAAAAATCTATACACTGAAAACTATAGAAAGCTTATGAAACAAATTGAAGAAGACAAAACAATGGAAAAAGATTCCATGCTCCTGCATAGGAAGAATAAATATTGTTAAAATGTCAATACTACCCAAAGCAATCTACATATTCAATGAAATACCTATCAAAACAACACGAGCATTCTTCACAGAGCTAGAACAGACAATCCTAAAATTTTTGTGGAACCAGAAAAGACCCCAAATAGCCAAAGCAATCTTGAAAAAGAAAACCAAAGCAGGAGGCACCACAATCCTGGACTTCAAGCTATACTACAAAGCTGTAATCCTCAAGACAGTATGGTACTGGCACAAGAACAGACACTCAGATCAATGGAACAGAATAGAGAACCCAGAAATGGACCCACAAACGTATGGCCAACTAACCTTTGACAAGGCAGGAAAGAATATCCAATGGAATAAAGACAGTCTCTTTAGCAAGTGTTGCTGGGAAAACTGGACAGCAACATGCAGAAAAATGAACCTGGACCACTTTCTTACACCATACACAAAAATAAACTCAAAATGGATGAAAGACCTAAATGTAAGACAGAAAGCCACCAAAATCCTCGAGGAGAAAGCAGGCAAAAAAACTCTTTGACTTTGGCCACAGCAACTTCTTACTCAACATGTTTCCAGAGGCAAGAGAAACAAAAGCAAAAGTTAACTATTGGGACCTCATCAAAATAAAAAGCTTCTGCACAGCGAAGGAAACAATCAGCAAAACTAAAAGGCAACCGACGCAATGGGAGAAGATATTTGCAAACGACGTATCAGATAAAGGGTTAGTATCCAAAATCTATACAGAATTTATCAAACTCAACACCCAAAAAACAATCCAGTGAAGAAATGGGCTAAAGACATGAATAGACACTTCTCCAAAGAAGACATCCAGATGGCCAACAGGCATATGAAAAAATGCTCATCATCACTCATCATCAGGGAAATACAAATCAAAACCACAATGAGATACCACCTCACACCTGTCAGAATGGCTAACATTAACAACTCAGGCAACAACAGATGTTGACGAGGATGTGGAGAAAAAGGATCTCTTTTGCACTGCTGGTGGGAATGCAAACTGGTACGGACACTCTGGAAAACAGTATGGAGTTTCCTCAAAAAATTAAAAATAGAACTATCCTACAACCCAGCAATTGCACTACTAGGTATTTATCCAAGGAATACAGGTATGTATGCTGTTTCAAAAGGGCACATGCACCCCAATGTTTATAGTAGCACTGTCAACAGTAGCCAAAGTATGGAAAGAACCCAAATGTCTATCGATGGATGAATGGATAAAGAAGATGTGGTATGGAAGTGCCTGGGTGGCTCAGTCGGTTAAGCTTCCAACTTGGGTCAAGTCATGATCTTGCAGTAAATGAATTTGAGCCCTGCATCAGGCTCTGTGCTGACAGCTCAGAGCCTGGAGCCTGCTTCCGATTCTGTGTCTCCCCCTCGCTCTGTCCCTGCCCCACTCATGCTCTATCTCTCTCTCTTTCAAAAAAATAAATAAAACATTTAAAAAAATTTTTAAAAAGATGTGGTGTGTGTGTGTGTAGGTATGTATATATATATATATATATACATACATACCATATATATATACACACACCATATATATGTATATATATAGATACTATATATATATACACACACACACGCACACACACACAATGGAGTATTACTCAGCAATCAAAAAGAATGAAATCTTGTCATTTGCAACTACATGGATGGAACTAGAGGGTATTATGGTAAGCGAAATTAGAGATTAGAGAAAGACAAATATCGTATGACTTCACTCATATGAGGACTTTAAGATACAAAACAGATGAACATAAAGAAATGGAAGCAAAAATAATATAAAAACAGGGAGGGGGACCAAACATAAGAGACTCTTAAATATGGAGAACAGAGGGTTACTGAAGGGATTGGGGGAGGGAGAGGGGCTAAATGGGTAAGGGGCATTAAGGAATCTACTCCTGAAATCATTGTTGTACTATATGCTAACTTGGATGTAAATTTTAAAAATAAATTAAATTTAAAAAAAGAAAAGAAAAAACGTTGCCAACTGCAAGAAGTGTGGTTAGCTGACAGCCTCCAGCTATTCGCTTCCTCGGGGCTCAGTAGCACCCCGAGAGTTGTTTTCCACTGCAGATGGCATGGCTTTGCTCCAGAATCCTAGAGCCCTGAGTTGTCATTCTCCCACTGGAGTTTGCCAAAACTTCCTATAGCATCTTTTACCACCAATGCCTCCAACACCATTAGATCTGTCAGGTCACATGGCCCAAGGGGCCGAGCTGCTGGCCTGCACCTGCAGCAGAGCTGTTTCCTGCTCTGGGTCCCACTCAAAGTTGGCATCCTTTTGTACTGCCTTGTATATGGGCTAGAATAGTATATCCCAGGAATGGGATATGCTTCCAGAACCCAAAGAAACCCACTAGGCATTGTGCTTTCTCCTTTGTGGTATGTGCTATAAGATGCAATCATTTGTCTTCCTCTTTGCAGGACCTATCTCAGCACACCACTGACCAGTGGATCTCTAAAAATTTTACTGACGTGGCAGGCTCCTAAATCTCCAGAGTTTATTCTCCACCCGATGGGTCTCATGTATCTCACCAAGACCTCCAGTCACCTCCTGCCCATCTGGCTTAGCCAGCATAATACTACGAATGTTGGGAATCAATGTGATGTTTCGTTAAATATCTAGACAGTCCAGATCTCTTCATACTATATTAGGACAAAAGGTGAATGGATTAACAGACTGGACAAACTGTAAATGAATATTATTGTCCATTTCATGTGAATGCAAATTGATGCTGATCCTCTTTCCTGATTGAAACAGCTAAGAATCTATTTTCCACATTGGTGGCTGCATCCCTTGTACCCAAGACCTTATGAATCTGCTCCAGCAGATACACTACCTCTGGCAGGAAAGCTGTGACTGGTGTTCCCATTTGCTTGAGTTTGCAGTAGGCAGTATACATTCTCCAGAATCCATCTCATTTCTGTAGGGACCAGACTGTTGATTTAAATAGAGCTAAGATGGGGACCACCTTCTCTGCATCCTTCAGGTTTTTAAGCATGGCACTAATTTCCACTTTTCCCCTCAGGAGATGACAGATGTTTTTGATTTACTATTCTGGCTGAAGGGCAGGGGGCAGTTCAGAGAGTTGCATTTAACCTTCACCATTCTGATAGCTCTTACGCCACAAGCCAACGTTCCAATGTGGAGGTTACTCCAACTACCAAGTATGTTGATCTCAATTACATAGATCACCAGATGGGTCTATGAACACAATAAACCCACTGTAAGCTGGGTCTTTGGCAAGGACTCCATATGGTCTTATGCTAACAGGGGACCATGATAACATTTCAAGTCTCTGGATAGCAGCATTAACTCAGACCCTGTGTCCAACAGTCCTTGAAATGTCTGAATATTACTCTTTCCCCAGGGTGTAACTACCATAGTAAAGGTAGGTCCCCTTGGGGAAGGACCAGGAATCAGTAAAGTGCATACTGGCCATGGTATTGCAGGATTCTTCCCCTGGTGTTCCAGCCCACCTCTTCTGTCAGCAGGTTCTGGGTCTGAAGACTGGCTCAAGTCCAGAAACTGGACAAAACATTATGACTTTTCATTGAGGCACTGTTAACCTCCCACTCATTTACTTTTTATCTCCTTTGATTGTATATGCATATATATACAGTACCCTTTGGCTGCCCATCTATTTTCCACTAAGAACACTGTGTTCTTTTTCTAAAATTTTTTAAAATGTTTATTTATTTTTGACAGAGAGAGACACAGAGCATGAGCGGGGGAGGGGCATAGAGAGAGGGAGACACAGAATCGGAAGCAGGCTCCAGGCTCCAAGCTGTCAGCACAGAGCCTGACACAGGGCTCGAACCCGTGAACCGTGAGATCATGACCGAAGCCGAAGTCAGACGCTTAACAGACTGAGCCACCCAGGCGCCCCCCCCCCCAACCTGTAAAATGTTTAAGATGGGACCACCAGTTGGGACATCTGGGTGGTTCAGTCGGTTAAGCATCTGACTTCAGCTCAGGTCATGATCTCACGGTTCGTGGGTTCAGCACAGAGCCCTTTGTCTCTCTCTCTCTCTCTCTCTCTCTCTGCCCCTCCCCCACATGTGCTCGTGCATGCTCTCTCTCCCTCTTTCTCAGAAAGAAATAAACATTTTTTTTTTTTTTTAAAGAAGGGACCACCAGCTCATGCTGGGGTTGTTCATACTCACCTAACTCCTGGGATGTGGCCCTCATTGCCAGTCAGGTGACGAGGTGATCAGTCCCTAAACTCCATCTTACTTACCCACCTCTCAGACCACCCTCGGAAACAGATGCCTGAATTGGACCTAGGAAATCCGACAGATCTCCCACTGAGGCATAGGACTTGTGAGAGGAAGGCAGCAGAAGCCAGAGAGGGCAGGGAGAACTCACCTACTACAGTGTAGACCTGCTAGGGTTTCTGCCTGCCCAGCGGGGGACTCTGGAGCACAGCCTACCCACTAGAGAAGGCCAGCCTTGTGCGGAAATGGCTGGCCTAGTAACGCCACCTGAAAAGGATGTGGCCTCAGCTGAAGACTGAGGTTGATTCTGAAGGAGGCTACAGCTGAAGCTATCAGCTCACCATACACTTGACAGCTGGGCAATGAGTCTCTTCTCGAAGAGCTGAGAGGAACATCTCCAAGCAGCCACACAGACATTGTCAAGACAGTTTGAGAACTGTTTTTGTGCAGGCCTGTGCACAGTGCAATCAACCCATAGAGCCATTTCTCAGGTTAATAAAGTGGTGTTGGGTAGAAGTTTACCAAGAAGATAAGGTGGGAGGGGATTTTGCAGACAGAGGCAACCAAATGTTCACAGACCAAGGCAATGCAAAGGATGGGAACATTCTCGAAAAATACAGAGAATCCAGTGGAGCTGAAGCATAAATGTTGGCAGGGGGTATAAATGACTGGGAGAAGTGACTGACTAATGGAGGCAGGGGGTGAAAGACGGAAGGAGCCTAAGATGGGGTCCTGCTTTCTGGCATGGTCATCCCTTTGGCTGCTCACCTTCTCCCAAAAAACAATGACCCATGTGCTTTCTCTTTCTCCACCAATTTCCTCTTCCCCATGACCTATGTGGCCCCTTATACCATTAGACACCGCTCATCCTCCATCCACCTGATGCATAAGTACAGGAGACCACACAGGAAATAGGCCCTCAGCAGAGGCTGCCAGACATTGCCCAGGGTACAGGTCACTTGTTACGCCCCTGTCCAGACCATCACTTAGCCTTGAGCTGTGGGGTTCTCAGTCCTATAGAAATGGGCAGTCCAACATGTAATGCCCTCCCCCAGGCTGTCCAGACCTGCCTGTCTAGCCTTCCCTCTGCCCACTGTTCACCTTTCTCCAGCCTCACTGAGCCCACACTCTCCTCTTGTGATTTCCCACCCCAGGGCCCTCCCTCTGCTTGTAATGTCCAAACCTTCAAGGCCCAATTCAAATGGCACCTCCTCACTGATTTCCCCAACTGTGAGTGTCTCTGTCCCTGATCTGTACTGGCTTCACACCTTGTCCTCTCATGCACCCAGCTATCATGCACTTGCAGGTATCCTTTGCCACCTGTCAAGAATCCAGCTATAGCATCCATTCCAGGCAGGGCCTGCTCAGAATGGAGATAGGGGAGTGCACAGGGAAGGGGCAAGGAGCCAGGGTCAAGACCCAATGATGGAGACAGAGGGCAGGCGCCAATGCAGAAAGACAGTGCAGAGTCTTGGCCTCTCAGGGCAGAAGGAGCTGAGTGTCAGTGGCTCTACTACCACGACTGCCCACTCAAAAACATGCCCAACCCCATGCCAGTCTCATGGTTCTCAGTATCTACAGGGATCAGTACTCTCCTTTCATTATTAATCACTGCAACCAAGAGCCAAACAAGCCAACAGGCCACACCCTTTCCATGCAGGGCTCACCAAATACTCCCAGCTGCCTTCCCATTGGCCCCCAACTGTGCCCTTTTCTCGACTGTGGGTCCCAAAGGATGTGCCTTGGTGTCACCCCAACGAACTCACTCACCATGGTTTGGTTCACAACCTCTGGTGGTGATGAGGCCCCAGGACATCGTTGCACCAGAGGACACCAAGTGACAAAGTGTTATGTGGGGTCACTTCCAAAGTGGGCTCAGGAATTTCTCAGAAGGAAAAGCTGACAGAGAAAAACAGATTGTGGCTGAAAAACATGCACCGGGTTATGTAGCATATCTACAGCTACATTCTTTCTTTTTTTTTCTGTTCTTGCAGATGGAAAAAAGGTTCAGAAATAAACAGATGATAGGTATGGAAAGCCCTTCCTTAGAATTAGCGGAGAGTAGCCCAGGTGAAGTCCACACTGACCAGTGACCTCAGGCAGGTTACTACTCTGGGCTTTGCTTCCTCAGCCATAAAGCAGACACCAAATGGGTTGTTATGAAGAGTGAGTTCATATGTATGTAAAGTGCTCAGAACAGTGCCTTGGCACTAATAATTACCATTATTATTTATATTACTTTTTCTAGATGATTAGAATTGCGGCAACATGTGTGTGTGCTGGCATATTTAATTAAAGGCCCAGGAAGCTATTAAGAGTATTCGTTGTCAGATGGAAAGGACGATTTAATCCACTCCAGCTTGGTGCAAACCGTGAACAATTAAGCAGTAATTGAGAAGGTTAGCAAGAAAGATAATTGAGCACCCTGGGTGTTTGTGTTCCTTACAATCCTATGTGTAATGATAGGTTTTTATATTTAGAGCAGAAAATTATATGCTTTCTAATTTTAATGAAAAGTAATTTTTAATTTAAATGAAAATCATATTTGGTGAGGTCATGAGTTGCAAGAAATAAATACATTCAGAAATAAAAAAAGGATGAAAAAATTGAACGTATAGCATGAACCCCACTACATAATGTTAAAGCCCCTACATTTACATCTGTAAAGAACAGCAAGTTTCTGACTGGTCTAGAGCTAAAACTCATATATACATATCAAGAGTCATGTGACTTCACTCCTACAAAAAGATCTATTTAACATGAAGGCTGAAGAGACTTGTAATGGTTAATTTTATATGTCAACTTGACTGGGCCATAGTGCCCAGAAATTTGGTGAAACATTACTCTGGGTATGTCTGTGAGGATGAGATTAGCATTTGAGTCCACAGAGGAAGTAAAGCAGATTGCCTTCCCCAGTGTGGGTGCAGAGCCTGAATAGAACAAAAAGAAGGAAGAATCCACTCTCTGTCTGTTGAGCTGGGACACCTGTCTTCTCCCGCCCTCAGACTGGGACACACACCATTGATACTTCTGTTCTCGGGCCTTCAAACGTGGACTGGAACTACAGCACCGGCTTTCCTGGGTTGCACCTTGCAGACGGAGATCGTGGGACTTCTCAGTCTCTGTAATCACATGAGCCAATTCCTCATAATAAATCTCTGTATGCATATATAGCATATAGAGTATACATATGCCATATATATAATATAAAATAGTATATGTTGTATATGTATGGTGTATAGTATACAGTATGCTATATATGGTGTGCATGCATATGTATATGTATAGTATATATATAATACTATTCTGTTCCTCTGGAAAATCCTGACTAATACACCCGCGTACCTCTGTGTGTGTGTATGTGTATAGCTGCATGTATACATATATGTAAAAATACAAACATACAGATATACAAACGTGTAAATTTTATATTATTATTGTTTATGAAGGTGAAGGGTTAGACATTTGTAGACATTTTAGACAGGGCAGAATGGCTGACAAATGCTAAAATGTGCACAGGCTATAGGCCCCCTCAGAATTTCCCGTAATGTTGAAAAAGGCTGGTAGAGCAAACCAGGCCTGAAATGATCCCCCGAGGGTCTGCAGTGGCTCTGGGTGCAACATCCATGACACCTGATGCTCAGATCCGGCCCAGCTCAGTCATCCTGGCCCCAGGTAGGTCCGTCAAGACAAAATAAGCCTGTGCAGATGAACTGAATGGAAGTGGATCTCCACTTCCATGACATTTTGAGCCCTAGCAACTCCTCACCCACATGAAGACAGCACAGGAGGGAAAGGCTCTTCCCATCACTGGTCCGAGTGATGAACCTGCTCGTGGCAGAGGCCAGTGCCCAGCAAGTAGCCCTGGAGTAGCTCTCTGATGCTGAGGGGACCAGGGCAGCTGTGGCTGTGATGCCCGCCATCTAATGGCAGCGGAGGTGGTATGCCTTGGCATGGGCAGCCTGGCCAGAGCTGTCAGGGCCCTGCAGCCACAGGGTCGAGGCTCAGAAGCAGCACAACTGCAGAGGAAAGCAATGTCCAGCACCTAACCACACCTCTTCCCTTATGGACACTGAAAGACCTGGGGCAAGCCAGCTATGTGGGGGCTCGGTAAGGGTTGGGAACTTGGCTGTCAAAGGTGATGAGGCCGGCTTTGTACTCACTGGCTGGTGCAACTTGATGCTCCAGTTACAGCAGTGATCAATGATAATCAGTACTATCTAGTCCCGTCTACTGAGTCCTGCCTGTGTTCCAAGACCATCCCATGCGTTCTTCTACTGCCAAGGCTGAAGAGCAGAATGAAACTCGGGGTTGGGGAAGGGAGAGAAATCATGAAAGTATCGTCCTATCCTGGGGCTCTACCATGTCAGAGAGGAGCCTGGCCAGTCTTCAGCTGCCTGAAAACAGACTTGGTGCCCCCATGGGACCTGTGCCCCGCTGCTGTGTGGGGCAGAGCTGGGGCCAGCGGGCCTATGCTAACAGCTGAGGACACACGTGCCTCACCGGGAGAGTCACGCCCATTCACAAGCCAATTGGTGGCTGAGGCAGGGGCACTCTCATGGGACACCCGACTCCAGGACTGGTCATCCATTACAATGGGCTCTACTGTGCAGGGATGGTGTCCCAGGCCCTCTTTGGGGGCCAGAAGCTCCTCTTCTTCCCAATACCCCCAAAGGACAAGCAAGGCCAGAGGTAGGAGCAACAGGTACATGTGGCGGGAATGGTGCAGGTGGGACCTGACTCTCTCAGAGGAAGGAGACTCTGCTCTGCAACTCACCCCTTGTACTGTCAGGGTGATTTCAGCTTCTGGCTCCAACGCTCAAGCCACACGACCTCAAACAGTAGATGGGATCTAGTGGCTTGAATAGCAGAATAGGGCAGAGAGAAGGGCCACAGGACTTTGATCCCCAGGCCCCTATTCTATTTTCCAGTATTTCTTTTTTTTTTTTAATTTTAAAAAATGTTTATTTATTTTTGAGAGATATGGGGGGGGAGGGGTAGAGAGAGAGAGAGAGAGAGAGAGAGAGAGGGAGGGAGACAGAGAATCCCAAGCAGGCTCCGAGCTCTCAGCATAGAGCGCAATGCGGGGCTCCAACTCATCAGTTGTGAGATATGATGTGAGCTGAAACCAAGAGTCAGACACTTAACCGACTGAGCCACCCAGTCGCCCCTCCAGCACTTCTTTTTGATAACATATAGCAGCCCTTGCCACTCACATTTTGAATAGGATAACTGAAGGGGGAAAAACCCTCCCCACATTCTAGCATTACACACATTGGTCCAATAGCATTAGCTAGAGCTGGATCCGTGCAACCCTTTTTGTGTGTACGTCTATCCATTTCTGTCTCCCTGATTTTTTGGGCTGATTCTCAAAAGAATCCATGACCCCAAAGATATTACAAACTACTGCCTAGAGTGAAAAAAAAAAAACATAAGTTCATGATAATTGCCCTTGATTCTAAATGTTGAGCAAATGCTCAAATTCCGTTTGTAATTTTAAGAATCTGGATGTGACATAGGTTCATTCTGACTCCTTTGGAGGCTGAAGAAATTCTCAGAGCACAGAAAAGGCAAGACAGGGGGCACTGGAGCAGAGGCAAGACAGGAAAAGCCAGAACTCAGCACATGACTGGGTAGATTATTTCTGTTGGGTTTCAGCTAGCTTCAAATGTGAGCAAATTGCTTAAAGAGGAAAAATTCAAAGTAGTTATCAGAGCTCATTTATTACTTGTGCTAGTTATGATACATAATTACTTCTGTTTATTCTTAAGGCAACTGTATGAGCAGAATAATTCTCAACTTACCTTTCTTGTTATGTTTATTAAACTCTAAATGAAAAGAACTCCACCTGAAATGCAAATTAAAGTCACAATGAGACACTCCTCTCCATCCATCTGAGTATCTATAATTAGAGCTGCTACCAAGTGAGGATGTGGAACAACCGGAACTCTCTTCATTACAGGTGGGACGTAAAATGAAACAACCACTTTGGAAAACATTTGGAAGTTTTCGCAAAAATTAAACATATATCGGGACACCTGGGTGGCTCAGTCAGGTGAGCAGCCAACTCTTGATTTCAGCTCCAGTCATGATCCCAGGGTTGTGGGATCAAGCCCCAAGTCAGGCTCCACAATAAGCATGGAGCCTGTTTAAGATATTCTCTCTCTCTCTCTCTCTCTCTCTCTCTCTCTCCCTCTCTCTCTCTCTCTCTCTCTCTCTTTCTCTCTCTCTTTCTCTCTCTCTCTCTCTCTCTTTCTCTCTCTCTCTCTTTCTCTGTCTCCCTGCCTCTCTACCCCACTCTCTCTCTCTCTAAAAAATAATAAAATAAAATAAAATAAAATAAAATAAAATAAAATAAAAAATAGGGGCACCTGGGTGGCTCAGTTGGTTAAGCATCCAACTTTGGCTCAAGTCATGATCTCATAGTTTATGAGTTTGAGCCCCACATCAGGCTCAGAGCCTGGAGCCTGCTTCAAATTCTGTGTCTCCCTCTCTCTCTGCCCTTCTCCCACTCATGCTGTCTCTCTCTCCTTCAAAAATAAACCTTAAAAATTTTTTAATAAAATAAAAAAATAAAAAATTAATTAAACATACACATACTATATGATCCAGCCATTTCACTCCCAGGTATCTACACTGGAGAAATGAAAGCACATGTCCAGACAAATACTTGTACGTAAATATGCATGGCACCTTTATTTGTGATAGCTAAAAACTGGAAGTAACCCAGATGTCTATCAACAAATGAAAGAATACTATTCTTAGCATTCGGTTTGTAACTACCGATACACACAACAGCATGAATGAATCTCAAAATAATAATCCTGAGTGAAATAAGTCAGACAGAAAAAGAGTATATACTGTATAATTTCATTTATATAAAATTTTAGAAAATTCAAGCTTCTCTATAGTGACAGAAAGCAGACCCATGGTTGTCTAGGTGCAGGGACCAGGGGAGGGAAAAATCACAAAGGTCCGCAAGGAAATTTGGAAGGTAATGGATACATTCATTATCTTGATAGTGGTGATGGTATCACAAGTACTTCCATGTATCAAAACTTATCAAACTATAACATGCGCCCAAGCCAGCCCCGGATCATGCCCCCACTCAGTGCAGGATCCCCCTGAATCCCACCGGAGCTCCGTGCCCCATGTCCCCCGCCTCCCCAGCGCTGCTGGCCAAAGACCCCCATGCACCATGTGGGAGGATGGCAGGATCCGTGGTGGACAGCGCTCCCACAGTGAAACTAAATGATGGGCATTTAAACAACTCCCTGGGCTCCCCAGTTCAAGCCATGTATTTCCCAAGACTGATAGTTCCATTTTGTGGGCACATTACAGGTGGCATGAGACCAGGCAAGAAGCTGTTGGTGGTGGGGGCATTGTAGACTTCAGCCCAGAGAGCTTTGCCATCAGCTTGACCTGGGGTGACTCTGAAGACTCTTCTGCCAATGTGGCAATTGAACTCAAAGCTGGGTTCACAGACTGGCAACTATTCAGAAATTCTTGTATATCTGGGGAAAGAGGTGAAGGGCAGTCTGTGATACCTTACTTCCCCTTCATCCCAGACCAGCTATTCAGGATGGAAATTCTTTGTGAGCACCCATGTTTCAGAGCGTTTGTGGATGAACACCAATTTTTTATTTTTACCACCACATTCATTTTTTTTAATTTTTTTAACGTTTATTTATTTTTGAGATAGGGAGAGACAGAGCATGAACGGGGGAGGGTCAGAGAGAGAGGGAGACACAGAATCTGAAACAGGCTCCAGGCTCTGAGCGGTCAGCACAGAGCCCGACGCGGGGCTCGAACTCACAGACCGCGAGATCGTGACCTGAGCCGAAGTCAGACACTTAACCGACTGAGCCACCCAGGCGCCCCTATTTTTACCACCACATTCAAATGCCATCTGCAGCTGACACCATAAAGATACATGGGGACCTCCAGATTGCTAAGCTTGGCTGATATTGTTTAAACCGCCTCTATCTCAAACAGGATCGGGTACCACAGCTCTCTTCCGGACAAGTGTCCTAGCAAGATCTGGAGACTTAAAAAGAAACAAAAACAAAAAGCACGTTTCACTGTCTCTACTTTCTGTGCAGTTTAAACCCAAAATGACAGCTTCAAACTGTGGTTTGCCCTTAGGGAGCTGTCAGAACAAAGACACCGAGCCATTATTTCCACAACAGAACAAAGTAAGAAAATTATGCTGGATTTTATTCAGACTAAAGTGGCAAAAAAAAAAAAATGTATCAAATTGTACACTTTAAACACGGAGTTCATTGACTATTACACCTTAATAAAGCTGTTCATTTAAAAAAGAACCCCAAGAACGAAAATGGGTGAAAGGGTTATATTTCCAACTATAAAGTAGATAAGTCGTGGTGATGACATGTACAGCATGGTGACCATAGTTATAATATTGCATTGAATACTCGAAGGTTGCTAAGAGAGATCTTAAAAGTTCTCATCACATGGGGCGCCTGGGTGGCGCAGTCGGTTGAGCGTCCGACTTCAGCCAGGTCACGATCTCGCGGTCCGTGAGTTCGAGCCCCGCATCAGGCTCTGGGCTGATGGCTCGGAGCCTGGAGCCTGTTTCCGATTCTTTGTCTCCCTCTCTCTCTTCCCCTCCCCTGTTCATGCTCTGTCTCTCTCTGTCCCAAAAATAAAAAAAAAAAAAAAAAAAAAAACGTTGAAAAAGAAAAGTTCTCATCACACACACAAACATGCAGAATTTGTAACCATGTGTAGTGATGGATGTTAATTAGACTTATCGTGGTGATCATTTCACAATACATACACATGTGGAATCATGTTATACACTTGAAACTAATATAATATGTCAGCTATATCTACACTTTTGAAAAGAAAGGAAGAAGAACCCCTAATAGCCACTACACCTGTCCCCCTTTTCCTCTTGGGACCTTGGGTTTCCGGCCTTGTTGTTGAAGTTTCTCCCTTTTCGGTTCTATCTCTCCTTCAATTTCAGTAATCTGCCTAAATCAGGCAGGACTCCTCTCTCTGGGCAGGGCAGTAATGTCCTTCTTTCACAGTATGGCAATGAGATGACTGTTTAGGACTCAAAGACCAGTCACAGGGTTCACACACCCCGCACGTCTTCTCATAGTACCAAGCAGTACCCAGGTAGTAACCTCATCAATTTGGCCATATGCCAAAGGTGTGATTTCTTTGCTAGTCTAGGCAGTTGTGGATCTCAGAGCTGGGACGGCTCTCCTGGTGACAGAATAAACAGAAAGGACTCTTTTCTGGAGAGTATGGTCAAGCTCTGAACAGCAGCCATATACCTGTTCCAACTGCAGAAAGTGCTACTACACCTGTTACTACTTTCCCCAGGACAAAAAATTGTGACACCTAATTGTACATTTCTTGCATCATTCAGTGTCAGGTGGAAAAATGCCCCCCATTCATGAAAAGAAAACCAAAAAACAAAGATATTGCTCCTAAACAAAGATGGGTTCATAACCGGGAATCACATTCCCAATATACCTCTTGCAGTATGCATTACAAATAGAAACAATGATCAAGTCTGATAATTCCATTTGAGTCCTTATAAAAAGGAAAGATTCCACGCATGTGGATATCAGCAGGCCTCAAGTCAATGGAGGAGATTTCCCAAGGTCTACCACAGCCCCCTCCTGGCTGTTTTTCACCCTCTGCAAGTTCCCCTCCACACCCTGAGCTTTCTTCCACAGCCGGGACCTCTGCTTCCTCCTCCCCCAGCCCCCACCCCGCCCCATCAGGCTTTGGCCTCACCCCTCCAGGGAGGTAGCTCTCTGAAGCCACCTGCTGCCTCAGTGTTGCCCTCTGGACTTTATTGCAGAGCAGGTCCTGCCACCCCTCTGCAGTCTTCACCCTACACCTTCCTCTCTCCTCTGCCCTTCTCCAAGTCTCCTTCCCATGGGTTTCTTGTTTTATCCCAACCCGGTAAGTATGGGAAACTTCCTAAATTCTCTCCTCGGTTGGCTTTCCCTCTCTCTTGTTCTATCTTTTTCCCTCCCCTGCTTCAAGCTTTATGTTATTCAAATGACTCCCAAATCTACAGGACTAACCCTAAACTCTCTTTCTTGCTTGAGATTCACAGACGATGGATTATAAACAAGATACATTCCCAAGAAATGAAGGACAAAATATCCTTCTCAACCTGCAACTCAGAATCACGAAGGGGTCCCTTGGTGGAGCAGAAACCGGAGAACTGCTGAAGACGCAATGCTGATGGGGTCGATGGAAGAAAGAAAACAACAAATCGTGGAGAGGAGAGCGCCAGAGGACAGGATGCCTGGAAGTTGGATGGGCCAGGGCCACCCAAATGGAGAACTACCAAGAAGAGTAGTGTTTGGTGTCTAGAAACCAACCCCTGCCCACATTAGTACAAACACCCCACCAGTCAGAGGCCACTGGGGCATCTCCCTCCAGGCAATGCAGTGTACATGGGCTTAGGTCTGAGAGACAAGGCAGTGTGCCATGCCACCCAGGAAGCCCAGTGCCCACACCCACCAGACCAGCCTCTGCCACACCTTGCTCCAGCTGCCCACCCTCCCCTCGCCCACCCTTACTCCCGCGCACTCCCACCCCAGGCAAGGAGTACAAACAGAGCCCAGCATGGCCTCTCAATCCCAATGGCGAGCACAGGCGACAATCAGCAAACATTTGAGTAAGGCCAGCACCCTGAAAGAAATTGAACGCACAATAGAAAAAGAATTTACAGAAGCAAAGTGTAAGACTTAAATATAATCCAAATCCTCAGGGGAATAAGTGAGGCATCCAAGAAACAAGAATAGACAGGCTACGAGGGAAAGGAACCAATGAGAACTCTTAAAAAGTAAAAATACAACAATGGAAATGAAAAAATTAAGCCAATGAACTGATAACAAAATAATTACAGCTTACAAGAATTACTGAACTGGAAAATTGGGCTGAGGGATTCTTTGGGAAGAAGAAAAATACAAATTAATCTATTTCAGAAATTGGGAAAATAAATTCTGAAGTTCCAATATCCCTTTAATAGATGTTCCAGAGGAAGAAAATAGAAGAGAGAGGGGAATTTTTAAAGAAATGTTAAAACTACAAAATGGAACTGAAAAATAATATAATATTGTGTTCCTGTCAGTCAGAACTGGCAATTTATAATGGTTTACCAGATGTGCTTCAAGTAATTTTTTCAAAGAAATAAAACTACAGATAAAGCTGATGGTCTTTCTGACCCAAATTCCTTGCCTCCTCCTTTTTCTTTAAGGCAGCCATCGCCATGATGAATTCGTATATTTCTTTCCAGCCTATTGTATATATAAAATATATGATGCTTTTATGCCTGGCTTTAAATTTTACTTAAAAATTTTGTTTATGTTTATTTTATTTTTGAGAGAAAGAGAGAGAGCACAAGCGGGGGGAGGGGGAGAGAGAGAGGGAGACACAGGATCCGAAGCAGGCTCCAGGGTCTGAGCTGTCAGCGCAGAGCCCGACGTGGGGCTCAAGTACTCAGTACAGTATTATTAACTGTGGTCACCATGCTGTACATTACATCCCCAGACTCATTTATCTTATAACTGGAAGTTTGTGCCTTTTGACCACCTTCACCTTCCACCACTCAGCCCCCTGAATCATTTTTCAATTCCACTTATAGTGGGGTTTTTTCATACAAAAGGTTCTAATTTTAATATAGTCAGATTTTTCAATCTAATGCAAGCGATCTTTTTTAAAGAATGGATGAGTATTTGTCAAACCTGAAAAACTCAAATCCTCAGAATTGCAAGGATACACTGGGCACTAAGCAGGATGAATATAATAAATGCCCACGTAGTTGGGCACATTGTAATGAAACTTCCAGATGTGATTGTAGAAGGGTGTTCATATTTGGGGTGGGAAGGGTTTGCGGTTTGTACTAGTGTTTGTGGTGAGACCAGAGGAGTGAGAAGGAGTCCTCTGGGTACCAGAGAAGCTGGCAAGGAGCTGAGATCTTGCTCATTGGCTGGTCTCAAGTTGTCGAGCTGTGGGTTGTAGCTACCTTACAAATCACCAGAGCCTTTGAGATGTTCCTGCAAACAGAATTCTGGAGACTCATTAGGGAATGTGGATGGAAGGCTTTTGTTTTGTTTAACACAATAACTAACAACTTAGAGCTCGCAAAACATTGTTTACATATTAGGATGAACCATCTGAAATTGCCATTTTTGGACAGTAGAGAACGATTGAAAACAGTGGCTATTTCCTAGGATTCGGCCTAATACATGATTTCCTTTCATACTCTTAACGCTCTGAGATATACATTATTATTAACTTGTTTCTACAGATGAGCAACCAGTGGGGCAAGGAGTTTAAGTCGGCCAACGGGCCCCCTCCCCCCCCCCCCCCCCCCCCCCCATAACACCTAAATGGCCCAAGTTAGTCTGCCTTGCTCCATCCTGCCAGCTGGCCAGACTCTGGCAGCACTGCTCCCATCTGGGCAATGGGAAAAACACTTCATGTCCTCTCCCCCAGCAAGATTGGGCCTATCACAGAAGCCATCTCTCTTCTAAGGAGATTAGGCTCAAGTTAATCAGTGGTAAGAAATGGCTTTAGCCGAGAGAAGTTGGCCCTGACATTCTGACAACATGCTTCAGGCATAGCATAGGAGCTGGAGAAGTATGTCAGGGCAAGAGAGGACTGTGAACCAGACCCCCCTCAGTGAGTGGGAGTGGGGGGAGATGGTTGTGTGTTTCTTTTTAGGATAGGGTCTGTGGCCACTTTGGGGCGCACATAGTCTCAGTTCAGAAATGAGAATATTAATGCAAGGTATTCATTAAAACTCTGGACTTATTTTTACCTTAAATCCTCTCCTCCCCCAGCCAAGCCCTGCCCAACTGGGAGCCCGAGGTGGGGACAATGTAAAGGATCTGGCTTCTTCTCTCTTTTTCCACCCGGGCCTCCCCAGCCAGTTGCCATGGCTACAACTGGCGGTCTGTGGGAGCAGTCGGGGAAGGGGCAGCTGGCTGGACGTTGACTTTAGGCATTCTTGCCAGACAGATGTTAAGTTCTGACTGTTTCTCACCAAGTGCTTTAATGCCCTTTCCACAGCTTCCCCACTCGGCCTCTTTCTCTTGAAGCTCTCTCTAACCTGTGGCTGCCTCTCAAGTTCAGTCTCATTTCAGGTGGTCATCTGAGACCCTTTCCTCAGCTCCTGGGCTGTGAAGCTCCAGCCTTTAGCTAGTCCCATACCCCATGCTTCCTGTATCCCCAAAAACTCTGGGTAGTAAGCTGGCCCCAGTAAGAACAGCCCCACCAAAGCTGCTAGTGAGAGCACCTTCCACACTTCCCGGGTGGACAAGAGCCCAGACAACCACCCCAGCTGCAGGGGTCACACATTTAAAGTATGGGAGCAGGAATTCACCCTGTCCAAGATGGCACTCCCGACCAACACAGCTTTCTTCAAGGAAATCCTCGTGTCTCTCTATCTCTACCTTCTCAGAGTCTCAACATGAACAAGGGGTTTCAAAAGTCTTGGGACAGGGGCGCCTGGGTGGCTCGTCGGTTAAGCGTCCGACTTCAGCTCAGGTCATGATCTCACGGTCCGTGAGTTCGAGCCCCGCATCGGGCTCTGTGCTGACAGCTAAGAGCCTGGAGCCTGTTTCAGATTCTGTGTCTCCCTCTCTCTGTGCTCCTCCCCTGTTCATGCTCTGTCTCTCTCTGTCTCAAAAATAAATAAACGTTTAAAAAAAATTAAAAAAAAAAGTCTTGGGACAGGTTTTTGCTATTTCCTTAGAAAATCTCTCTATTAGGTGACTTGGCATCTCACTTTGGATTTTCACAACCATAATACAGTATTAGTGCCTGGTGAAAAATATACTTTTAAGTCCCTATTACATTGATATGCATTGACTCTTTATGTTCATAAGTACAGATAACATTCTCCAATTTAAAGATAAGGAAAAATCATCTCTGAGGACTTAAAGAGATCACCCAACCAGTCAGTGATGGAGCTGGGATTCCAACCGGGTCTGACTGGTGTCATCTGGGAGGTGTGTGCTCACTGGCCTCAAGCCCAGATGAAGAATTTGGAGACACAGAGGGAAGTGTGTCTTTCATTTAGGAACCAGGACCCAGGTCTCAAGAGGCTCTTGTCTACTATAGAGTTGATAGAGGTCAGCTCCTGTGGCCTGGCCATGCCTACATCCTCACAGGATATCCTGGGACCTAGTTTCAGAGAGAGGACTGAGAGGACTCGGGTTGTTGGAGAGACTGATAATTATACTGATCTGGCAACTACCCCATCTCAATGTGACTTTGACTCAAAGTAGGGTGCCAGGAGCACTGACTCACCTAGTCTAGCATCCAAGCCAAACACTGTGAGGAAAGGGCTCAGCTCAGCCAAGACTTAACTGCAGGAGGACAGGGCTCTGTGCTGGGATCCCAGCCATGCCTTTGCCTCGGTGTTTTCTCAGTGTGCTTGGGCCTCCTTTTCCCAATAATTCTGTGAGACTCAGAGCCAGGCATGCTGGGGGCTTCAACAGGTGGTCCGGAACCACACAGAAAGGTGTTGAGAGGTGAGCGAGGGAGGAACTGACTTAGCTGGTCCTTATAGGAGCAGGAAGATAAAGCACTGGCCAGCTCCCAAGATGGGCTTCATTTGGTCTCTAAGGAGATTCAGTCTGATTGGAGTTTCCAACAAAAAGGGTGAGTTAATAAGCCATGGTCCACTCACAATGAAGTGGTGACTGAACACCGTGACATAGAACCCTGAATAAAATGGAAAGATATTGACAATATATCATTAAGTGAAAACTGTGTAGAGTAGGATCCTACCTTTATAGAAGCATCGTTCTTACTTGAACAAGTATTTCTGGAGGACAGGCTGGAAAGGTGCAGTTTGGGTTCTTGTGTCCATCGATCACTTTCCCTATTTGTCCTCAGGCTGACCCAAAGTGTAGGATCAGGACAGGGTCCAGTCCCTTCCACTCCCCAGAGTCAGAGCCACTCACCTTCATCTCCCCTACATCCTCTCCCAAGGATCTGTTGGCTAGTCTTCTACACCCTCCAGATACAAAGGGGGTTGTCGTACCCCACACCATTTCCCCAGACAACTGGGCCACTCACTGGGCACCCATTGCTTGGATTTTCCCTTCGGTGATTCCAGGAAGCCCCATCCAATCCCACCCCCAGTTTCTGTTGGGAACTACATCCCTGAGGCCAGAATGTGTTTTGACACTTCCTCAATGAAGAGAACACACACACACACACACACACACACACACACTTGTTTAAACTAGGGCAATCTACCTTGAAACAAAAACAAATACACACATATAAATATTGTTTTGTTTTTGTTTTTACATGCAATTGGCTCATAATAGGTATGTTACTCTGTCCCTAGGATTGAGCTTAATTCATACTTAGGTCTGAAACATTTCTCCAAGGAAACTCTCTGCAGAGATGCATGTCTACTGCCTCACTACGGAGGTGATCTTTCAATACTTTGTGCAAGATAGGTTGGCTTCCTCTGGTCACAAACCTTTGCACTCCAGAAGAGGGTCTTTGTAGGGCTCACATAACTAAAACCCTGGAGGGAGATTTCTTGGGAGAAGGGAAAGAGGTCAAATAGCTATCTCCCCTACACAGAACTGTTCTGCTTGTAGCTCCAAAATTATAGGGTTTGGATTCTGCTGGGTTTGTTTATTTTGATTCTTATTCTCTCCATCAGAAGGAAGGACTGACTTCCCCAGATATGTATTTATGCCTGTATACGTATGCTTAGAGAAAATTTTGGAAGGAAACACAACAAAAACTCTAAAAGTAGTTATGGCAAGGGCTTGGAATTTTTATTTTCTTTTATTGTTACCTATGTTTTCCACAGCAAGTGTGTTCCTCCTCTACTTAGCCAAAGAAATCAAAGTCCTTAGCCTGAACCACCTTCAACTCCCGTTGCCTTCTCTCCACCTCTCCTCGAAGTCCACACCCATCTCTGTGTCCACACCCACCCTTCACCCACTTCCCTCCAAAGTCAGAGACCAAGGCAAACTGTCCTTCTGTGTCCTTACTGCTTCTGTGTTCTTATTATACCTACTATGTAAAACTGATCTACTAATACATTAGGGAGCTGTTATCAGCAGCAATATTCCTGATAAATAAAAATAGATCAACAAGTGGTAGTGATGACATTGTTTTGCTTTTCAGTATCTCAGTTTCCTCGTCTGTGAAATGGGGTCATGATAGCACTTACCTTATAGAATTGCTGTAAGAATTAAATGGGTTACAGTTATGTTAAGCACTTAGAAGAGCATCTGGTACATAGTAGGTACTCTGTAAATGTTTGCTCGTGTTAGTAGTACCACTACTAATTACCACAACTAATACGTTGGTATTAGTATTAGCGCATTCCTACATTTCTGCCAAAATCTTGGTTCATCAATTATCTCCCTCTCTCTCCCACATATTAAACCTCTCTTTCTTCAGATTCCTTCCCTGGGTTTATTCAGAGCCAGCTATGTCCCAACTCCCAACCCGGCCTGTGATTTCAGCGACCTATCTTTTCCCACCCTTTAAGTCTGGGCATCTGGAAAAAAAGTGGGTTTCAAGAGTCACTCTTCTACATTTGCTTATATTCAGCTCATCATGATTCACAGTACAATTCCCGCTCACCTCTCCAGTGACCACAAATGGCCTTCTTTCACCAAATTCAAAGGACCCTGTTCAGTTTTTATCTTTCTGTACCTTTCTTCCTTATCTGACCCCACCGAACCCACTCCCTTTCCTAAAACTTGTTGCCTTGCCTCTCTTGTTCCCTCCCTTCTCTGGACTCTTGTCTCAGCCTCCTTGCCTGGGTTCTCTCTCTCCACTCAGCCCTTAAATCTTTGATGCTCCCAAGGGTCTGTCTGCAGCCACCAGCCCTCCTCATTCTACCCGCCCTCCTGGGGAACCTTGTGCACTGCCCTGGGGAACCTTATGAACCGCCCTTACTTACCCTCTTTCTCCAACACAACCAAATCAACACCTCTAGTCCTGGCCTCTCTCCTAAACTGTAGACCTAAATATCCCAGTACAAGCTGGATAATTATGCCTGGAGGTCTCACAGCAGTCTTAAATTAAACTTATCATCTTAAGTCTATGTGTCCTTCAGGGTTCCCTTTCTAGACACATAAAATGTCAGGTGGTGACTCACTATCTCCAGCCCCCAAGTGAGAGGTTCAGGGAAACATCCTTGACTTCTCTCTCCAGTCATGCCTCAAGCCCAGCTAGGTTCCTTTCCCTGGCTTTTCTGAAGTCCATCTACTTCCTTCCCTAGGAGCCCACATCACATTCAGGCAGTCAAAGTATTGTCAGTCTCTCCATCCATCCTCCTCCTAACCTTCTTCCTTTTGCATTCCCCTCTGACCCATTTCCACATTCAGTCCATCCATCAGTCATTCAGTCAACAAACATGGTTGAATATCCACACTGTGCTAGGCCCTAGGAACATAGAAAAGAGAAAGATAATGCCCCTGAGGGAGCTCAGGATGTAGGGGGAGCCCCTGTGTCATGAAATATGCATGCATAAGGAAACTAGGAGTCATCTTGTCTGATCTGACAGTCACATAGATCTGGATTATTATGATTTTTACTATAATATTTCAACAAAGAAGTAAAGACACTAACATATCTTACATTTAAGCCCCCAACACCCAGCTCTGTGGAATTCTAATATTTATCATTCCCTTGTATGCTTATATTGCATAATATATACTTACTATATATAATATCCATGTTTTCAACTTCATGTAAAATGTATCCCACTTTATACGTCATTTTACAAAGTGGTTTTTTCTCAGCATTACATTTTTTAGAGTTTTCCATGTTTACACATGTAGCATTTTCACTGCTCTGTCGTGTTCCATTTATTTATTCATTCTCCAGTTGATGGATATATAGATTTCCAGTTTTTCCCTAATATGAACATTGTTGTAATGAATTCTTACCCATGTATTATACATGCCTCCTTGTGCACATGTGAGGATTTCTCTAGAAATTGAAGAGCTGAAAGACATGCACATCTGAAGTTTATTAGATATTGCCAAATTGTTCTTCACAGTGATTGCACCAATTTATTCTCCCTCCAGCAGCCTGTGAGAATTTCAGTTTATCTACTCTATGTCCTTGTAAATACTTGGCAGTATCCCTTTTCTACTGTTGCCAGTCTAATAGATGTGTAATGGTATCTCATGTAGTTTAAACTTTTATTTCCTTGCTTATTAGTGAAATTGCCCATTCGGATCTCCTTTTCTTTTAACTGCCTCTTCATGCTCTAGGCATATTTTTCTATTTCGCTGTTGACCTCTTTCCTATATGATTTGTAGGCTTTCTTTACAAATTATAGATACTAGGGGCACCCAGGTGACTCAGTAGGTTAAGCGCCCGACTTCGGCTCAGGTCATGATCTCACAGTTTGTGGGTTCGAGCCCTACATCAGGCACTGTGCTGACAGCTCAGAGCCTGGAACCTGTTTCGGATTCTGTGTCTCCCTCTCTCTCTGCCCCTCTCCCGCTCATGATTTGTCTCTCAAAAATAAATAAACATTAAAAAAATTTTAAAAACAAAACAAATTGTAGATACTAATCTTTTGTCAGTTCTTTGTGTGGCAAATACTCCCTTAGTCTGAGCCTTCAAGTGAATTTATGATGTCTTTTTTGAAAAGACAGTGTTCACTCATTTAAAACAGGTAAAATGTGGGGTCCCTGGGTGGCTCAGCTGGTTAAGTGTCCATCCGACTTCAGCTCAAGTCATGATCTCATGGCTCCATGGGTTCAAGCCCCACATTGGGCTCTTTGCTGACAGCTCAGAGCCTGGAGCCTCCTTCAGATTCTGTGTCTCCCTCTCTCTGCCTCTCTCCCTGTTTGCACTCTGTCTCTCTCTTTCTCAAAAATAAGTAAACATCAAAAATTTTTTTTAAATAAAACAGGTAAAATGTCATTCTTTTTATGATTTATTTTTGCTTCCTATTTAAGAAATCATTATCTGCCCAAAGGTCATAAAGAGCTCTCCATATTTCTTCTAAAAGTTTTAAAGATTAGCTTTTTGGTTATTTACTTTGGGGTATGGAAGTAGGAATCTAATTTGTTCTTCCTTGTGGATACCCAATTTTCCAAGCATCACTTATTTTTAAAAGTAATTTCTTTCTCCTGCGGATTTGAAATGCCAGCTAGTATTTCCATATGTGCGTGGGTCTCTTCCTGGGCTCTCTGTTCTGATCACCACCCCACTCTCTAATTACTATTCCCTTGTAACACCACTAAGTCTTGTATCTTGTAGGTTAAGCCTTCCTTCCATCCCACCTCCTTGTGTTCTTTTCCAAAATTATCTAGTTCTTGTTCTTCATATGAATTTAGAGATCAGTTTGTCAAGTACAATAAAAAAAACTTCACTGGGATTTTAATTAAAATTCAGTTGAATTTATAGATTATTTGGGAGACTTTGGAATATTTAGGATACGGAGTCTTCTGATCCATGAACATATGTCTCTTGGTTTATTTTCAGGTCATCTCTTGTATTCTTCCCACAAGGCTTTATAATTCTCTCCCTAAAAATTCTCCTATCTTCCATTAGATTAATTACTGGGCATCTCATACTTTATCTTGCCATTATGAATAAGATCTTTGTTTTTCCCTTTATATTTTCTAACTGGTCATGATTGATGAGTAGGAAGACTAGTAGTTTTTCTCGGTTGACCTTGTGTGCAGCAATATTCATGAATTCATGTAATACTTCTAATAGTTTATCTGTAAATTTTTTGGAATTATCTCTGGAGATAATTGTAGTCTGCATAAGAGAACACTTGCATTTCTTCCTTTTCAATCCTTATACCCCTTCTTTTTTTTCTTTTCCTGTTGCATAGGCTAGGTTCTCCAATGTGGAAAAGGAGTGATGAAAGCAGGCATCCTTGTTTTATTCCTGGGTTTAAAAGAAAGCCTTCTGGGGGGCACCTGGGTGGCTCAGTTAAGCGTCCAACTTCGACTCAGGTCATGATCTCACAGTTCGTGAGTTCAAGCCCCACATCAGACTTTCTGCTGTCAGCACAGAGCCGGCTTCAGATCCTCTGTCCCACTTTCTCTCTGCCCCTCCCCCACTTGCATTCTCTCTCTCTCTCTCTCTCTCTCTCTCTCAAAAATAAATAAACACTAAAAAAAAATGCTTCTGAAAGTGTGCCATGTGAGTATGCTTGCTGTTGATTGTTGGTAGATAAACTTTATCATGTTCAAAGTTTCCTTCTATTCCCAACTTGGTAAGTTTTATCATGAATGGATGTAAAATTTTATCAAATGCTTTCTCTGTATCTGTTAAAGTGATCATATATTTTTCTCTTTTAGTTTTTTGATATGGTGAATCACATTAATGAACTTTTCTGAGTTAAACATTCTTACATTCTGGGACAAAATCTATATATTACTTAATTCATTTTGCTAGTATTTTATTTATGACTTTTGCCTCCAGGTTCTTCAGTGATTGTATCAGTTCTCTGTCACTGCATAGCAGTTTTTCCAAACTAGCTGATAAAAACAATACACATTTATTATTTCTCCGTTTCTGTGGGTCAGGAATATGGAACAACCTAGCTGGGTGGTTCTGTCTTGGAGCCTCTCATAAGGTTGCAGTTAAGACCACTGCCCAGTGCTGCAGTCATCTGGAGGCTTGACTATGGCTACAGGATCCACTTCTAAGATGACTCATTCACATGAATGGCAAATTGGTGTTGGCTGTTGGCAAAAGGCCCAGTTCCTCACCCTGTGACTCTCTCTACAGGGAAATTGGAATATGTTCATGACATGAACTGGCAACCTCTAGAGTGAGCTATCCAAGAAGGCAAGACAGAGAGGATGTAATGTTTTTTTATGAACTAGCCTCCAAAGTTACACTGTGTCACCTCTGTCATGTCCTATTGAACACACAGACAAGCCATGATTCAGCATGGTGGAGTACTATAGAAGGATATGAGGGGCGCCTGGGTGGCTCAGTCAGTTAAGCGTCCAACTTCAGCTCAGGTCATGATCTTGTGGTCCGTGAGTTCAAGCCCCGCATTGGGCTCTGTGCTGACAGCTCAGAGCCTGGAGCCTGTTTCGGATTCTGTGTCTCCCTCTCTCTCTGACCCTCCCCCATTCATGCTCTGTCTATCTCTGTCTCAAAAATAAATAAATAAATGTTAAAAAAAAATTTTTTTTTAAAGAAGGATATGAATACCAGGAGGTAAGGGTCACTGGGAACCATCTTGGAGGCTGGCTACCAGCGACATTGGTTTATAATTTTTTCTTGACCTTTGTTTGGTTAGTATCTAAATATACTAGCTTCAAAAATTAAAATCCCTGTTTTAATTCCCTGACCAGTTATTTGAAGCTTCAGTAAAACTTCTACTTCCCATAAAAATCATGTCTTCTGAAGGGGGAGATGAAACAATAATTATTGTTTCAAGCTTTCTTTTAATTTATTTATTTAAGTAAACTCAACACTCAATGTGATGCTCACACTCATGACCTCAAGATCAAGAGTCGCACTCTCTTCCAACTGAGCCACCTAGGCGCCCCTATTTCAAACCTTCTATTTATGCTTGGGTCAAATTTGATTATTCACATTTTTTGGGGAAAAGTATCCATGTCTTTCATGTTTTCAATTCCATTGACATAAAGGCATTCTATCCTTCTCTTACTATTTTTTAAAATTTTACTGTATTTCTAGTGCCAATTTTGTTTCTAATATTGTTTATTTGTAATTTTTTCCTTTTCTTCCTTGATAAGTCCTGCTAGAAGTTTATCTTTTATTTTTCTTTTTCAATGACCTACTATTTAGATTTTGTTTCTTTGTTTTCTATTTCATTAACTTCCATTATTTTTACTATTCTCCCCACTTTCCTTAGGCTTACTCTTGTTATACTTTTCTAGCTTCTTGAACTGATTGCTTAATTAATTCCAAATCTGTCTTGCTTGTAATAAATGCCTCAAAATTTAGAATTACTTTCATTTCATCCTACAAGTTTTGATATGTAGTATGTTTGTTATCATTTAGTCGTAAATATTTGGTCATTTCTAATGTGATGATATCTCTCTTAACTCATTTATTTAGGTGTGACTTTTTATAGTTCTAAACATGTTGGAGATTTCATGCTATTTTTATTGTTAATTCCTAATTTAATCTATAGACAGCACAATCTGCATGATATTGAATGACATCCTTTTTCATATGGTATGAAGTTAATATTTCATAATCGTTCCGTGAGTACTTTTAAAATACATGCTCTGAATTTGTTGCACATATTAAACTAAGCTTAATGATTTTGTGGGGAAAATCACCTAAATACAATTACATTTTTGCCTACTAGATTCATCAGTGTCTGAGAGAGATGTGTTGAAGTCTCCTGTTTTGAACAAAAAGAAAGAGGAAAAAAAATAAAAATTTTAATTTTAAAAAATTTTAAAAAAGAAAAGAAAAAGCAAAAACAAAATAAAATAGAATAAAATAAAATCTCCTATTATGGGAATTTTTCATTTCTCTTCATAATTCCATCAATTTTTGCTGTATTGTTAAGAGCACAGAGGTTCATGATTATCATATCTGCTTGGTGAATTGTTTCTTTTCTTATTGTATAATAGTAAAATGGAATGCCCTTTTAGTCATTTCCTAATTATGCTCTTTGCCTTGATTTTGTCTGATATTAGCCTGGCTATACCAACTTCCTTTTGAATAATATTTGCATAGTACATATTTGTTCATCATATCATTTTTAACCTTTCCATCTGACTCTGTTTTAAATGTGAGTCTTATAAGCAGCTTGTTTGTTTCATCTGCTTTTACCCATTCTGATCATCTCTGAATTTAATTGGTTAACTTAATCTGTTTATATAAATAGTGGTTTCTTAAGTATTGTAATGTACTGATATCATTTTGTTTCTGTCTAATAACTTTTTCTCATTTTCCTTTTCAAAACTTTTTTCTCTTTTCTGCTAGACTGATAGTTTTTTTAATATTCTCTTATTTTTCTTCTGTTGATTTAGAAGGTATATATTGTATTTTAATTCTTCAGCTCTTCCCTAATTCTTAACTGTTATATCTAATCATAATTTATTCAAACAAATCTATAGTTGTTCCATTTTCTTCATCAAGGACATTAACACACTTTACCTGATTTTTTAAAATCTTTTTAATGTTTATTTTTTGAGAGAGAGAGAGACAGAGATAGAGCATGAGCAGGGGAAGGGCAGAGAGAGGGAAACACAGAATCTGAAGCAGGCTCCAGGCTCTGAGCTGTTAGCACAGAGCTGGACACGAGGTTGGAACTCACAAACCCACCAGATCATGACTTAAGCCAAAGTCAGACACCCAAGCAACTGAGCCACCCAGATGCCCCTACTTTACCTGATTATTAAACACATCCTTAATCTTTTGTCATCTAGACCAGAGCTGTCCTATGGAAATAAAAAACAACCCATGTATATAATTTTATAGTCTCTAGAAGCCACATTTTAAATAGCACAAAAAAGTGAAGGGAAAGTTACTAATATATTTTATTGAACCCAATATATCTCAAATATTTTAATTTCAATATGTAATCAATATTTTAAAATACTAATGAGATATTTTACATTCTTTTGTTCATTCTAAGTCTTAGAAATCCAATGTGTACTGCACTGTAAGTATAATACATTTCCTTGTATGAGTAGCCACATTTCAATTGCATGTGGCTAGTAGCTACCATACTGAATAGTGAAGGTCCTGGCTTTAGTTTTTTTTTTTTTTTAATGTAAAATTTTTTAAATGTTTTTATTTATTTTTGAGACAGAGCATGAATGAGGGGAGGGGGGCAGAGAGAGAGGGAAACAGAATCTCAAGCGGGCTCCAGGCTCTGAGCTGTCAGCACAGAGCCCCACGCGGGACTCGAACTCATGGACAGTGAGATCATGACCTGAGCTGAAGTCAGCCGCCCAACTGACTGAGCCACCCAGGTGCCCCAGTCTTGGTTTTAGTTTTAACTATTATTTAGGGAAAAAAAATAACAATGCAGATTTCCAATGACCTCAGCTCCTTTCCAAATCTCGATTTTAGAACTTTCTAAAATTATTTTTTAAGAGCATAGAATCACAAAAGTAGGGAGACAAAAAGACATCAATAATTTAGAAGCTGAAGAGCAGATGGACAGGAGTAGCAGGCCCAATAGACCAGAAGTGGACACCAAAGCCAACTGCATGGGAAATGCAGGGGAAAACTGAAACCGTGTACACAATCCTGAAAAGTCATAGAAGCTGGGGACACTAGGCATCTTTGAGAGTAGGAATGTGGGTGGGACTAAATACAGGATGATCGTTTAAAATCTGTATGAGAAGAATTATCCCAGTGAGCTCCCAGAACATGGCAGGCAGCCGACCCCTGGAAGATGCCTCTCTGGGGAAGCTGCCCAACCCAAGAAAAGACATGTATTGATATTTGTGGGCCTATGGGAAAATGGCCCAGCCAGACATTCTGGAGTGATACCCACCTAGACAAACCCGCCCATGTACACAGAGCCTCCAGTCAGCTGTTTAGTGCTTTATCCTAAATATTAACAAGAAAGGATTGCCAGACATTTGAGCTTCCTCTGTGAAGAGACATACATACATACATACATACATACATGGAATTTGAGGAAATAAAGACAATTGGGAACGGGGTGGGAGGGGGAAACTGCTTTATAAATCTATACTTAATATCCTTAGAGAGATAAGCAGAGATATATAGGTAACAAAAATATAAGAGAAAAAATGAAAAGTTTAGAAGGAGGTTTGGAAATAAAGCCAAGGAATCTCCCTGAAATTAGCCTGAAAGTAGAACAGAGAGACAGAGATTAAAAATAGGAGAGAAAAATAAGATCTTCATTAAAAAAAATTTTTTTTAACATTTATTTATTTTAGAGAGACAGAAAGACAGAGCATGAGCGGGGGAGGGACAGAGAGAGAGAGAGAGAGAGAGAGAGAGAGACAGAATCTGAAGCACAATCCAGGCTCTGAGCTGTCAGCACAGAGCCCTAGGCAGGACTCGAACCCACAAACTGAGATTGTGACCTGAGCTGAGCTGAGGTTGGACACTCAACCAACTGAGCCACCCAGGCACGCCCCCTTTTTAAAATTTTTTAAACATTTATTTATTTTTGAGAGACAGAGTTCGAGTGGGAGAGGGGAAAAGACACACACACACACACACACACACACACACGCAAAATCTGAAGCAGACTGCAGGCTCCTGGCTCTGAGCTGTAAGCACAGAGCCCAGAAGATCTTTAAATGATCAATCCAGAAGATCCAATATCCAAATAAGAAATTTACAAAGAGAAAATGGAGAGAGAAAAAACATCAAAGAAGGAATTCAAGTAAAACTTCTAAGAAGAAAGAACATGAGTTTCTTTCTCTTTTTTTTAAGTTTATTTATTTATTTTGCGAGAAAGAGAGTGCAAGCAGGGGAGGGGCAGAGAGAGAGAGAGAGAGAGAGAGAATTCCAAACAGAGCTGTCAGTGCAGCACTGTCAGTGCAGAGCTCGAACTCACAAACTGCGAGATCATGACCTGAGCTGAAGTCAGAAGCTTAACTGACTGAGCCACCCAGGCATCCTAAGAATAGGAGTTTCTAGAGTAAGAGTCTCCATGCTCTCAGGACAATTAATTTCAAAAAGACCCCACCAAAGCTTATAATCATTACATATAAAAACAATAGGAATAAAAGAAAGAGCCTGGAATTTTTCCAGGAGAAAAAAAAAAAAAGTCCTACATAGAAAATCTGGAATCAAAATAGCAACAGATGTCTAAACAGTAACATCAGAAACTAAAAGATAATGGAGCAATGTCTTCAAATCCTGAGAATTATTTCTGACTCAAAATTACATTTACAGCTTAATCATCACTCAAGTACAACAGTAGAATAGACATTTTCAAAGATGAAAGCTCTTAAAACATACACCCAGGTTTTATGCACCCTTGCTCAGAAAGCCACTGGGAAATATACTCCATCAAAATGAGGGAATAAACCAACAAACAGGAAGACATGAGACACAGGATATAGGCTAAGAGATTCCCTACGGTGCTAGAGAATGGATGTTCCAGTAAGACATCTGTACAGTGGACCTAGAATGAAGCCAGCCTGGACAGAAACAGGAGAACAGAAGGTTCTAGAAGATGTCCCCAAGAAAAAGAGGAAATTAATACATTACCTGACATGTTCAGACATACTGAAAGGAGATGAATCACTTATGAAATCTAAACAAGCAAAAAGACCATTATTGGGGCACTTGGGTGTGTCAGTCTGCTAAGCGTCTGACTCTTGATTTCACCTCAGGTCATGATCTCATGGTTCATGGGATCAAGCCCCGTGTTGGGCTCTGTGCTGATGGTGTGGATCCTGCTTGGGATTCTATCTCTCCCTCTCTCTGCCCCTCCCTGACTCACACAAATGTGCGCCCAGGAACACACACACACTTCCTCTGTCTCTCAAAATAAATAAATAAACTTAAAAAGAAAAAACATAGACCATTATCATCACCAGAGAAAACAAAGTTATGCAAGAAAGGAAATGTAATCATAACACAATACAAGGTTTACAAAATAGTATTGATATGGTAATACCAATACAAGCACTGAATAACTAGAAAGTATGAAGTAAGTACCTTGAAATCGAAGGGGTGGGGGATTTGTGGGAGGGGTGGGAGAAAAATATCATCTTCCATAATAGGAAATAAATATATAATATCTAAAATGAAATAATAGGAAAAATATAAATAAGGTATATAGAAATATAGAGGCAAATAACAACAAAATACTAGTTAAAGATTTGAAAGTGTTTGCCTTTAGGGGTTGGGAACTGAAGTGGGTTAAGATAGGACAGGGAGCTACAATCTTTCATTATAAGCTGTATTAATCATCTGTTATACGACAAAACCCCCCAAACTAATCAGCTTAAAATAACGATAAACATTTGTTATCTCACTTAGTTTCTGTGTGAGAAATTCAGGGTTTCAGGCGCCTGGATGGCTCAGTCACTAAGCATCTGACTTCAGCTCAGGTCATGATCTCACAGTTTGTGAGTTCAAGCCCCCTTATCATGCTCTCTGCTGTCAGTGCAGAGCCTACTTGGGACCTTCTGCCTCCTTCTTTCTCTGCCCTTCCCCCACTCATGCTCTCGTTCTCGCTCTCTCTCTCTCTCTTTCTCCCTCTCTCTCAAAAATAAATAAAACATTAAAAAAAGAAATTCAGGGGTTTAGCTAGGTAGCTAAGATTTCCAGGGCTGTAATCATCTGAAAGCCTGATAGAGGCTGGAGAACCCCCTTCTGAAGTGGTCTACTAACATACCTGACAGTGAGTGCTGGTTGTTAGCATGAGGCCTCAGTTCCTTACAGACCTCTCCTTGGAGCTGCTTGTGAGCTCTCACCACCTGGCAACTGCTTTCCCTCAGGGCAAGTGAGCCTAGAGAAAACCAGGTGGAAGCTGCAATGTCTTTCATCATTTAACCTCAGATGTCACACACCTGTGAAATGCAATAAGCAATATGTTCTGCAATAGGATCACACAGGTCAGCCTTATTCAGTGTGAGAGGTACAACACAAGGGCATGACTACCAGGAGGCAAGGATCACTGGGGGCCATCCTCAGAGCCTTAGAGAACTAAGTGACTTTTAAAAATATGTATACCTTTGGGGCATATGGGTGGTTCAGCCATTTAAACGCTGGACTTCAGCTCAGGTCATGGTCTCATATAGTTCATGAGTTCGAGCCCCATGTCAGGCTCTGTGCTGACAAGCTCAGAGCCTGGAGATTGCTTCCAATTCTGTGTCTCCCTCTCTCTCTGCCCCTCCCCAACTCACATGTGCTCTCTCTCTCAAAAAAATAAACATTAAAAATTTTTTAAAATATGTATATCTTTAATAAAAATGGAAATTTGTTACATTTTTGTTTATAATCTATGTTCATTTATATTTATCAACATATTTTTATCAATTTCTGTACTTAACACCGTTTCTTGTATTCTTCCTTTTCTTTCTGGGTCCATTTTTCTTCTTGAAGTACATCCTATAATAATTCCTATAATAATCCTATAATAATTCCTTCAATGAAGGTCTTTACTTTTTATGCATGGAATGTCCCTTTTTACCTTTAATTTTAACTATAAGTTAGCTGGGTATAAAAGTCTGCTTGGCATTTTGAAGATACTTCTCCAACATCTCTGGTCTTGGTTTTTGCTGAGGCCAAAAGTTCCTTTGTAAGCAATCTATCTTTTCTCTGGGGTCTATTGTAAGGTTTTTTACTCTTTACCTTTGATGTTCTGCAATTTCCCCAAGGAAATTTCTCTGTTACTACTTCCCCATAATGCTTCACTGTGGTTCCATTCATTTTCTTCTTTGGAAGCTCCTATTGGGCATACATTGTCTTTCATACAAACTATCCTTCATGTTTCATAACTGCTCTTATATATTTTTAATCCTTATTTCCGTGTACTGTGTTAGTGGCAATTCTTAAATAATGTTTTCTAACTCACAAATTCATTGTGTCTAGTCTACAGTTTACTCTGTCTACTATGTTTTTTGGTGATCAAAGTTTTGATTTCCAAGATTCCAATTGATTCTTTTTATATCTACTTATTCTCATTTCATTTCTATCTGCCCCCTTCATTTCTTGTTAATTTCCAAAGGATGTGGAGCCTTCATTTGCCTTTTTAGGCTTCCTAAACATTATTTTTAATTATTTATAAGACTTTCACAAAAATAATGTAGAATGAATTCATATTCCAAATGTTGATTCTGTTGACTGATTTTCTTACCATAAGTATTTTTCATATATTTTGGTTTACAACCTCAGCTAGTTGGAGAATTTTTTAATTTTGTTTTTATATCAAATTTTTGCTCTGTTTCTATCCTGAGCTGGGACCCCAGGCCCAATTGAAAACCAGGTCTTATAATAGCATTTCAGGACTCCCACTCTGTTGTGGTATGAGATCACAGATCCAGGCACATAGCCAGAGGGTGGCTTGGCTCAGTTCCTAGTCAAGAGTCTGTCTTAGTCTTCCCACATTTCAAGCCCCAGGCTATACATGGACAGCTGGTTTTTTTTTTTTCCCCTTGCTTCTTTTCACAAGCAGAGGCAGTCTTACCCCACCCCTGGTTTCAAGGAACATGGCTGTTGTCCTGTCTTGCATGGAGCATTTGAGCTCGTTACCAGGAGCTATGCCTTTGGCAACTATTGCTGCTTCTAAACCCCAAGTCCACCAGGCCCTCAAACCCCACTCACCACTTCGCAGTTCTGATCTGCTTCTGGTATAATGAGATATCCATCTTGGTTTGGGGCCCAACTATGTCCTTTTGTTTATCATTTTTTCCATTTTATTTATTATTGCTATGTGTTTAGAACAGAGGGAGCAGGCCACAGCATGAACTCACCATGCCATCTTGGCTGGAAATTGAGAACTGAACTATGTGGTGGCCATACCTTTAGAGAAGTCCCATGTTTCCTTCTTTTAAATGTAAAAGAGGAGAGATCATTATAAAAATTCAGTAGCCTTTTTATACATGAACTTTGCGAGGAATACTGTCTGAAGCCAGTGGTTCTGAAGAAACACATTTCTTCCTCAGGATAAAGGAGGTAGAGTCCACGTGTTCCTGAGATGCTCATATGCCCGCTCCACATACACACTCTGCAAGTTGTTCTTTGACCTTTATTTATTTTTGAGAGAGAGAGACAGAGCATGAGCAGGAGAAGGACAGAGAGGGAAGGAGACACAGAATCCTAAGCAGGCTCCAGGTTCTAAGCTGTCAGCACAGAACCCAACGCGGTGCTCAAACCCACAAACCGCGAGATCACGACCTGAGACAAAGTGTGATGCTTAACTGACTGAGCCACCCAGCGGCCCCTGCAAGTTGTTCTTTGAAAGGGGAGGCCACAGGATGCAGATGAGGCCTCTTCAGCATCCACTTCTCTCTCCTCAGAGCAGAACCGGGCCTGAGGATAACAGCCGGGAGTGGCTGTGGGACCAGCAGGCCACTGAAGGAGGTCTGAGGTGCACCTTTCCTGATGGCCCCAAGTGGAAGCTGCAGTGTCTGCAGCCAAGGAAATACCCACAGGAGTTAGTTTTCCACCCACATCCTATCCAGGCAGACCTGGGACCTGCGGAGATGGCCAAGCAGCCCAAATGTCTCACTTAGGTAGGTCTCAGGGTAGATTCCCTCTCTACTCTTTCCCTCGTGTGCCAGAACAAAGCCCATCCTACATCCCGTTCTGTGAAGAGGGCCACTTCCTGCCTGGCCCTTCAGAGTATGAGAACCTTGACTCTAGGGGCCACTTGGTCCAGAGAGCTCTTTAAATGTGTTCCTTATCTCAAATGTCCAGATCCACCACAACCCCACCCCCCGCCATCAAGGCCACACAGAGGACTGTGGGAGTACAGTGTGTGCAGTGGTCCAAAACATGGGTTTGGGAATTAGACAGACCTGAATCTGAATCCCACCTCTGTTACTCACTAGCTGTGTGTCTCCAGGCAACTTACTTAACCTCTCTGTGCCTCTATTTCTTCATCTGTAAAATAAGGGTAATACTGTATGTACTGTAATGGGCTGCTGTGAGAATAGAGTCAGATAATCAGATAACTCCCCGTCTCCTCATATGCAGCCTGGAGATGCCTGAGCTCTTATATCTCCTTCCTATCCCAACCCTGAGACCTGCAGGCTTGGATCAGCCACCTCTGAGTCTTGGGTAGCAGGAAAGGGGGGGAATTTTTTTTTAACATTTATTCACTTTTGAGAGACAGAGCACGAGTTGGGGTGGGGCAGGGAGAGAGGGAGACACAGAATCAGAAGCAGACTCCAGGCTCTGAGCTGTAGCAGAGAGCCCGACGCAGGGCTCAAACCCATGAGCCGTGAGATCAGGACCTGAGCCAAATTCAAATGCTTAACCAACTGAGCCACACAGGCACCCCAGGAAAGGGGGGAGTTTTTGAGGAGGAGCCAGGCCCAGATGGAGTCCACACTGCAGAGGCCCTACAGAAGGGCCAAAGTCCTCCAGCCTAAAGCTGTCCCTGAGAATCACAAACTCATAAACATACCCCTGGCTGCTGGTGCCTAGGTGTTTCCTGTTTAACTCTTTCCCACTCAGCAGACTGCAGACCATACTGTCAGAGAATTACACATGGAATTCCGGAGTCCCTGCCAGAGGCACAATTCAAGCACAGCCAAGCTGGGCATTCAATAGGTCAGTCAGTAAGTTATTAGGCACCTGGCCTGTGCTGGGCACTGGGGCTCTTAAGGGAAGGAAGTGATCCCTGCCCTCAAGGCATCACAGCACAGGAGGAAGACTGCCCTGCAGACTCTCTTTGCAAGACTCTGTGATAACTGCTTTAAAGAGAGCTACAACGTTCAGTGCGAGCACAGATGAGGGTCAGCCTGGGATAGTCAGGGACGGCTTCCCAGAAGAGGGGCTTCTGGCCAGGCACTTGAAGGCAGAGCAAGAATTTGTCAAAAACAAACTTTAACCAAGTCATTCAACATGTTTGTATTCAACACCTGCCACCCTCTCTTCCAGTTTCAGTTCTATGCACCAGGATTCGATGACGATGAAGCAAAAAGCCGTCCCTGACATCCTGGCCTGGCACTCACAGCTAGGCTGTGGTGTTCTCCTGCTGAATATAAACAATTTCACAGAACATCAACATCAGACAAGGCCACTCTGTGACCATGATGGATCTAGACAAAAACAAGCCCAAACCCTATGAGCCCTTTCTGACATCCCGACGCTGAGAAGCCCACATTCCCCATGGGGTATGTTCTCCTTCATTGCAACCTGCCATAAATCCAACTTGCTCACTGCAGATAGGTTCCTGGTGGTCTTTGGGTAGAGGGCATCGACAGTGATGACCAAGAGGTAGGATCTGAGTGAAGACAATGAAATGAGGGGCAGGTCACATGGAGACATGGAGGAAGAACATTCCAGGCAGACAGAAGTGCCAGTGCAGAAGGTCTAAGGTGACAATATGACTGGCATGTTTGGAAAATAGCAAGAAGGCCAATCCAGCCTGAGTAGAAAAGTCCGAGTAGGCACTCCAGGCAGAGGGAATAAACCATGAAAAAATTCATGTAAGAGAAAGTAGGCCATTTCCTGGCAAGTATGGGTAGTTCCATGTTGTTGAACTAGAAAGTCAATACATTTTGTTTTGGGGAAGAGGGACAAGTACAAGGGAAGCACAGAATGAAGAGCCTTCATTGTCTTCTTTGAGAGAGTCTTAATGCTCTGTTGGAGAAAGTCATGATGGCATTTTTTCCTTGCTATAGTAATAGATAACAATATGGTAACAGGGTACCAGATCCATACATTCTCTTTTTGAACAAGGCCTCCAAAGGGATTCCACCCGTTCATGATGATCTCCTCATGTTACCACCAAGGGAGAGGAGAAAATAGATGCCAATCCCCAGGCCTTTTGGGTGATCCTGTCAGCTCACCCTGTGGATGTATGTCTCCCTGCTTCACCTGTTCCACTGGTGTAGGTCTAATAGGATTACCTAGGCCAAGCATTTGTGTGGTCCAATGTGAGGGAGATTGAACACATTTTATCACCAGCTGCAATTTATGCCCCGGAAAGAATACAAAAAAAGAGTCTGCCTTCTGTTACTGGCAACATAAACTAGAAATTCCCTTCAGTAGCTCAGGGCCGTGGACCACAGGTGTGAAGACAAACACACACACACACACACACACACACACACACACCACACTACACCACACCATCAATGAGCCCCAACCCTAGCCAGTTCAGGGCTCAAGAACACTCAACAATTAAAGTTGCCCAGAGAAAAGGGACTGAAAGTGATGAGGTGGTAGCCAGTACTGTTTTAGCATTGGCATTTAATTGAGAACAAAAGTGACCTTTTGATTCTTTCTGTCTCTAGATGTTCTGAAATGTCTGTTTCATTGAAACTAATAGTATAGGGGTACCTGTGTGGCTCAGTTGGTTAAGTGTTCGACTCTTGATTTTGGCCCGCATCATGATCTCACAGTTCATGAGATTAAGCCCCGCATCAGGCTCAAGTGTACTTACAGTGCAGACCCTGCTTGGTATTCTCTCCCGCCTCTCTCTCTGCCCCTCCCCCACTCATAAATTTCTCTCTCTCTCTCTCTCTCTCTCAAAATAAATTAATGAATTCAAAAAAACTAATAGAATAAATACAGTCTGGTCCCTGATTTGGGGCAAAGCCTAAAAAATCCCATACACAAGATTTCTTTTATCCTGCTACCAATGGGAACCATGGAAATATCTTGAACAGAAGGGAAAAGTAATCAGATTTAAATGTTAGAAAGATCATTCTGGTACCTTAACAGTGGTGATTAGGCGCACACATTCATCTCCACCACCACCCGAAATTCTTTTTTTTTTTCTTTAAAGATTAAAAGTCCATAAGGGAAAAGAGAATAGGAGAGGTGTCAATAACAACATTTTGGAAGTTGGAAAGCAACTAGAGAAATGGTAACCAATGTAGCAGAACCAAAAAAGCTCAACCCTAAGCTATGGGCAAGTAAAGAAAAAATCTTTATTTATACCCCTGAAATGCCAAATGGAATTGGTGTCACCAGGTGCCTCTGAAAGTGGAGAGTGGGGAGGGAGGCTGGTGAAGGTGGAGCCAAAAACAGGGGGACTGAGGATTGAGTCTTTCTCTCCCCTACTCCTTCCCTCATTCTGATAGACTGGAGGTGTTTTTCTTCTGAAAGGGTAAAATTGAGGGTCTCTGCACTGGCATGCCACACACAGTGCAGGCAGGGCACCACAATGAACACACATCAAATGCGGGGTTACATGCTGAATGTTGTTGAGACATGCCCCATCCACAGCCTCCTCACCCATCTGCTCCCCACACTGGCGGCCATGTTCCTAATCTCCAGCCAGTACACTGGAAAAGCATCTGCGGGAATCTGACCAACCTGAGAAGAAAGCTCTACAGATTCTGATAATCACACTCCCTATGAAGCAGTCCAACCAGCCCAGCTTCTGGCAATGCTTGCCGCACACTGGCCATATCTGGTGACCCCCACAAGAGGTCAGGGACCTGAGAAGCCCAGACGATATCCTGGCTCCCAAAAGATACTAACCACATGCCTTCCCTCACCAATCTCTTCTTCCTGACTTGTGACCTTTTCCTCCCTCACTCCAGGTCTCTTATGGCATTGTGCTTCTCGTGCCCTCCAGTCCACCCTAGTGCATGGGCCAGGCAGCACACAGGCACAGCATGCACTTGGGTCCCAGAGGAAGGCAATGACCATTCAAGGCCAAGATGGATGGAACTGCCCATGGGGGTGAGGGGTAGGGCCTGTGGTCTCTCAAGTATTGCCAAGACAAAACCACTCTTACAGTATGCAGGCCCTTGGCAAATAATTTTTGTAGAGCTCCTGTCAACATAAACAGTTTGGTTTTATAATGTATTATGAAAATTTATGGACTCACGTAAGCTCTACTGATTACTGTCCAGTCAGAGTACAGAAAGATTCTCCATAATATACAGGCGCCAGCTCTTCCTGTCCGGTCCAGGAACCATCTGTTCATGTTGTTCATGGTCAAAGTCATCATTCCTGGCCAACTTCATGAATCTCACTGTGAGGAAAAGGTAGCAAGGCTGTTATTACTCACAATGCCTTGGCTCTTCAGAACCTGTTTATAGTGAAACAATATAAGCCTTCCTGCCTCTGCCATTCCCTTATACCATTTACTTAGTGCCAGCTCCATCACTACCCTTGATGCTGCATTAACCACAGTGCAGCCATGAGTGCTGGCTACCAGTGACTCTCTCAAAGGTTGTAATGGTGCTTCCTGGAAAGTGATCACAAGTACAAGTCTCACCCAGAGTATGCAAAATATATTTACATATATGTGAGCAATTATTTATTTTCAGGGTTATGTTAAATATACCATTGGGATTTTATAACATAAACACAACAGCTCATCTCACAACCATGACTTCTCTAGAATTCTTCAGGCCACAATCACCGAATTCCTTGAGTCATCTCTCTTTCCCGATTGACCACACCCCTGCCTTTCACAGACCATGGGAAGGAAAGGTGAGGGACCCCATGGCCAGAGTGAAACGAACAGTCTCATTCACGCTCACCATAACCATCACAGCAAGTAAAGACTTGCATAGGAAAGGCTCCTTGTTGTGGGCTGGTGCTGAAAATCCTTGGAGGAGATGAATGACACCCAGAAGGCTGTCTGAGATGTGGTATGGAGGCGACAGAGGGCTGGGGTTATGTCCTAGTGTTGTTGGCACGGTGAGGAGGGTGCCCAGGGAACACTTCCTGCTGCCCTACCACCCTAGGGTGCTGCAGACCCGAGGCAGTGCTGTGATCAGCATGCTGCTGGGTGAGAGCCAAAGCAAGGACACACACATGGTAAAGCCCAAGGGTTGGCAGTTGTCCATCGGTAGCCCAGAGCCTTGAATTTGTCCTGTGTCCCAAGTGACTCAAGCTCATGTGATCCCACAAAAAAAAGAAAACAAAACAAAACAAAACAAAAAAACTGTGCTGGCCGGCAGGAGCAATTTGTTCACCAGGCTGCCTTCCTGGAAGTGGGGCTCATAGGACAACACCTTTGGTATGAGTTCTCAAGCTCTTCAGGGCCTCTGGTTCACCCACACCTTGAGTAGAGGGCCAGAAACACCATAGAGGAGAGTAATAGGACCCAGGGCTCCTTTGGGTCCTGGTCCTAGCATGGGGTCTACCAGGAGGGCAGCTCTCTTTTATCAGAGGGGAACAGGCATCTGGATAACATGACCCATACAGACCTAGTCCTCGCTCAGGGCACCCAGCCCAGGCCAGCTCAGCCCAGACACCCAAGGGGGGATTGAAACATTCTGAAGAATGCACTCAAAAGCACCGGGCCCTCTGAGGCCCCGCCTGGGGGCAAGGACCTGCTTCCTGACATCAAAGGGCAGTACTGACCCAAGAAGACAGTTTACCTCCAAGCCAGGCTGCCACAGTCTGTCTCCAACCTCATCCCCCCCACCTCATATGCCTCCTCCAACCCCACTGAACCCACACTCTCCTCTTGCAATTTTCCACCTCAGGGCCGTGAGGCCTTCCCTCCACTTGCAATGTCTAAAGCTTAGGGATCCTCCAAATCTCAGCTCAAATGCTACCTCCTCTGAGGTATGATTTGTTGCCCCAGCTGGGAGTATGTCTGTCCCCAGATCTCCTCACGTGCTGCCCTCATCACTCCCTACTCCATGTCATGGGGGCTTTAAGCACACTACCAGTCTCTCTCTCTCTCTAGATAATAAGAACCCATAAGGCAAGGTCTCTACTGGGCAGCATGTTGGTTAGAAGGGAGGGTGGGGAAGAGCCCAGGACAGGAGCAAAAGGGCCCACAGGAGGGGACAGGAAGAAGGGCCCACAGTGAAAGACAGATCCTGGCATCTACAGAACAAGAGAAAGTAAGGCACTGGTGTCATCGGGCACAAAAATGTGCCCATCGCTTAAGGACTCTTTGGCCCCTAAGAATTACCTCTAGGGTGTCTGCTCTGGTCCTTTCTGTCTGTGAATTCCTCTGCCCACCTAGTTACCCACACCCCACAGAGGTGGATCCTGAACAGCCACAGTTTTCCTGTGTGACTCCATTCTCTGGCCATATTCCCTCTGCAGTGATTTGGGGCTCAAACACAGCCGGGGAGTCTTTGAGCATGGCTGGAACTGAGCATTTACAAGGCCCCTTGTTGTGGGCATGCCACCCCATACTTACAAAGGCAGCAAACACATGTATCCAAAAGAAGGAATTGCAGCAGATGGGCCAGGACCAGGGTATCAGTCAGGTCTCATGCAGAAGCAAATGACAGAAACCCAGCTCAAACCAGCCAGAGCAAAACAGACACTCTGGCTCATCAAGTGCGAAGCAAGAGTGCTTTGCTTCAGGCCCAGCTGTGTCCGTGTGGCAGGCCTTTGACCCTCTCTCCACTTCTTGACTCTATTTGGCTCCAGCTCTTCCCCATCACAGGTGCAGAGGCCCCTATAGATGGGAAGGAGATCAGAATTCCTCCCCTCTTGTCCACAGATCTGCCCAGAGGAGACCAACTGCTGCTGCTGGGGCCTCCCACCAGCCCTGGAGTGGAGAGGTGGGCCAGAGAAGGCTGGTGCACCACCCTCCCCCACAGGTCCGTGCGCATCTGGGAGTGGAGGGGGCTGGCAGAATCACCCTGCAGGCACAAGAAGGGGTCGCGTCTGGGCAAGCAAGGTGAGCAGTCCAAAGCCCACTGACCGCAGTCCTGTTCAGAGCAGGAAGAGTGATGCCTGGCTCCTCACAGCCTCAGGAGCCCAAGCAATCCCCTCCATCCCCAAATACATCTTTTCCTTTCGGTTAATCTTACTGAGGATAGTGTCTGTTCTTTGTGACCAGGAGAGCAAGACAACCCAAATCATATGTACCTACAACAGCTTAAGAAAAAGTCTAGATGGGTTTATTTTAAGTTTATTAATTTATTTTGAGAGAAAGAGACAGCGTGAGGGGGCAGGGGGCAGAGAGAGAGAAGAGAGTGAGAGAATCCCAAGCAGCCTCCACACTGCCTGCACAGAGCCAGACGCAGGTCTTGAACCCACGAAACTGTGAAATCATGACCTGAGCTGAAACCAAGAGTAGGACGCTTAACTCACTGAGCCACTCAAGCACCCCAAGTCTACATGGTTTTACCAAAATCTCAACAGTAGTTATTTCTGGATATTGAGATTACAGGTGATTTTAGTTTTCTTCTTTATATACCTTTAAAATTGTTCCCAGATTACATTTATTTGACTTTTATTATATAAGTACTAAATATTTGATACAGCAAAAAATAAATACAACAGATGTTTTTCAGCAGGAATCCTGATGCTCAGGGATCATGATTATTAATATTTTGGCTTCTTACACACATGCGCGCACACACGCACTCTGTGACCTGTGGAGTGAGACCACCCGGTAGGTACCCTTGTGCCAACGAAATTGTCACAAAATGCTTGGAGACATTTAAAGAAATGTTTTATACCCCATGGGAAATGACTTGAACTCTAATCATATTTGGGGTTTACATGTGTATAGACAGTGATAACTCACAGGTAGGTGGGTGGTGAAGAGATCCCATAACAACAGAAGCCCCCAAGTGGAACCCCAGAAAAGAAATCACCACAAGGGAGGAAGAGGGCCAGACTCCAACACCACAGTGAGGTCAGGTGCATAGTGAGACCAAGGTGCCTGGGAGGCTGCTCCCGAATATTCCCAACCCTCCTCCTGGCATGCAAAGACCTGAGGTAAAATGGGAGGAGGGGTATATCATGAGGAACCTACTCAGCTATGTTACTCTGAAAAATTACTTCTAGGGAGCACCCGGGGTGGCTCAGTCGGTTAAGCACTCGACTTCATCTCAGGTCATAATCTCACGGTTCATGGGTTCGAGCCCTGTGTCAGACTCTGTGCTGGCAGCTCAGAGCTGCTTTGGATGGATTCTGTGTCTCCCTCTCTCCCTGCCCCTCCCCCGCTCATTCTCTTTCTCTTTCTCTCTCTCTCTCTCTCTCTCAAAAATAAAATAAACATTAAAAAAATAAAAAAGAAAAGAAAAATTATTTCTATGTACCTTGTTTTCCTCATCTGCACAAAGGGGTTGGGATGATAGTATTAATGACTTCATGTGGTTGTTTGGAGTACCACGTGTACATTAAGCTCTTATAGTGCTCCTCAGTTCATGATAAACATTCAGTAAATTGTCACAATGGTGAGGATGGAGGAGAAGAAGGCATGCCTCATCCCAGAGACTGCAGAGTAAAACCAGGGCCAGGAGGTGGGGGGAGGAAGCCATCATTGGGAACTCAACCATGGGACACACACATACTCTTCCCCCTTAAATTGCTAAGCTGAGGAGCTCCTGGGTGGCTCAGTCAGTTGAGCGTTGACTCTTGATTTTCACTCAGGTCATGATCTTAGGGTTGTGGGATCGAGCTCCAAGTCGGGCTCCATGCTGAGCATGGAGCTTGCTTAAGATTCTCTCTCTCTCTCTCTCTCTCTCTCTCTCTCTCTCAATTAAAAAGAAATGCTAAGCTAAAAAAATGCTAAACTGAAATAGGGGGACTGAGAGCCCCAGAGATCTGGGGATAGGTGACAAGATACTCTTCAGTATGGGCAGAAGAGTGAGCATTGCCTCACGACCCAAAGACAGAGGATGAGAGTGGGTCATCTCCTGCACACAGGCAGCCAGCACCAAAGGCGAGGTGCAGGAGGAGCCAGAGACCAGTGGTCAGAGGTGAGTGACAAACAGCAAGGACAGGGACCCATGGCAGGAAAGCGGGAGACAGAGGACAGCAGAACAGAGAGATGATAGAAGCAGCAACTGAGAAGCAGGAGGCCAAGCCGCAGGGGGCTGTTCTAATTTTACTCACACACACACACACACACACACACACAACCCTTCTTGACCCTCAGACACCAAGAGAAACAATAAGGGGAGAGCCTTTGGCCCTACCTTTTGGCAGGTGATGGCAACCGACTTGGCACACTGGGGGTATGAACCAGCAGCCTTGACAAGAACCCACAGTGTGGGGGGTTTAGGAGGCTTCTGTGGGCGATCCCTGAGCCCTCCGGTACCAGCCTAGGACAATCTTCCCATGGGCACAGACAACAAAGTGCGACCATTCCTCCTGACCATGGTGCATCCAGGTTGCTGCACCCTTCCCTGGCTGGCTCCTTCGGGGAGAGCTCTGCTCTGAGGAAGGGCCAGCACATCTCCTGACCATGCCACTGAGATCTGCCTTTTTCCTCATCCCTCACCTGCAGCACAATCCCCTTTTAAAAGTGTTGCTGCCGGGACTTTCCCCTGCCACCCGGAGACTCTGGTTTAGGGGCAGGGCATAGGTGTTTTGTAAAAGCTCCAGGTCAGAGCTACCCCTCTACATAATCTGTATCTTACAGACCTCTTGCAGACCTGCAGGGAAACAGATAAGACTTGCTAGAAAATGCCATAAACTGGATGAAGCCCTGTGAAGCCCTCCCGGGGAGTGGTTGGAGGTTGGTGGGGGGGGATAGGAACAACCTGGATCCTGGGCACTGAAATCCCTTAAAATTGAAATGATCCTCGAATCCATGTTCCATGAGTCACATCTGCATCTGAACCCTTGCTCAGCCACTTACTAACCATGTGTCTTTGTATGCCTGGCCTAACCTCTCTATGCCTCAGTTTCTTCTTCTATAACGTGGGAATGATAATGCCAACCCCAGGGCATTGTGGATGAAATGAAGAAACCATGGCACAGGACAGGCACCTAACAAATGACAGCTGTTGTAATTCACTGTATTTTTATCTCACACCAGGAAGGACAGAATGAGCACATTAGCACGTCTACCACAGCAAAGCCCCAAACACACCACCACCCCAAGAAACACAACAGTTGGGGAATCAGATAATACTGCTTGCAACTTAGCATTATCAAGGCTAGATTGGACACCATCCTTTGTACCAGTGACTGGCCTCCCTAATATGGGTTTGCCTTGGATTCATCACTCAATTCTGACTGCCCACGTCTACTAACCTTTCTCTTCTTGTTCCTCTTTCTCCATCTTTACTTCTATTTTCTTCTTCTCATTTCTACCTGCTCTTACCCTACTTTGTATCATCAAGTATCGTGAGTTGTAAACAACAGAAATCAAGTCTTGTCATTGTAAGCAACATAGGAATTGCTAGGATAAGGAGGAAGAAGCAGGGACGCTCTGGAGAGCAGAAAGAAGAATGTGAAGGTTTTGGCACAGACCATCTGTCCATGTGTCACTGCTATTGACACAATGAAACTCACCTGCCAGCAGCCTCAAACCTTTGGTCACATATTCTCAAGACTCAAAATCCCAGGAGAGGGTATCCAGTTGGTTGAGCCCAACTGTTCTGCCCATTTACAGCTGTCCCAAAGAGAAGGACAAGTGGTCCCTTTGGTTGACATAATGGGCTGTAGGCATGCCTTTTATCAGGACCTCTCTGAGTGGGGAACTCAGAGATGATGGGTAATCTCTGAGCTGGATGATCACCCAGGTGATCCGGGAGCTAAGAGGGCTGGGAGATTTGCCTGGCATCCTCAAAATAACAAGTGATCACTACACTACCCTCCCATTTGTAGTAAGGCATAATTTGCAAACAATAAAATTCACCCTTTTTAGTATTCCATTCTGAGAGATTTTGACAAATGTATACATTCAAGTAAATACCACCACAATCAAGATTCAGAATTGTTTCCTCACCCTCTCAAAATTCTACTGTGCTCCTGTGTAGTCAACCTCTCCCCCAGTCCCAGTCCCTAAGAGCCACTCATCTCTCTTCTGTCCATATAATTTTGCCTATTATACAATGACATATATAGAGAAGCACACAGTGCATAGCCTTTTCAGTCTAGCTCTTTTTCCTGAGCGTGATGAATTTGAGATTCATTCAAGTTGCCGTTGGTATTAGCAGTTCATTACTTTTCATTGCCGAGTAGTATTGTCCCACTGAATGACAGACCATGATGTGTTCATCTACTCATCTGGTGAAAACATTCGGGTTGTTCCCAGATATTGACAGTTATTAATGAAGCTTCCAAAAACATTCAGGCACAGTGTTTTGTGCGAACAGCTTTCATTTTGCTAGGTAAATACCTACAGGTGCAATTGTCCCATTGTACGGTAAATGTGTGTTTAGTAAGAAACTACCAGACTGTTTCCATTGTTTTGTTCCCAGAGTAATGTATGAGAGTTTCTGTTGCTCCACATCCCCACCAGCATTTGTCTAGAACATCTTTTCTCTTCTTTCCTCACTTCATCCATAGACTATCATCCCTACAGACAAACATTCCCTGGACATCAGCTGTGTACAAAACCCAGAGATGGGCATCGGGTCCTCCCTTCTCACTCTCTATTCTCCCCTTCTATCCAGGGTGCAGAGCCTTGGGCCATGTCAGGTCCCAAGGATGTCTGGGTGGGAGAGGTTGCGCTCTCCCCAGGGAACCTGAAGGAGGAGACCGCAGCCACTGACTTATTTGCTGGCCCTACTCCTTTGCCATGAAATGCAGGTCCAAGAACTGTCCGATCTTAACAAGCCAAGATACCTGGTGGGTTCCTTCTCAGAGATTTATGTTTAAGAAATACAATTTGTGGGTGCTTGGGTGACACAGTTGGCTGAGCGTCCAACTTCAGCTCAGGTCATGACGTCGAGGTTTGTGGGTCTGAGCCGCTCATCAGGCTTACTGCTGTCAGTGAAGAGCCCTCTTCGGATCCTCTGTCCCCCTCTCTTTATGCACTTCCCCTGCTCACTCTGTCTCTCAAAAATAATAAAAAAAGAAAGAAAAGAAGGAAATACAATTTATGCCTCTGGATGCGATCCAAAGGGTAATACAGAGCTCCCCTATGAAATACTCTTGCGGAAAGCCTGAACCATAATCTATTAAAGACTCTATAATTAGCTTTTAGTTTATGGGTAATATAGGGGATGGAGGAACAAATTAAAAGGCACTAACAAGAAGGTAATAAGTAAATCTAGAGGTGGATCATTCTGTAGAGACAAATAATCCAGTTTCCCCAACAAATCGATGGAATGAAATAAAGAAAGGGAGGGACTAAAACAGAATGAAAGGATTTGAGAAACAACAAGAACAAAAGACACTCAGCCAAAGGCACTTAGAGAGGAATTCCAAAGTCAAACACAGAACTATCATATGATCCACATATCCACTTCCTGATATATATCCAAAGAATTGAAAGCAGGGACTCAACCGGATATTGTACATCAAGGTTCATGACAGCACTATTCATGGTAGCCAAAAGTTGGAAACAACCCAAATATCCATCAACAGGTAAATGGATAAAAAAAATGTGGAATATCCATACAGTGGAATAGTATTCAGTCTGAAAAAGAAATGAAATTCTGATACATGCTACACAGATGAACCTTATAAATTTTACACTAGGTAAAAGAAGCCCCACACAAAAGGCAAACATTGTATGATTCCACTTCTATAAGGTGCCTAAAATAGGCAAATTCATAGAGACAGAAGTATAATTAAGGTTATCAGGGACTAGGGAGTGAAATGGGGAGTTATTTTTTAATGGGTACAAAGCTTCTATTTGGGAGGATGAAAAAGTTCTGGAGATAGACAGTGGTGATGATTGCACAACACTGTGAATGTACTTAATGCTACTGAATTGTACACTTAAAAGTGGTTAAAATGATAAATTTTTATGTTCTTTATATTTTACCACAAAAAAAGAATTCCATTTTTTATTCAAACCTGAAAAATATTAAAGGACAACCAGGGGTGCCTGGGTAGCTCAGTCGGTTAAGCAACTAACTCTTGATTTCAGCTCAGGTCAAGATCTCGTGGTTCGTGAGATCAAGTGCTGAGTAGGGCTCTGTGCTGGCAGCATGGAGCCTGCTTGGGATTCTCTTTCTCCCTCTCTCTTCCCCTCTCCCACTCACACTCTTTCTGTCTCTAGGAAGAAAGAAAGAAAGAAAGAAAGAAAGAAAGAAAGAAAGAAAGAAAGAAAAGAAAAGAAAGAAAGAAGAAAGAAAGAAAGAAAGAACAACCATAAACACAGCCCACAGTAACATGTTCAAATCTCTGCTCTCCTGTGCACTTCCTTCTCACCCACATATAAATTTCAACATTCACCACTCCAGCCCTGGAGCCTTCACCCCTGAACCCTAATTTCCCCACCATGCAAATGGCTTAGCCTCACTCCCAGCAACAAAGAATGCCTCCTCTCTGGGCTGGAAAAGGGAATGAGGATTAGCTTGGCTATGAAGGACTCTCTTTGACAGAGGAAAGGCTGTGGTCAGCACCCACAGTAATATTTTTTGTCCCTTCAATGGACCCCTGAGCACTCAGTTTCTTCTATTCCAAAATAACCTCGCCCTTTCATGGGCGTGCAGAGCACTTCACACCTCCCTAAAGAGTCTCACACCCATCAGATCCAATCATAGTGTTGTCACTGAGTGCCAACTCTATACCAAGCAGGTTCCATACCTTTCCACAGTCCTTTTAACAATCAGTCAGATAACTGTTATTGTCACCGTTTTGCAGGAACTGAGGCTTGGTTGAGTGTCAAATGACCTGCCCAAGGTCACATGGCCTAAAAAACAAAACAAAACAAACAAACAAACAAACAAACACAGCAGGCCTTGGATTCAAGCCACTATACCAAGATGCTGCTAGTTCAAGACTCACCATATTTCTAAGAAGTTTTCACACCCAAGTAACCTGATGTAATGGAGGTCAAGACACCAACAGGGTCACCAGCAAAACAGGCTTTTCTTGCTCTTCGGGTCCCTCCTTCCTGTGCCTTCTTCCCACAATTGCCTCCCTTCTCCTCACAAAATGTCATCTACTGAGCCCAAATCCACCCAGCTGAGTCTTCTTGGCAACCAAAATGAATACACACATTGCAAACTATTAAGGTAACCACAGCTATGTGGAGAGAGCTGGTCCAGCTTGGAGCAGCTTCTGGCTGATCTCAGGGGGAGCGGCCCCTCCTCCCCTGGCTTCGCATCCTGACTCCCTCTGACTGCCACTTTCCAGGCTCCTCATGGCTCCCCGCTGCTCCTGACTGTAGTTGTAGGTGTCCCAACCCATTCCTTCCTTATCCAAGCTGCTGTCACCAAGCAGCTGCCTGCCCTTACCCAGCAGGACCCAGGGCCCAGTTTGTCCCACCAAGATGGCGCTTAGGTCTCAGCCTCTACTTCAAGCTTCACCCAGATGTGGAAAAACAGGCATTTCTCAAAACTTCAACAGTCCACAGCAAAGCTCATGAGATGTGTGATAATAGGGCCAAGCAAAGAAAAGCGGGATATAAAAATATAAACACAGGGTAAACTCAACAAAACACACACAAGGACAAAAAGACTTCAGAAAACTTTGTATGCTCAACAAAGGATTTTTCCTGGACTTTTCTTCAACCAAATTTTTCTACTTCAGGCAAACATTATTTTTATAATCAAAAAAGATGGTTCACTAGAAACACCATCTGAAATCTTCAAATAAATCATGGTATATTAACGTTCAGAAAAAAAAAAGTTAGGAGAAAAAAATCCAAGGTAAATGAGGATTAGGGCGCCTGGGTGGCTTAGTCCGTTAAGAGTCGGACTCTTGGTTTCGGCTCAGGTCATGATCTCACATTCTGTGAGTTCGAGCCCCACATGAGGCTCTTCACTGAAAGTGCAGAACATGCTTGGGATTCTCTCTCTTTCTCAAAATAAATAAATAAACTTAAAAAATAATAAAGGGTAAATGAGGATTACTTCTGAGTTGGCATTTTAATTTTATTAAGTAATTAACATTAAATTTCCTTCATGTTAGGCTGTTTTGTTTGCCAAAACTTTTCCAGTAAAGAATCATTACATTTATAATTAGACAAAAATAAAACACTACTTTTTTTTTCTTTTAATCCCATCAGGAAGTCCCCTCATTCATCTATCTCTGGAGGGAGGAGGGAAAATAAAAAAGCTTCTTCTGAAGGTCTTCGATGGTGCCGTTTCCATTGATACCTCAGTTGGAACCTATGAGAAAAAGTTCCTTCGTAATGACCTCAGCCTTGCTTTAAAAAAAGAAAAAAAGCCTCTAAAACTCATGAAAAACACAGTTGATGTGAATCATATGTCTGAGTGGCGAAGTTCCCGCTAAGCTGGAAGAGTGCACAGATGTGCAGGACAGAAATTCCCCCTCACACAGCAACTGTTCCCCGCGGAGCTGCTAAAGGTAAATATCCCCAGCCCAGGTCAGTGTCCCTGCCCGGAAGGTTGGCTGTCAAGTCCTCATTTCCCCACCCCTCACCCCTCAGTCATCCATCCTCTAAGTTTTTTCTAACCCTCTCCTTGTCAAAAAGGGACAGGATCTGACCATAAGCATTTATATTTGTTGACTGGTAGGTTATACTTTAGTAGATGACCTAATATCTTAACCAGTCGTTGGCACTTTAAAACTCTCATCTTCCAGTTGTGGAAAGAAAAACATCTACTAAAGGAATTTCAGGCATCAGCCAGCAGGTGCACTAATGTTTGTGTCAAGGGAAGAGGGGGATATGTCCTGGAAGTAAATCTGAGTGAGACCTCTTGGGACCTGATGGGGTGATCAGAAGGAAAGGTGCTGGGCCTCTCCCCAGATGGGCTCCCCACTCCCCTAGCACTGATCTGGCTCCAGCTGCTGGAGCTGCTGGGGGAGAATGAGGCATTTGGGGTCCTCCAACATCTGGAGTCACCCTGCCAGGAGGAATCCACCTGGTACCTCCCCACCCCCATCTTTCCTCTGCTCCCTTCTTTCACATTAGCCCCTTGCATCAGAGTTTCCAGGAGTCCATTTCTGTTTTCTGGCATGGAGCTTCTTTAGGTGGCCTTCCGTGAGATTTTCAAACTCCAGCCTGCCTGGTCTGCCAACCTGGAAACCTCTCTGTGTTTCATGTGACATTTTGGCCTCTAACATTTCCAACCACAAAATATGCACTTGAATTGCAACCTCTGCCTTGGTAGAGATTTTACTGTAAGGTTCCTTTCCTGCTGTGAATAGAACCTCCTCCCTTCTTCCTCTCCCTCCTTTTCCAGACTCACAAATGCCTGGGGTGGGTTGTATTTTGAAGGCAAACTCATACAGGCATAACTGACCCATTAATGCACGTGACTTCATTGTACCTGGTAGTAGATATTTCTTTAACTCTTACTCTATTCATATTTCATTTTTATATAGTATATAATTTAAATGTTAGAAGAAGAGATTTAATACTAGTGATCAAGAGTCCATTCCCTATTCTTGTGGGGGTCCAGCTCTCTCCCTAATATTCCAAGGGACTCTTTTTCTTAGAATCCCCTCTCACTCGGAGTTTAGATATCTACAGACACAGATTTCACATGTATCTCACAGTTGTGGCAGGTCTCTTCCCTTCTCCTCTCCTAATAAGGAACTTAGCCCCATTCATAATTTTATACAAATCATTACATAGCCCCATGGTTCATTCCCTCCCCTCCTTCAGTCTTTATTCAAATGTCACCTTACCAGAGAATTCTGTGACCATCCTTATCAAAATTACCCTCAGATCCTCCTCCCCCACTTTCCCTTCTCCTGATGTAATTTTTTTTTCCCATAGCACCATCTTCTTCTGGCACACTGTATGTTTGACATATATCGCATTTATTGACCGTCTTCCCCAGCTGGATTATAAACTCCATACAGGCAGGGCTTTTTGTCAGTGTAATTCACTGCTGAGTCCCCAGCACCTAGAGTAGTGACTGGCATAATAAAGATGCTCAATAAATATTAGTTGAGTGAATAAACTGCCATGAGGCATTGGTGGCATGGCCGATTTGCTGAAAATGTGCTGTGATGGACTTGTCTACATCCTTGCTACTCACAAAGTGTCCTGGACCAGCAGCAGCAGCAAATGGCCTGGGAGTTTGCCAGCAGTACTGAATCCCAGGCCTCACACCAGACCTGCTGAATCAGACTCTGCATTTAAACAAGATCCGAGGACGATTCATATGCACATTAAAGATAGAAAAGCACTGGTCTGGGGCGCCTGGGTGGCTCAGTCCGTTAAGCATCCAACGTGGCTCAGGTCATGATCTCATGGCTCTCATCGGACTCTGTGCTGACAGCTCACAGCCTGGAGTCTGCTTCAAATTCTGTGTTTCCCTCTGTCTCTGCCCCTCCCCCACTCATGCTCTGTCTCTCTCTCTCCTTCAAAAGTAAATAAACATTTAAAAAAAAAAAAGAAAGAAAAGAAAAGCACTGACCTGTATCACAACAATGCAAACAACTGAAACTTGGATCTTACACATCTCTGTTCTTAAAAGGCTTTCTTATAAGCAAGAAATAGGTTACAATAAGGCTCTGGGGAGGGAACCAGGTTGCCTGGGGAATGATGATGGTAGGAAGAAACTATTCCCTAGGAATCATTTTGTGCCTTTTGCATACAATTAGTATCTATTTAAAAGTGAGTAAATTGATCAGTTGTAAGATAGAGTACATAATTAAAGGCCTTCTGTTACTTCTCCTTGGACACCTTTCCGGGGCCTCCTTTCTCTGTAGGCTCTTGTCTTGCTGCTTACCATCCCCTACCCCAGCTCCCTCCCCAGATCAGTGTAAAGAATAGGTCTCTACTGGGGCACCTGGGTGGCTCAGTCAGTTGAGCCTCCGACTTCACCTCAGGTAGTGATCTCACGGGTTCGGGTTCATGAGTTTGAGCACCACCCCCAACCCCGTCGGGCTCTGTGCTGACAGCTCAGAGCCTGGAGCCTGCTTCAGATTCTGTTTCCCCCTCTCTCTCCACCCCACCCCTGCTTGTGCTCTATCTCTTTCAAAAATGAATAAACATTTAAAACTTTTTTTAAAAAAATAAAAATAAATAGAATAGGTCTCTATAGCTATCCACTTAGCAGGCAGAAAGGACTACAGAACCTTTGGGTTTTAAAGGACAAGTTCATTGCTTCTTTAGATTCATGTTAGGGGAAAGTGAACCAGAAATAAAGGAAACGGAAAACCCCGTGTTCAAACAAACATGGATGTAAATGACAAATGCAGCGTGGACAGCTTCACTCTCTCACACAGAACACACTTCAGACGTGTGTGCGTGCACACATGTACACATGTCAATGCTCCCCAAAAGCACCGTAAAAAGATGCGAGCTTGCATCCACTTCCCCGTCATCTTCCTTCATCTCCCCTCAGAGAGGGTGCTGGTCAGGACCCAGCCCTCCATAGTGGGCACCAGGGCCACCAGGAAGAGCGGGGGCAGCAGCAGGAAGTGCAATAGCTCCCCAGGGCGTCCTTGCCATGCGTGTACAAAGTCACAGCCACAGCCACCTGTGCCAGTCTCGTGTGCTGCTTCACCAGCCATGCCAGGCTCATCTGGTCCACCAGTTCCTGGGCTGGAAGGACCTGTCCGTGGCAGAGCTGTCTTCCTAGAACCCGTGCTGAATGCAGACAGCAGCCTCTCTTGTCCCCGCATGGAGAAGGACTCAGTGGGGTGCTCAGTGGCAGCTCCCCTTCCACTGTCACTTGCTACCTTCACCCATCCCCCATCTCGTTCCACCACACAATTGGAGAGTGAGGAGTCTCTGTCCCTGCAGTAGGACCAGGGACTCAGCCAGGCACGCGGGACTCCAAAAGAGGAGGAAGCCAAAGAGGAGGAAGCCGCGTCTCAGCCAAGGAGCCAGGCCAGCCAAGGCATGCGAACGTGAGAACACGGTGAATGACTCCTCCCAAGGGACAGCTGGAGCCCTGGCCACCAGGAGACAACCCCACTGGCCAACCTCTGCTGCCCACATGGATGGGACAACCTTCAGACCCGCCCAACACCCATCAGCTGAGGAGCTGGGACCCCACTGGCTCTAGTCAATTTGCTGAAAATCAAATCACTCAATGCCAGTTTGCCAAGTTTTCTGAGTTGGTGAGGACATTCTCAAAATTTCTGGGTTTTTGCCTCCACTGGCATTTTAAAAAAAAGTTTTTAATGTTTATTTTTGAGAGAGAGAGACAAAGACAAATCACAAGCAGCGGGGCAGGGGGCGGGGGGGGGGGGGAGGGGGGGGGGGAAGGGCAGAGAGACAGGGAGACAGAATCCAAAGCAGGCTCCAGGCTCTCAGCACAGAGCCCAATGTGGGGTTCGAACCCACGAACAGTGAGATCATGACCTGAGCCAAAGTCAGCCGCTTAACCGACTGAGCCACCCAGGTGCCCCGTCCACTGGCATTTTAAATGCAAAGGGTTAGATTTCCCTTAAATGCAATCCCCGCTTTCCCTATTTGTGCAAATTTACTTGTTCTCCAGCTCCAGAGGTATACAAATACCTCCACTGGGTCAAGGACGGACATCACTCACTTCACAAGTGGGAACAGAGGTGCTGCAAGGACAGGACCCAGAGTGGGGTGCAGGGCAGACTACAACTTAGAAAATACCCAGGGATTTTTTTTTATTTTTTTAGTGTTTATTTATTATTGAGAGACACACACACAGAGAGAGAGAGAGAGAGAGAGAGAGAGAGAGAGAGAGTATAAGCATGGAAGGGGCAGAGAGAGAGGGAGACACAGAATCCGAAGCTGGGTCCAGGCTCTGAGTGGTCAGCACAGGGCCTGACATGGGGCTCGAACTCACAAACTGCAAGATCATGACCTGAGCCGAAGTCGGACGCTCAACCAACTGAGCCACCCAGGCGCCCCAGTACCCAGGGATTTTTAAACAGCAGCTATCCAGGGGTTGGAATTCTTTCTTTCTAACAGGTGACTTCTTCTTTCTTCCTCACACGTCTGTGTACTGCCATAATTGTTCACAATGACTTACTTCTGTGATGAGTAAAAGTAATTCTGGCAGCTCCTTTTTTTTAAATAAAAACATATATCAAAGGCCAACGATGTTATAAGGGGTGGCTCCATCCTCGGTGCATAATCATTGCACAATCCCTAAGAATTCCTTCATCTGTCATCTTCTTTTTAGTTGAATTATAATTGACACACAATATCACATCAGCTTCAGGTATACAATATTTTTGACATCTTTAACAAAGTATTTCTGGGGGCGCCTGGGTGGCTCAGTCGGTTGACCATCCGACTTCAGTTCAAGTCATGATCTCACGGTTCGTGGGTTCGAGCCCCACTGTCAGGCTCTGTGCTGGCAGCTGGGAGCCTAGAGCCTGCTTCGGATTCTGTGTCTCCCTCTCTCTCTGCCCCACCCCCCTCCCTCTCTTTCTCTCTCTCTCTCTCTCTCTCTCAAAAATAAACATTAAAAAAAAATTAAAAATAAAAGACCAACAAAATATTTCCGGTATCCCATACATGTTCCCTGTGCTTTTTTCCTTCACACATTGTCTCTGACTACCTAGAGCATGGTGAATGAAAATGTGTCCCTCCCGGCCCACCTGGTGAGCTCCCTCCTTGGCCCAACTTTATTACTTTATGAAACCTCCCCCTCTGTTACTCTTGTTGTGCCAGAAGAGTCACACTTTTTCTATTTCCCGTGATCTTTGTAAACAGAAGCCGAACGCAACAGAACAGTTGTTCTGAAACTTTTTCCAAGGCAACCAATTCTTCTCTGGAATGCAGGCCTTCACAGAAGTGGTGGCCAAATGGAAGGAGAGTGGGGCCTGTACTCCCCACTCCCAGGAAGCGCCCAGGCTCCTCCCCCCACTCCCAGTGCCATTGCTCCCTCTGCCCAGAGGGAGGCACCGGCACTCGCTCCCTCTCAGGGTCTGAAAACGACTGCTTAAGTCATCACCATCCATTATTCTAGTACCTGCACAGACGCTACCCTGAGTTGTGGCCCAACCTGAACCGGTGGGTGTCGGCAGCGCCACCGTGCGATAGCTTCACGTGGCTGTCCATCACCTGACACCGAAGTCTGGAAGTGCCGTATAAACGCCTGCAAATGGTGTCACCGCGGCCCGCCTCGGCAGCGGTTCACGAGTCGAAAGCCTCCAAGCGGAGGGCTGCACGCGGAGGAGTTGTCTTCTCACAAAGCAGCTGTGCCAGAACCACCCCCATTTCTCCTCTGGCCAAGCGGGGGCCCCTGTGTCCTACCTTCCATCTCTTTCTGCTGGAGAAGTGCGGAGGCTCTGTCAAAGCCTCTGCGAAGTAGAAGGCCTGACTGACACACTTTAGACATCAGATTTTAAGTCTCACCAGCAACTGTTTCGAGACACTGAAATACGCAACCCCAGGGCAAACGGGCTTCTTCTCAGGTGGTGGTGTTTTTAGAAAGGGAAAGAGCTCTCTGGGTCTTTGTGGTTCCCTAAAGGGGAACAGCTGGGGTGCCCTCTTGAGGTCTCTACAGGTCAGGGCTTCCAGTTTGTCTGACGTGTTCCTCATACGCTGCACAGGGCTGGACATCCGTGGTCACCACACCACCTTCCTGGGGCTCGCAGGGCCTGGGGACCAACCAGCTTTGGTGGGGATGTGGGCTATGACAGGTGTTTCAGGGGCTGGTGTCTGAGGAGAGCCCTCCTCTGCCTGGGCCACTAGCTGTCCATTCATTTGCTCAGCTGACATCCCCTGACACTGCTCTGAAGTCCTGATGGGTCCTGCGGGTCAGGGTCCCTGGGGTAAACCCATCGAGCAAGACTGTGGATGCTCACTGCCCCTGCCCTTCCTGTCGTCTTGTGAGCATCAGTAGCAAACTCGTGTTAAACTGAGGATGAAAATTTCCTTTTCAACCAACCCTTCTTCCCACGAAGTTCCCTTGCCAGGGAGGACGATACCATCAGCACATCCGTTCCTGGGCCAAATCCTCCATCTCACCACACCTGGCCCTGTACTTCGTTCTCTGCCTTTAGCCCTGTGTCAATCCTGCTGTTTGGCTTCCCTATCTGACCCTCGCGATGCCCCTACTGGCAGCCAGGGCTCTGGGCCAAGTCCAGTTTTCCCCATCCTCATCATCCTTCGTCTCCAACCAGCCTCCCCACTCCCCCTGGGCATTCGGCAGAATATCTCATTAATGGAAACCCTTCGCCACACTGCCCAGACTTCCCCCTGCCTTTCACTTCCAACCAGCTCCAGGAATCCTACCTCAGCCAGAGTGCCTTTCCAACTAACGTGTGCCAGGCCCAGAGCTGCGGGGTTCACGTGTTCTGATCGGATCCTGTGAGGGAGATACCAGTTTCACAGAAAGGAAACAGGGACTTGACTCCCGAAAGTTAAATAACTCGGCTAGCTGACAGCAGAACTGGAGCTCCAAGGGGCTAGGACAATAACTTCTTTAGGACACACACCATGCTTCATCCTACACACGAAGGCTATGATTGCTCTTTCCCACTACCCAACCAGGTCATAAAATTCCATCCTCACTTTATCCCCCATTGTTTATACAAAAGATAGATCTGCAGGTGCATGTATCTGCTCTCTATCCTGACACTCTTCTTTCCCTTGTGCCCCTGAGCTCTGTGGGAATGCCCAGTTGCTGATGGCAGCAATGGGGAGGAACCGGGGAGAGGTCTTATCTTATTCTGTATACCACTTGGTACCAAGATAAGCTCAGCCAAGAACGGGGCCAGGGGCTGATTCCAGTCTACTCTGATCCAGATTTGCCCCAGAATTGGTCCCGAATGCAATTCATTTCCAGAAAAGAATAACCGGGGCTTGGTTGCCTCACTTTAAACAAAGAAGACAGAGGCTGGTGGCACTTTTGTTTCTCTCTTTGGAGCCACTTCAAACATAGGGTCAGCAGGGTGGCTGGGTGGCTCAGTCAGTTAGGCATCTTGATTTTGGCTCATGTTATGATCTCACGGTTCGTGAGTTCAAGCCTAACGTCTGGCTCTGCACTGATAACACGGAAGCCGCTTGGGGTTCTCTCTCTCTCCCTCTCTCTCTCTACCCCTCCCCTGCTCACACACACAACTCTTTCTCTCTCTCTCAAAATAAATAAATAAACTTAAAAAAAAAAAAAAAACATGGGGTCAGCAAAATGCCAACCATGAGTAGACCAGTGGAAACCACATTTGTGTCTAAATCCTGCTTCGGGTTGCCTGAGTTCTTGAGGCTCTGGTCCATCTCAGTGACATTGCCAGGCCCCTCTGTGGAATCCCACAATGCCAGCCAACAGCTATGCTTCCACTCTCCTTCTCCAGGTCTCCTCCTGCTCCCCAAGGCTCAGAGGGAAGCCCCTGGAGTCAGGGCTCCCACTCTCAGACCTTCTCCACGGAGGCCCACTCAGGTCCCTGGCCACAAAGAAACAACTTTTAGCCCTGAGACTGAAAAAAAAAAAAAAAGTTTTAATAAATACAAAAATCTCCAATAATGACTCTGCTCAGCTCAGGGGCAGCAGGAGTGAAGTGGAGGGACCCTTGGTGCTGAGTGAGGATAAATTAAAAATCCCAATAAGCCAGTGACATTATGTACAGAAAGAAAGGGGTTGGACTTCTAAGGCAGAGGCTGGAGGGTGACTGGGCAGGAGTCAGAATGGCCGTGGCCTTGGCCTGCCCTGGCTGCCCCTTCCCCTTGTGGAATTGTGGTTCCCAGAGGTAGTGGGGGGAGGGAGAAGAGGCAGAAAAGAGCCGAAGGCACTTGATTTCCCACAGGAGGATGCAGGGCCCTTGGCGCCACTCCTTCTCCCAGCCCAGGCCCCGTCCTCTTGGTCATGTGGCCTTCTGGCTGCTCCCTAGGAGCCTTCGGCTTCTTTCTCAGGCTCTGGAACTGTCCTGGTCTCTGGGGCTGCTGGAGACAAAAGGGAATACATTTTGGAGAGAGAGGAAATTGGGCGGCACGGAGGACACAGCGGAGCATCTCTGTTCTAGGCCCAGAAAGGTCAGAACTTTTAAACAAGTCAGCACACACAATCTGTGTGACTCAGTCACCCGTGAAGCAGATGGCACTGCTCCTGGCAGGCAGCAGGTGCCCCCTTCCCTCCCGGGGTGCCCCACATACAGCCCCTCACTTACATCGCCGGGGTGAGCAGTGGGAGCAGCAGCGACTCTCCTTCCCTGGACCACAGGACAGTGGCAGTGAACAGTCATCCCGCTCACAGTGGGGCACCCCTGCCTGGTGCCAGACAGAGTAGATTTTGAGGGTACCCAGAGGCACAGGGGAACAGCAGCCTCCAGCCTCTTCAGGGAAGCCCACTCCCAGGAGCCTACCCTCCCTGGAAAGGCCTCCCCACTCTAGGCCAGGTCCCCAATGCCCATCTCACACAGAGCCCACTCCCCACTTACTCCACATCTGCAGGTGATACAGCTCATCTCCCCAAAGGGAGGCACCGAGGGGTGCCAGCTCTGGCTCTCTGGGAACCACTGCCCTGCAAAACGGCAGCCCCGGGGCCCATCGGCCTGCATGGGGTCCCCCAACTGGGGGTGGGCCCCTGACCCCACTGTTGGGAGGGAGGAAGAGATCAGCAGATGTGAGCTCTGTAAGGGCCACCCAGGTTTTATTTGTTTTTGAATCTCCAACACCTAGCAGTTTCTGGCACTTAGTAGGTGACAAATTTGGATGAAAGGATGGATGGATGGATGGATGGATGGATGGATGGATGAGAGGGAGGGAGAAAGAAAGGGAGGGAGGGGTAGGAATTGGAACCCATCATAGCCCACTAATAAATACATGCACAGTCTTTCCAGTGCGTTTAGAGCCCTAGCTCCTAGGCACAGAGCAGTGCTCAGTGAACGCTGAATTAGCTGAGAAGTTCCTTCCATCCACCTTCACTATGCACCCCCTCACCCATGACAAGCCAGTGAAGCACCTCAACTGCCCCAAGAGGCCTCAGTGCCCACCCCCTCACCTGGACACTGTTTGCAGCAGTCAGTGGGGTTGGCACGGACAGGCTGGGCACAGGCCAGCCGAGGACACTGCACCTTCTCACAGTGCACCTCTCCAGTGCCCCCCTGTAGGGATCCATTGAGGAATGGGTGTCAGAAAGGAAGGGGAGCCTCCTGCTTCCTCCCTCTCCTTTCCATCCCTCCAATGTCGTATTTCCATGGCCTTTCACTCAGAGGCCCTGGGCTGGTGCTTTATATACCTGAACTCAAATGCTCACGGTAGCCCTGCAACATAACTGCTATGGTATCTGCTTGCAGGAGTGGAAAGGGAAGTTCAGGGAGGTACAGAAAGTGCCAGGGCTATGTGGAGCTGGTCGGCTGGCAGAGCCAGAATTCACACCCACATCAGCCCTTCCCTTTTCCTGCAGGAAGCTGATTCTCAAAGCTCAAAGGACTTTTCAGTGTTTTAATCCTTGAGCCTCCCTCACCAAGGCTGGGCTTTTCCCTCTGGCAGCCCCCTCCCCACCTCTGCAGACCCTGCTGGGTTATGGCACCAGAGAGGATTGGGCAGTCATACCTTGCAGGTGCAGACAGCACACTTAATTAAGCCAAAGGGGGGCACGACAGGGTGCCACCGGGTACCCGCTGCCCGCCAGCTCCGGTCACCATCAAAATAGCAGCCTGGGGGACAGGGAGGAAGGGGGGGGGGACAGTGCCCAGCTGCCGTGAGTATTCAGCTCATTGGCTGGGCCCACAATCAAGGCTGGAGTCTCAGGCCAACCCCATACTAGTCTAACACCAGGACCCATTTGTGGACCAGTGACTCTAATGAAGCCTGAACCTGTGCCCTTCAGTCTCCCCCCCCCCTCCATATATATTCTCACCCTTTTGTGCCCCTCCTGGTCCCACCCAACAGCTCCCCTGGATTCCTCATCCCTGCACACAGACTTCCAGCTCACCCTCTCCGGGGTCTCTGCTCCGTGACAGCCCCGACAGGTCTCTGACATCTTGCTTCTCTGTGGAGCCAAAGAAATAGTGAAGGCAGAGGATGGCGGCCCCCCTTCCCTCCCTAGAGGCCTTAGCCCCTACAGTGGACCTTCCACTACCCTCTCCCACTGGGACAGGTCACTCACCGGGGCACACAGGACAGCACTGGTCTGGTGCCTGCACTGGGCTCGGACAGCTGGGCGGCGGGCACACCACGGGGTCACAAATCACTGTGCGTCTCTGCAAAGAGAGATGGGGTGGTTGGCTGGGACCCTTGCCCCAGAATCCAGACCCCAGTGCACCCTTCCGCAGGGGCATCCTACCTGACAGGTGCAAAGCGAGCAGAGCGGGTCGTAGTTAGGCGCCCAGCGAGCCCCATGGGGGCGCTGCTGTCCCTCAAAGAAGCAGGTGTTGGGGTCTCGCGGCCGCCCGGGGCCGCCGGGTTTGGCTGGCGCAGGGGCGTCCTGGCCAAGCACAGCCGGCAGCGCGGGCAGTGCGGCGGCCGCTGAGTCCGGCGCCCACGCTCCTTCGGCCCCCGCCGCCGCCAGGCGCAGGCCGCCCACCTCGCACTGGTTGGCGATGTGCACCTGGGAGGAGAGGCGAGTTGAGGCAGCAGCCGAGCTCCCTCCGCGTCTCCACCAGCCTCGGCCAGCCCACCTGCCCGAGACACCTCGACCCCTGAGCACCCCTGCGTCCCAGGAGGATGCTATTAGCACCAGCAGTCACCCCAGCGACCAGAGACAGGGTGGTCTGCTGCCAGCCTCGTCATGTACCTTGTCTGGCTTTATCCTCCCAACCAGCCAGGGAATGTGATACTACCCCCCACCCCCACCCCCCCAGGGCTCAGAGAGAGCAAAGTGACTCAGGCAAGAGCACACAGTGCCGGCTCAACTCTGAAACATCCCCAGCGGCCCACACTGCCTGCCTACCTGCCCCCGGAGCTCCCCGTGGGGGCTACCCTTGGTGGTGATCAGCAGGGAGGCAGTGCCCTGAGCCAGGTGCCGCAGCAGCTCAGGCTCCAGGTCCTTCACCACGCCCTGGGCCTGTAAGAGCCGGGATATGGGATGGGAACAAGGCCGTCCAGGGCTGCACCTACCCTTCTTAATTCACAGATGAGAAACCGAGACCCAAGGAGGTTAAGTAAAGTCTTCAAGGAAGTGAGCCCATTAATGGTGGTGTGGAGCTCAGAGAGCCAGGCCTCTCTGACTCCAAGTCCACCCCATTTGAGGGGTTTTGCTCCACCCCACCTGCTCCTTTGGAGGTTCAGGATGTTACATGCTATCCAAGAGATCCCACCAGAGAAGGACACAGGAAGGAGAATGGATAACAAAAGTCTGAGTCAGATTCACACCCAGGTCTGTCTGACTCCCGAGCCCATGTCAGCTCTGCCATACCAAGCTACCTGCTCTCTGCTTTCCCCGCCACAGGCCCACACAGCCCTTCGTGCTAAAAAGCAGATACTTTCAAAGCTGCCTCCACCATCATGTCCTCACCTCTGGGCCATAGAATCCCTTCAGCAGGCGCCGGGGCCCTGGCATCCCAGGAGGCCCTAGGAGGTGGGCAGTGACTGTGCCCTGTTCTGAGCCACCAAGCCCAGCCAGCAGCACTTCATAGTGCAGGTGACAGTGGGTATCCAGCGAGAGCCAGGCATGTCCTGCTGCCTGGCTCTGCACAGGGGGCAACACCAGGGCTCCTGCCAGGGGCACGGGCAGTGCTGGATCCAGACAGAGGACAGGTGACAGATGAAAAGGTGGCCTGGAGCAGCCCGGTATTCCCCATCTCCCCGGCCTCCCCCAACATGCATTCCACAAATCGGCCGACACTGTCCATAGGCCCAGGGCAGGGTGGAGGGGGAGGCAAGCAGCAAGTTTTAGACCCCTGCACCATGGCAACAGAGAAGGTCTCCCATCAGGGCCACCCCGTACATCCCCACCTTCTCCAGATGCCAACCTCGAGCTCAGGCACAGAGAAAGACACACCAGGCTCTGGCACCATGCTCACATGCTTGAGTCACAGATCACAGGATACCAAAGGGCAGGCAGATCCCAGGGCACTCACTGTCATGGCGGGTGCTGTGTCCACTATAGGGCAGGGCAGCCACATGCCCCCTCAGTTCTCCATCTGGGAAGTCCTTGGTGCCCACATTCAGGAACAGCTCATTCTGCAGCAGCATATGAGCCCCTCGGGCACCCAGTCCAGGGCAGACACCCACAGCCTGGGGGACAGGGAAGGATGCCAGACTTAGATGCCCTAGCTGCAGTCTGCCAGATTCCAGACGAACCCCTCCTCAGCTTTCACATAAGCCCAAGGTTCCGAATGTCTTCCATGTTTTCTTACACCCAACACACTTCTACACATGCATAACACTGGATAAGAACCTTGAAAGCCCAGGTTCCAGTCCCTTCTCTGCCATTTCCTACCTATGCAACAATCTTGAGGAGTTATTTAACCTGTCTGATCCTTCGCTTCATTATCTATAAAATGGGAACTGTAAGGGCCAAAAATAATATAAGTAAGGCAACCAGTGCACTATGTAGCATGTAGAAAGGCTCAGTAAGGGGCACCTGGGTGGCTCAGTTGTTTAAGCCTCTGACTCTTGATTTCAGCTCAGGTCATGATCTCATGGTTTACGAGTTTGAGCCCCACATCCAGCCCCCCTACAAGCCCCACGTCGGGCCCCACATCAAACCCCACGTCAAGCCCCACACTGGGTTCCATGTCAATGGGATTCTGTCTCCCTCTCTCAGCCCTTCTCCTGCTCTCTCTCTGTCTCTCTCTCCCTCAAAATAAATTTAAAAAATTTCAAAAACTTTTTTAAAAATTTAAAAATGTTAACTATAGGGAAAAAAAAAAAGAAGGATTCATTTGTAAGTGGCAGCCATTGCTATCACATTTATAATTATATGGTCTCCCTGTCCAACTCCTCCTCCCATTTGATGTGAGCTTGCTGAGGACAGGGGCCACACCTGATTTTCTTTGTATTCCAGTCTCTAGCCCGAGGCTCACTAAAAACATGTCCAGTGAGTCAATGTGTCAGTGAGAGAATCTGTTAGTGAGTGAATGATTCTGAACATCTCTGCTCATCCAACCTGGCTTCCCACAGCCCTGCATTGTTAGCTCTGGGGTGTGGGCCCTGTGGCCTGGCTCTGCCTGAAGTACTCACTGTGTGTCCTCCCAGCTGGGGTCCAGCCATGTGGCACAGGACGGTCCGCTGGTTCCTCCGCTGAGGCTTGGTCTCCAGTGTCATGGCCACCACCTCACTGCCTGTACCTACCACTTGTACCTGGTGGGCAGGGTTGGGGAGGGCAAAGTGAAGTGGCAGAGAAGGCCTGGGGCCTGAACCATGAAGGCCAAAGCTCGACCCCGGCCTGCTGCCCTCCCACCTCCTGCAGCCCCCGACTCTTACCTGGTAGATCAGGGAGCCATTTCCTAGTAGTGTAAGGCTGGCTGAGCCGGCTGCACCCGTCTGAACTGGGATCAGGGCATCGGCCCCGCAAAGGACGCTTTGCAGGACTACAGAGGGGCGAGATAGGTGGAGGCTGGCTTGTCCTACAGCCATTCATACGCCCAGCCCACAGGTTGCCTCCCATACCCACCCCGGCCACTTGTCTGTGCCTCTTGGTTGTGTGTGCCCGGGGTGCCAGGCCCCACCCTGCCTCACCATCGCAGCTCTGCCTGGCAGCAATGTGTCCACTGATGCGCAGCCCTGGCCCACCTGCCCTCTCCAGGGCCATTGTCAGTTCCCCCTGCACCAGCCAGTCCATCTCCTGGGCTGTCAGGTTGGGCAGCACTTCGGCAAAGCCTGGCTCCTGGAGGGAGAGCAAGGAATGGTGGGGGCAGCAAGAGGCCGGAGCAGGTGGCAGCAAGAGCCAGACCCTCACTCACCTGGACCGAGGCATTGGCGTAGAGCTCTCGCAGCAGCTGCCCCTGATGTAGAATCTGGAGCCGCAAGGGAACCTGGCTTGGCCCTGCAACAGCCATCCGTATGGATGCCTCTGACAGACAGGTGCTCTGCCTCCTCTCCTCACTTGCCCTGCCCCCTCCCACTTACCCCCACTCCTGGGTTCCAGCAGCCCACGGAAGAGCAGCAAAAAATGCAAGGAGTCCTCTGTGTCACTGAGAGTGAGTAGGGTGATGCCCCCTGTGCCAGGCTGTGGGGGGCCTTCCAGAGTCAGAATGGCACTGAAGGTCTCTGGGGGAAGGAAGACCATGAGAGCCCATCAGAAAGTCCCCTCTTCAGCCCACTCCATTCCTGGGGATAGAGAAGACTCAGAACTTCATGTCCAGGGGCCATCTGCTCCCCTCACCTGCAGCCAGGGCCCGGTGCCGGATGAGAGGCCCCCAGACCTCCCCTGAAGGGTTAGTGGGTGTCACAAGTGCCACATGTAGCTGTTCTGCCCTAAGGAGCCGCAGAGACAACCGAGGCACTGCCCGCCACACCCCACAGACCTGGAGCAGAGAGACAAGAAGGTCCTACTCAGACAGTATGTAAGACAGGCCAGCTGAGAGGCCTAGCTCTGGTGAGGAAGGAGTACAAAGGAGCCCCCAAGCCCTCCTAGGAAGCTGAAGAAGGGGCCTTAGAGCCAGAGGCTGGGGTCCAAATCCTGGCTCAACCACTTACTAGCTGTGTGACCTTGAGCAAATCACATTCTGCTACTGAGCCTCAGTTCCCTCATCTGTAAAATGGGCATCATAATGTCAGTGCTTTCCTCTCACTGGGCTGTTATGAGGACCAAAGGAGGCATTGCAGAGCACGCCCTCAGCATAGCGCCCAGACTGGAGAAGCACTCATAAATGGCATCATCTCACCAGGCCATCTTGACTGGGGGCCGCAGGGTGTTCAAACAGGACACTGCCAGTGGAGTCTGAGAAGCGGATTCGAGTAGGGCGGTCCAGCCTGGGAATGAGGGTCTGGTGAGTATGGGCTCTGAGCCTAGGCCAGGAGCAGCTCCTCCAGCCTCTCCCAACTCTCCTTCCCCAGTCCCCAGCTGGCCCCCTCCTCCCACCTTCCCCTTTCTCACTGCCTGTAGGAGATGGAGAAACGCAAGCTAGAGCGCAGCAGAGACACTCGGGCCCGTGCCACGGCCTGCGACCTCGGCCCTGTCAGCAGCGCCACGAAGTCTGTGAGGAAAAGATGTCCCTAGTATCGTCACCCACTGGGGCAGCCCGGCCCCAATCACAACCCCAACTCCTGCCTGGCCCCTACCTACCGGTGTGGCCGTCTCCGCGCGTCCGATCTTCAGAGCCTGGTTCCCCGCGGTCGCTGTAGCTGCGGTGCTCTGGATCCCGCGGATACTCAAAGGCCAGGCCTGTAGGCTGCCTCTCCGGACCGCTGCGCTCTAAGCCAGGAGTGGGAAACACGGGCTTCAGCTGGGCACCGAGAAGGCAGTCGGTGGTTTCATCTGCTCCATCCGCCCCATCCATCCTTGTGGCTCAGAACCAAGTACCACTGCCCTGCCGCCCTCCCCTCACTGCGGAGCGGGCCTTACCCTGGGGACAGGTCTGGCAGCAGTGTCCCGGCAACTGCCGCGGCTGCACGCAGGCCAGGGTTGGGCACTCAGGTTTGATGTTCTTGCAGCTGACCCTGCCCGGGCCCCTTGAGCGGCGACCCCACTGAGGCTGCTTGCAGAGAAGATGCAAAAACCAAGTGAGTGCAAGATGCCAATTGGTGAGACCCAGGGCGAGCAAGGGAGAGTCAGAACCAGAGCGAGGTCATCCCATGGAGTCAGACCACTCTGCTTCTTACAAGCTGTGTGACCCTAGACAATTTATTTAACCTCTCTGGGACTTAGGGTCCCTATCTGGAAAATGGGGGAAATAATAGTGTGTATCTAGCAGGGTTGTTCTAGGAGTTAAGTGAGAGACAGACGAAACCCTTGGCAAAGAGCCTGACACATAGTGGGTGATCGATAACAGTCAGCACCTGAGACTTGAAGGGGGCACTGCCTCCCACCAGGAGAAAAAAAAAAAATATATATATATATATAGATGTAGATATATATATATATATATATCCCAAATACCTGCAGACTCGCTTCTTTATCCTCAGCGGCTCCGAGTGCACCCCGACATCCCGGGACGCGAGCGCTCCCCCACCCGCAAGGGCCCCGGGCTACGGCCGCTTGGTCCACTCACCGCCTCACAGGCGCACAGCACGCAGCGCATCACCCCGAAGGGCTCCCCCAGGTCCGGGTGCCACGTCTCGTCCAAGGCATAGACCTTCCCGCCGAAGGAGCAGCCTGCGGGGACGGGCTTGGCTGGCGGCCGCTGTCCCGCTCCTGCGGTGTGCCCGCCCCGGGCGCTGCCGGCCGGGCCCTGGGTCCCCCGGCACGACGCGCCTCGCGACCCGCGCCCACCCCTCCAGGCAGCCTGCCGAGCTGAGCCACCTGCGCCCGGCGCCCCCTCCGGGCGGGAGCAGACTTGCCCCGAGCCGGACTCTGCCTGCGCGTCCCTCTAGGCGCCCACCTACCTGCCGCTCCCCGAATGGGCAGCGGCTCCTTCTCGGACCGGATGGGCAGCGCGGGCGGCTCGGGGCCGGCGCCGTGGGCCGGCCGGCAGCCGAGCAGAAGCAGCCCGAGGAGCAGCAGCGGGGCCGGCGGGGCCGGGAGGCTCGGCATGACGCGAACGGGACAGCTGGGGAGGCGGGAGGGAGGAGGGAGCAGGAGCAGGAGGAGGGAGGTGGGAGGAGGGCCGGGCCGGGGGCGGTACGGCGGGAGGGGGCCGGGGCCAGGGCCCGGGCAGTGCGGCGAGGGGCTCGTCGGGCGGCGGGAGTCGGCGCCGGGCCGGGCCGGGCGGGGCGGGAGGAGCGGCCGGGAGGAGCGCGGGCGGGCGGGCGCTGACCCGGGCTGTACGCGCCTCTAGTGCCCTGGGCGCCGGCTCTGGCCCGTTTTATGCCCCGCGCCCGGCGCCCCGGCCGGGGGCCTCCTCCTCAGCAAACGGGGCGGCGGCGGCGGCTCGGCGAGGGGCCGGGCTGAGCCCGGGGGGTCCGGCCCAGCAGCAGCGGCCCGGATCGCGAGTGGGGGAGGGGAGGGAGGGGCTGGGACGGGGCAGGGGAGGAGGGAGGGGCTGCAGGAGAAGGGGGAGCGGAGGGGGGAGGGGGAGGGGAGAGACCAGGGGGCGCGAAGAGGGGAGGAGAGGCGGGTCTGGAGCCCCCCGCTGCCGGAGGCCACAGGGCGGCTGCACCGGGAGGTGCGTGTCCAGCCCGGGACGGGAACCCCAGGCCAGGGAGGGGCAGAGGCTGGGCCTGAGGCCTGGGCCGGCCACTGGGCTAGTACTCGGTAACTGCCGGAAGGATGAAGACTTGTCTTTTAAGGATGACAACGTGCACCAAAGGCCGGTCAACTGATCTCCCCTACTGTGGGCCCACAGCACCTCTCAAACCCCACACTACCCACACTCTCTGTCTAGCTTGTGTCCCTATCTCTTCTCTGAGGTCTGTCCTCATTCTACTGGTCCCCAGGAAGTCCCATTTCAGAGTCCCATTTCTGTCTGGTGACAGTGTTTCCCTCCCTACGGTAACCTGTCCGGTAACCTGTCCGGAGGCCCATCTAACCATCCTCATCCCCAGCCTCACATCCTTTCTCACCTTCTTCCTTCACGCAGGGGACCCTCTGCCTCTCCACCCCACCCCCAACCTCCTTTGTCTTGGTTTCCTGGTCTTGACTGCCTCCCTGTCCCCTCCCACACCCATTCACCCACCATCCTCCCAACCATCCCAGCACCCTCCTTCCTAATCTTGGGAGGCATCTCATCTGGCTGAACTGGAGAATTCCGGGATCTAGGCCATCCTCCTTAGCTGACAGCCCCATCCTTGGGAGGAGGAGCAGAAGGGGAAGAACTGAGGTGGGGGTGATGGGAACAAGGTCAGGCCAGGAGGCCCCTGAGGACAGAGACTGTGAGGAGACTGGGATTGAGGGGAAAGCAAAGGAACTAGAGCCAGGGCCAAAGGAAGAGGGGGGCCAGCAGGAGGTATTTGCGGGGGAGGTTCAGCAGCTGTCTTCCCTAAGACAGGGACACATGGGCCTGGTTATTCTTCTTGTCACATATGGAGTGGTAGGAGATGGAAGAGGGAGAAAGACAGGGCAAGTGCAGGAGAGCTTGGGCACAGAGTTAAGTGGCCTTAGCTGTCTGAGCTGCTGGGCCCTGCGCTCAGCCTCACCCCCACCCCCTCCCTACCACCACCACCACAAACAGCCCTCACCGTGCAGTCCTCTCAAATTGTCCAAACGCTTTCCCCACAACACTGACCAATGACAGCGTCATTCTCTAAAATGGGCAATACCCACATTCCCACTGGGAAAGGGGAAATAAGACATGACTCCGAGAGGGTTATAGGAAAGAAAAGCAGAAAAGCAAGAGCCCTAATGGATTTCAACAGCAGGTGAAAAGAAATTTAGCCAGTCAAGAACTGAAAAACCCACCAATATATCTAAAACCAGAACCAGACCTTTCTGACTCTTCCCCAGGAACAAAAATGTCCTGCCCGATTCCTCCTAGAAAAAAACCCTGTTCCCCTCTCATCTCCTTCCCCAGCCAGGTCCCAGGTTTCCCATCTCCTAGAAAAAGATGGATCCCTCTGTTCAAATCCTCTGTGTGGTGTGCGTGGGTGGAAGAGCTGGGCTCCGCTGGTGGACCATGGTCCAGGCAGGGGCTCCATGTTCAGTGCGGGTGGGAGGAGAAGGCGTCACTTCCGGGGGCCTTCGCCAGTGTCTGGTAGCTCCCTGCTCTCTGATTGGGCAGAAGTGGCCTGGGCAGGCGTGTGACCCTACTGCTGTGGAGGGGCTGTGCCCCAACACTACATGTCTTCCTACCCATCTGCACCCCAGAGGGCTGCCTGCTGTGCACCTGGGTCCTGGAGCCCTTCTCCACCCGGTGAGTGGCAAGCAGGTTTTGGAGTTAAGTGAGGGTAGGAAGGACAGGAAAGAGGAATTGGGCTTTCAGCTGGGGGAGGGGCAGGCAAACTGGAACCTACAGGCACTGACCTTTGTCGAGAAGAGTGTAGCCTTCCCAGAATGGGAGGAGCAGGACAGAGCAGGGGTAGGGGGTGGGGTGCTGGGTTCTGAGGGACTGATCTCAGACTTGGAGGAATATAGCAGTCCTGGCGGGTCCTAAGGAAAGGGGGCATGTGCTCAGGGAGAAAATAAGAAAGGTGGCACATTTAGGGCTTAGGACACATAACATCAAGCTGGACACAGATCCAATCCCCATTCTTACCCAGCCATTCCTAGTTAGCTTAAGGTTCTGAATTGTGGGACCGGAGAAGCTGGGATGAAGGAGAGGGTAATGGGAGGAGGGCTCATGCATGTTGACAGACCTACAGGAAATCCCAATATTGAATCAGGTGCAGGCCTCTTTGCACTACTCGTCAAAGAAGGAGGAGGCCATGTGGGGGGTCCTGCAAAGGAACTGGAAGGGTTCTGCAAAGGGGGCAGGGAGGAAGATATGGGCTATGAGATGGATACGGTGGGTGTCCAAGGCGAGGTAAGCCATGTAAGGTGGGTACCTCACTCAGCAGGTGCCCATTCCTGGGCATCTTGCCTCAGGTGGCAAGTCCCAAGACTGTTAGCCCATCTCTTCACCTTGGATAACCCAATATTTCAGAACTGGGAGTGTAAAGAAAAACTCCAAGAGGCTTTTGGGTGGGGGTAAATGGAAAGAGAATGATAGGTTCATTGCTCCCATACCGCCTTCTCATAATCTTGTAATCACCAACCCCTAGTAGTCCAGTTTTGTTTTCGCCCAGCTCACCTCCTCAGCCCCACTCCCCAAGCCACCCCTCAACACATTGCACATGTTTACTAGCTCCTCACCTTGACCCTGTATCCAGCTTCCCAACCTCTTCTCCGGGGCTTATGCCACAATACTTCTGTTCCCTTTCCCTGTCCTAGATTGTCTCCAACCAAACAACCAAGGTTGCTCAGAATTTGAGGCCAGTTAAGATGTGTGTGTGTGTGTGTGTGTGTATACAGATTCTGTCCTGCTCTCAGCAGGGGGCTGGTGCCCCACAGCAGATTCACCAAGGAGCCTGACAAAAAGGAGACGCAATATGCTGCACTCACACGGAAACCTGGGAGCAGCCAGAGCTCTAGCAGTTCTAGGCTGGTCGGCGGCTCACACCCTCCCAGCAGCTGTTCCCCCCAGCCAGGCAGTCTTTTCCTTGACACCTGATTAAATGTTCATTATTCCTGTCACTTGCAGGATAGATTCCAGACCCTCTTCCTCGGCCCACCTGTGCCCCACAGTGCAAGAAGTGCAAGAGCCCAAGCCGCCTCCATGGCCCCAGGAAGGATTCAGGGGAGAGGCCCCATCCAGGGAGCCACTCCAACCAGACAGCGTGGCCAGAATGGAGCTGACTGGTAAGAACACACTGGAGGGACCTAGGGCTAAATCAGAACATGGTTAGAGAGGAAAGACAAAGGAGATGTGCTGCAGGGGTGGAGGGCTGAGGGAACCCAATCTCCTGGGAATAAGGCTTCTGAAAGGCAAATTCCCTGGATTTCAAGTCTGGGTCTTAAATGGGAATTCCTGGACCACCACCTGACAGTGATTTCTTCTTTTTCAACCTCACTTCTCATCTAAGAACTGCTCCTCGTGGTCATGCTTCTCCTAACTGCAAGACTGAATCTATGCCTTCCGGCTCCTCCAGCCTGTGACCCCCGTCTCCTAAATAAACTGCTTCGTGATTCCCATGTCCTTCACAGCAAATTGGTGAGAATCTCCCAGCACTCACCCCTTACCCATTAACTGGTTAGATGCCCTTACTCCCATCATTTCCTCTCACTCCATGATCCAAGCACTATTGTCCCCATATTGTCTTTGGTGAGATCACCGCCTCCCAATCACCACTCCTTGACAAGGATTACGATTTGCAATCTAGCCCATTTTAAAAGCTCTAGCCTGGATATATATTGCTCATGGAAGTCTATCTTGGTCACGGGGTCATCATACCCCCCCTTTATTTGAGCTCCCTTCTCCACCTCTCCACCACCCATCTTTTTCAATAGAGCCAGTGCCCAGACGTTAACCCTTTGTCCACACCTGTCCTGCTGCCTGCTGTGGACTTTAGCCTGGGAGAATGGAAAACCCAGAAGGTAAGAAAGTCATTCCTTCCTTTAGTATCCCTAAATCCTGTCTTCATCAGTTTTGTACTGCTTCCCATGGATTCTTTAAAATTCTTGAGCCCCCTAAGAATATCTCACTTTCAGCTTGGCCGCCCTAACCTAATCTACATTCCACTATGATGTTGTCCTCTGGACAAGGTGACTTACAGTCCTAGTATGTTAAAATAGATTCAAAGCTGAACACCAAGGAAAGCTGGATAAAAGTCGCTTATGCCCATGCCTTTGACCTAGTCCCGTGCAACATTCTTAAGTTAGCATGAAGAAGGAAGACTGATCTGTCATCCTCAGATGACACAAAACTGGGAAGCACCGCTAAAATAACAAAAGGCAGAATCAAGATTCAACTTGCTGAAAGGCTAGGTCAAAAACAAGGTAAAATTTAACAGAGATATATATAAAACTGTACATTTACTCAAAGTAATTAAATAAAGTCCTATTCCAGCTTCCAGGCCACGATGCCCCCACTTCCTTTACATAAACTTCTAGCCCTAGAACTTACTATGAAAAAGATCTGGGAGGACGGAGTTGACCTCAAACAGCAGCTATTTTAAAAGCTAGTGATTCTAGCTGGTTTTAGATGTCTAGCATCCGCATTGTGGAAATACTCCTAAAAAACAGTAAATGGATTGCACTTAACGGTACTGGACTGAGTACCAGACATCTTCCTGAAGATAAATGCTAATTTATTCAGAGGGACCATATTAAACTAGCATGTGTCCAGAAGGAAGAAGCAACCTGAACAGTGAGAAGCTAGAAAACAGGTTATGTGAGGAATGGCTTAAAAAAGGGCGGTGAGGGGGGCTGCTGTCTGAGTAGTTTGGAGGAAAGTGGTAGTCTTGTGGTATGGCTGGAAGTGCTTTAGTCTGAGGCTCAGGAAACCTGGGAGGGAGCACGCCTTTTAAGATCAAGCTCTTCTATCCTCAAGATCCCCAGAATGCCCTCTCTTCCCTCAGGTCTTCCAGGGAGACTGGGCCAGGGATGAAGGGTGGTCCCTAGGGATCCCTTGCAGTTCTGTGTCTGCCATTTATCAGTAAGCCCCCTTCCTTCATTTTTATGATCTCTGTGATGGCCTTATCTCTACATTAAGTTTTAAAAAACCATATGACCCTAAGATTTTGTAGCAGAAAGAGTGAACTGGCAACACTAGAACCCAGAGGTAAAAGCTGTAACAGCTCAGATCTCAGCATATAAGGGGAAAAAAGAACTTTTCTGACTGAAATTAAGTGTGAGACCAGGCTGGGTTACTGGACACCGGAGTTACTCAAGTAGAGGCCGATGACCAATTGTCGGGAGACTCTGAAGGAATTCCTGTGCTGGGTGGGACTTTGGTCCTGTCCAATTCTCAGCTCCTATGATTCATCCCCCTGGCTACTCCTCGGGCTCCCCACCCACTACTACCATGCCCTTTGAAGCGGGCCTTTCTCCCTCCCATCTCTTTTACAGGAGCAGACCAAGGCACAGGACGTTCTGGGAGCCGCGACCCTTCTGCTGGAGGGAGTAATGGCAGCACGGGGACAACTGGGACCCACCTGCCTCTCATCCCTCCTGGGACAGCTTTCTGGACAGGTCCGCCTCCTCCTTGGGGCCCTGCAGGGCCTCCTAGGAACCCAGGTAAGTAAATCCTGAGTCAAGGGGACTACAGAGACTGTCCTTTGCTGACTTAGCCCCCTTGGAAGACCTGAGGGAAGAAAGGAGAATTCTGGGAATCTTGAGGGTAGCAGAGCTGACCTACTAAGGAGTGCTTTCCCCGAGCCATAAAGTCCGGGTGCTGGCACCTTATCTTTCCCTATAGACGAGAGAGACATGATATCTGGCCCAGATCTCTGGCCTCAGGCCCATCCTCTGCCCACAGCTTCCTCCACAGGGCAGGACCACAGCTCACAAGGATCCCAATGCCATATTCCTGAGCTTCCAACAACTGCTCCGAGGAAAGGTGCGCTTCCTGCTGATTGTAGTAGGGCCCACTCTCTGTGCCAAGCAGGCCCTGCCCACTACAGCTGGCCCAAGCAATACCTCTGTATTCCTCACACTACACAAGCTCCCAAACAGGACTTCTGGATTTTTGGAGACAGACTCCCATGTCTCAGCCAGAACTACTGGCTTTGGACTTCTGAAGAGGCTGCAGGGATTCAGAGCCAAGATTCCTGGTCGGCTGAACCAAACCTCCAGGTACCTAGACCAAATCCCTGGACACGTGAACAGGACACACGGACCCTTGACTGGAACTCATGGACTCTTTCCTGGACCCTCACCCAGGGCTCTAGGAGCCCCAGACATCCTTCCAGGAACTTCAGACATGAGCTCCCTGCCACCCGACCTCTGGCCTGGATATTCTCCTTCCCCAACCCATCCTCCTACTGGGCAATACACACTCTTCTCTCCTTCACCCACCTCACCCACTCCCCCCGATCCAGCTCCAGCCTCCACTTCCTGACCCCTCTGTCACACCCAGCTCTGCCAGTCCTCTTCTAATTGCACCCCACCCTCACTTCCAGAATCTGTCTCAGGAGGAGTAAGGTACTAGGGCCCTGCCAGCTTCAGCACTGTCTCCCATGTAAAGTTCCCTTACCCGGAGGGGAGGCCCTGGGAATCAAGTTATACCAGATTTCCTGCTTTCACCTGAAACCCAAAGCCCTGCTAAAGCGGGATACACAGGACAGAAAAGGGGATCATTTTTCACTGTATAATGTAAAACTTCAGAAGCTATTTTTTTAAGCTATCAATAATATTCACTAGAGCGTCTAGTTATCTTTGGTCTATTTTCTGCACAAATTTACAGCTTACTAATTCTCTACATGCTCTTTTTCATACGGTAATTATGCAAAGGGCTGGTCTGGCCTGGCTTCTGAACAGAGGTGGAGACTAACCTTATGTCAGAAAACAGAGAAAAAAGAGCTTTGATTTTTTTTCCTCAGAACTAAGGTTAGTGTCTTTCTCCCCTTTACTATCATTCTCAATAGGGCTCTGATCTCCTTTTCTTAGGAGATCCTTACTCTTGAAAAATGAATGAGAAGTTGTCCCTCAGAAAGGCCGTCTCTACATAATCAACAAAACTGAGCCTATATAAATAAAAAATAAATAAGAACACCCAAAAGCTAACAGAAAAGCAAAGGAAAGAGATGTTCTTCTCAGGGGGCAATAGATCTCCCCCTTCCCTCCCCTCCCAAAAAGTTAACAGGAAGCCTTGGAGAGCCTCACACCCCAGGTAAGGCTGTGCAGACAGTTCAGTCAAGACAAAACCTGGATGTGACAGCTGAGCAAACAGCGAGAGCTTCAGCAGCTCAGCAGGAAGCTTTGCCAGGCACGGGTTCCTGCCTCCCTCCTGTGGAGGTCAGGGGGAAGTGCAGGAAGTGGCAAGAGTCAGTCTCCTAGGGCTCACACAGCAGGAGGGACAAGTACAAGTTGAAGGCTCATTTCCCAATCCCAGAAGCACACAGTATCTAAGAAGCTGCCCTATGTGACTACCATGAACTCTGCTAAGGATTCTCTAGAGAAGCCAGGCTTATTAAGGGGCCTTGCAAATAAATGCCGCTGTGGTGCCTCTGAAAAGGTTTATTATTGCCCAAAACAAAAACTCCATTGCACAGGTCAACACTACCTCCAGAGGCTCCTGTAGGAAAACTAATAGCAGCTTTTTCCTCTTCCCTCCCCGCAACTCCCCAAAGGAAAGACGACCATGTAGGTAAAACAGCCAGGAATCCAGAGTTCCAAACACTGCCACAGATACCCCAGGATCACTAGAGGTATTCCAAAATAGAAGAAATGAAAGCCAGCATGCTGGGAACCTTACGCATGTTACCTTTTATAGCGCTCACACAACTCTATCACCTTGGGATTATCATCTCTACTTTGCAGACAATGAAACTGAGACTCAGAGAAGCCAGGCATTTTCTCAATGCTTACATAGCCTGTGAGCAAGAAAAGAAGAAACCCTAGGCTGACCAGAGCCCATATGGTCCCCAGTGTGGTGTACTGTCCAACAGATCATTCAGTGATTCTATATATCAGGAAAGATTTCCAAGTCTTGGGGGAGTAAACAGACCAACAATTAAAAAGTTCTGAGTAGAAAACCAAAAGCTCTTGGAGGGGGTGACGAACTTAGACATCTCCAGGTGTCCTTCTCTCCCATCATGGATAGAACAGTTGCCATGGAGAAGGAATCAACAAATGCACAAAGCTCAAAAGTGTACGCATCTCAGATGGTGTCAGTTTTTGCATGGGAGAGAACAGTTCATCCACACTACAAATTCCAGCATGCAGTCAAGGGAATGGTTAAGTAGAAATTGTAATTTACTGAAATACTAACCTGGATTAAATGTAATGATCAAAAGGAAGAACCTTCTGGCACATGAAAGAGTCAGCACCCAGAACAAGATATGCCGAAGGGACCAAAGACAAAGGCTTAATAAGGGTTCTCAGCACAGTCAGATGAGAGACAAGGTTGGCAAAACTGCAAGAAGTATATAGCCAGTAAGTTCCAGGCATCCGGTATCAGCATTGGACTTACTTCAGAGCAAATGCAAATAACTCCTGGGCTTCTCCAATGTGAACTAATCTGTCCATATTGAGAATCTACCCTTCCCAAAACATCGTCAGACTTATTCCATCCCTTCTTCCCTTTACACAAAAAGCAAAAAACCGTGACAACCAGAACATTCTTCTCTCTATTCAACTGCATGCCAGTTCTCTCTTCTGCTACCCCAGGATAGCCAGGATAGTCTGCTATGCTACTCCACAAACTATTACTGGTAATTAAGTTTTCCCACTCTAACCTAAATCCAGCCTTCTCCAAAACCCCAAATCTGACTCCACGTAAAAAAGTTCTACGAGTCCATGAAAATTCATTCCAACCCCCATTGCACCTTCTGTCCATTCCCCCCCACCCCCACAGTAAAGCAAAACACCTTTTCCTCCCCCCTGCAGAGGCCATCCATTTTCAACCCATTTCCCTAAATACTATTTCTAACACCTCATGTAAAGACCTGAAAATGATAGGGAAGGAAATACCCCAGGCATCCCAGCAGGGGGACCAGCTCCCATGGCAAAACCAGGAGATCAAAAGAGAAAACTGCTTAATACACACTCACAATCTTTCTGGATTGTTACCCTGAATCTCCTAGGGGAAATAAGAGTCCAGAGACTTTCTCAGAGACCTCAAATGCCAGGCTGAAAAGCCAGCTCATATTCTGGAGTGCTTCTACAAGCATCACCATTTCCTCAATTTTGTTTTTGCCCAGTTTTAAGTTAGGGACTGCAGTCAGGCTGCTCCATTGTCCTAGAACTGGACTGCCAGCCTCATTGGTATTGCTGCCTTGTCCACTTCACTGGTCTGTGCAGCAGCTGCCTGTTCAGTGTTACTGGTGAGAACCCCCACCACTCACCCTCCCTCCCTGCATTGCAGTAATGCAATGTAGAGCAGACACCTAGCTCCTCCACCTGTTCCTATAACCACCAAATCTGTTCTTCCTATTCTCTTCATAGTCATGTCCCATGCCTGTATCTAAAAGCTTCCACCCAAAGCTTCCACAAAAATGATGGACATTTCCAGGATATGCAAGTGACTCATTTAAATCAACGTGATCTGACTTCCTAAGAGACTTAAAGTGTTGGAAGGACACAAGCAGGGCTCCTTGCCCATTCAAAATTCTATGCCAAATGGGTGGTATCTTCCGGTGCTGGGGTGCCCTCAGGAGCCAAAGGCACAACACTCTCCCAGACAGAAAATCACTTTGGAGGATAAATGTTGGGGTAGTTACCCAGAAGGCTGAGATAACCCTAAACCCAGATACCAAAAGGCTGGGATAGATCCTACATTGACATGTGATCATCTGGCTGTGGGCCAGAAATACAATATACCACAGGCAAAGTAGAAAAAATGATTTTAGGGTAAATGCAAAAGACTTTTTTTTTAAGGGCGGGGCAGAAACGGATCTGAAAAAGTAAAGTTTAATTTAAAAATCATATACACACAAAACAACTTCTGATCCATTTTAAGCTCTCCCATTGGGTCTTTCACAGGCAAGTTTCCCATGGAGTCCAGACCACCTAAAGATGCACCCACAGTGGGCAGACAGACAGCCCCTCCTGAACAGGTGGTCAACAGTTACCGCTCCTCAGGCTTGAATGAATGAATGTCCAAGCCTTAAGTGACTAAGCAGCAAAGTTGGCTTCCTGGGTGCTTCAGAAGGCCAGTTTCTTCATCAGCAGATAAACTCTGGAGTCCACTTCAAATCCGTGCAGGTTGTTGGCATCACCCTGCAGCCTCATGAGCAGGCCCCCATACGACACGTAGGCAGAGCTGAAATGGAAGGCCCCAGTCCCATGAGTCTAAGCTCTGGAGCAGCTACCCAGTGGCTCCCCATCCCAGCTTAAGAAAGAGAGGCACCCTTCTAGCGTCTGGTCATTAGGAACCAAAATTCAGACAAAGATGAATGCACAGATATGTGCACGGCAGTATTCCAGATATCAAACAAAGGTGGAAAATGCTACATGCCCAGAGTAATGGAAATGATCAAATGAACTAAGATAGATCCATTTACTGGAATGTTATGCTGCTATTAAAGTGTTTAGGAAAAGCCTTAAACTGACATAGGGAAACCCATTTTACATAACTTGAAGCAAAAAGAGCAGAAGGGGCGCCTGAATGGCTCAGTCGGTTAAGCGTCCAACTCTTGGTCTCGGCTCAGGTCATGATCTCACGGTTCATGAGGTGGAGATGCACCTTGGGCTCTGCACTGATGGCACAGAGCCTGCTTGGGATTCTGTTTCTCCCTCTCTCTCTCTCTCTCTCTGCCCCTTCCCCGCTTGCACTCTCTCTCTCAAAACTAAGTAAATAAAAAAAAAAGAGAAAAAACAACATGATCTCAAAGAAAAAAAAGTACACAGGAAAAAACCTAGAATATTCAAAAATGTTTATGTAAAAGATTCCCTTTGGGTATGGAATTATAGGTGATTTTTTTTTTTTTTTTTTTTTTTTTTTTTTTTGCTTCCTCACATTACTTCTCTGCTTTTCAAATTTCTTACCAAGAGCACATATTGTTTTAATAAGATTTTGAAGAACAGCTAAAATAGTTGGGCAGGGAAACCAAAGAACTAGGGATTGGATTGCAGAGTAGCAAAACACACACACAAATAAACAAAACCAAAAAAGTCTAGCAGTTTAATCACTTAATGCTGCATTTAGTTCCTGGGGAAGCAACCTGCCTTTGCACTTCACATAGCAAGATCATCGGCTTCTCACTTGGACCCCTGGGCCCTGAGGTCCTGACAAAGGGCCAAGTGAGCAGCCTACATTTCAGACTGGAAACTGTTCCCAGAACAGTCCCCTTCTGGGTCCTGCCTAGGTCTGAGGTGCCTGGGGAGAGACACAGGAAACATGAGCACAGCCCAGATTTTCAGAGCATGGCCCAAGGCAGGGGGACAAGGGTCTCACAAGACCATGGAACTTACAGACGCGTTGCTGCCTCAGTAGAAGTTTCGTCTCCCTCAATCCTGTATACTTTCCCATACATTACATACTCAAATTGGTCAGCCCTGTGAAACAACAATAGCAAGGTTATTCTTAAAAAAGTAGTTAACAATAACGAGAGGCCCTTTGATAATGGTAACTGATAACTAAGCATCAACATTATGAAAACGGACGTCTTCCAGATACAATGCCATTTAGTCCTCACAGCAACCCAATGAGCAAAGCAGGACCATCCATACTTTACTGGTGAGGAAACTGAGGCTGAATGAGGTTAGGTTGTTCAACAAATAAGTGGTAGGGCTGAGATTTGAACTCCGTGGAATTCCAAAGCCTTTCCATCACACCAAACTCTCTCCCAAGATGCAAGGTTCACACAGCTTAGGTCACTCAGTGGTCATTTCCTTAGCCATCAATAAACTACAACCCACAAACACGTAATTACTGCTTGGATAAACACCTGGCTGTTCAAATTCTTAAGTGCAGCAATTTCCTTAAGGTTACTCAGATTCTGCTGATAATCATTTATTCCACAAATTAAATAAGGGTCTTTTCATACTACTTATCTACTTAATCTTCAGGCATATTTCAAGTACTCCCTTCTTCACTTCCTCACCTGGAAGGCCTATCATCTGTGGGGTTGTATTCACCATCATCCAGGGTACCATCTTCATATAAGGTACTGGCTATGACCAACCGGAACTTGTCACCTGAAAATAATGGCAATACCTGGGAGTGAAGAACGGCTAAAATGTCAAAAAGCCTCCTGCTATTGTCTGTGTTCAACACTTACCCAAGTCTACAGGGTAAATCTGGATGTTTACATCTAAGATTAGGTCCATCTTGAAAGATTCGCTCTCACAATGTAGTCGAGACACTGGAGGGAAGCAGAGAAAAGAGTGGCATAGGTAATTGCCAGGCTCCAGCAAACGCTACAGACCCCGCTTTGGGGGATTATATGTAATTGAACACTCAGTCTAACCCAGTCTGCATCCACTAGCCTCTCATCTGCTCTCAGAGAAATGCAGAACCAGACACGTCAGAAAGAAAGGGAAGAAAACTATGGCAAGTGGACAGAATCCCACAAAAAAACAAAGGTCCTCTGGCAATAAATAATATCCAGGTTCTAGGCCTGCCTGGGTGATTAAGAAACAACCTGACTTTGGGCAAGTTACTCGTTCATCCAAAGGTTTTGTCTTTCTGTGCCGGGTGCTGTGCTGAGTGGATTATCGGGACTTGTAAGAACTGGTATTTGTCTCGAAGAACATCTCAGTCTCCAAGCAAAGGAAGAGACATCAAGGAGGAACACTTCAATAATTGTTGATCAGTAACAGAATAAAGACGTGTATAGCAATCAGTCAATTCTGACTACGGGAGGACGTCACAAAGAACTAAAAATTCTTAGGACACTACAAGAATACAAGCTCTGAAGTCTGATTACTCACAATGTAGCCTTGGGTAGGTTACTTAACTTCTAGGAGCAAACTGGGTAAGTCACCACCTACCTCATGGAGGCTCTTGAAAGGAATAGGTAGGACAAAATGTGTGTAAGGTGCTCGATACAGCGCCTAGCTCAGAGTGAGGAGCGATTAGAAAGGTGCCCAGGAGTTTATCAGCACCATGAGAAAAAACCAGCCAGGCACAGGGCACAGCATATGTGAAGCCAGGCAGAGTTCCGAGTCTCCGTTTCCCATCTATAAAATGTTTCCCGAGGGAGAGTCCTCTATCAGGAACTGCCGGTAGGGGCAGGCCACGTGGGTGGGGTGGACAAGGGGCCCAGGGGCGTGTCCCCGAAGAGTCTAGCCCCTTCCCCTAAACCGCCCCTATGTACACCTCACTTACCTCGGTCAAACTTCTTGCCCTCCGGGTCAATGTCTTTCACATCAAAAATATCCTCAAACAGGATGCCCGCCATGGTGAAACAGCCACGAGAGTAGCAGAGTGGCTGAGACCGCTACCACGACTAAGGGTACGCGCTTCCCCTCGCGTGGAGAGAGGGTAAAAGCGCCTACAAAGTGGCAGCAAGTGACTAGAATAACGCATGCGCGCCGACAATGAGTAACGCCACCACTTCCGCTGCCTGGCTCTCGGGGCTTCCTAACTTCCGCCCCGAACGATTGCTTCCGAGAGTCCTCAGGATTTAGGGCGGGCCTCAGGGCCATATAACTCCGCCCCAGGGCGGGGACACGACTAGTCCCACCTCCGGCCGTGGTGGCGCGGTTTCTCGCTCCCTGATGAGGCTCTACTGCGCCCTCTTGAGAGTCCGGGTTGGGAAGACTAGAATGCTTGCGAGCCTACCTCTGCCAGGGACCTTGATCCTTGGCCCAGAGAACCCCGGCCCTAGCCCTATCCTGCTGGTCCGCGTGCCCGCCTAGCCCTATCCTGCTGGTCCGCGTGCCCGCCGAGGGCACAGTCCTCGCGGAGGGCAGGAGGAACAGAACCCCGCCCCCAGCGCGCGGACCCTGCAGAGCGCGGGGCTCAGTCCCTCCAGCTGGCACCGAGGTCCCCCAGCCCGGCCCCGGCTGACTTGGCCCTGCTGGATGTCACCTGAGCCGAGTTTGTCCAGTTTGGGAATTTGCCATGATGTCACTATGGGGAAAAGGAAAGCCTGCACTTGTCCCCTCCACTGGTACCGCACCCTCCCTACCACTGCCCTCTTCCCCTGGACTTACTCTCTTCCACAGGATCTCTTCAGCCTGGCATTAACCTCTGCTCTCCTCCTGAGCACTGCCCCTTCCGCTTGGTACTACCTGTTGCCCCACCACTGCCTTCTCCCTCCAGACGCTGATCTACATGCCCCTTCATCCTGGCGCTATCCTCTCCCACGAATACCAGCTCCTCCCTTATACTGCCCCTTCCTCTGACACTGCCCCCTTCCTGGGCACCGTCCTCCCTCCTGGGCACCGCCTGTGCCTCCCACATGCCCCCTCATCCTGATCCTGCCTTCTCCCGCACACTGCCTGTTTCCTGGGCCCGAGCCTCTCCCCTGACACAATCTCTTACACCGCCCATCCACTCTGTGCTCACCCCACCCTCTGCTCTATCCTTCTTTAGACCCTGGTAGAGAATGCAGATCCCCAGCAGGCTGTTCCCCATGGTGGCGAGAAGTCAGTAGCTACTCGAGTTTCTCCTTGGGACCTGCCAAGGAAAAGCGACCTCTGTACGCCCACACCCTCCTCCCAGGAGCGGCCTCCCGGCACCTAGACATCTCTTCCCTCCAGCCTCAGCCCTTCACCTTCCCTCCCCACCTCCACCCTGGTGCACCCCACAGGCCGGGTTACTCCAGGTGAGACTCCCAAGAGGACCAGCAGGTAAGGGAAGGAGGAGGAAAGAGGATGAAAGAGATCGAGAGTCTCAGTTCCGAGCATCACCCCCTCACGCCCGCCTTCTGGGCCTAGCGTCTCCCAACGAGTCCCTTCAGCTTTGCTTCTCACCCTCGACAGAGCAGAAGGGCCTTGCCAGGCCCGTCTGGCCCCTCCGGAGAAGCAAGAGAGGGCGCCACTCCTGAGAGATTGAGCGCAAAGAATCTGATTAAACGGTTCAGCCGACCCCGGCCCCAGGCCCTGCTGAGCCCCAACGTCTCCGACTCCTCCTGCTCCGTCACTGGGCGCCGCGGGCCTGGCCCGGCCCTTCCACGTGCCAGCGGACCCGCCCCCGCTTGGCCCCAATTGCCCCTCTCAGTTCCTGGCCTTTGCGCAGAGAGAGCGCTGGTTAGCACGTTCCAAGCGCCCCCTGCCGCCTCCCCGGAGCCTCGGAGGCGGCCTCAACGCAGACCCCCGCCCGGCTGGGCCGGCCCCTGTGGATGGCCCGGCGGGCGGAGCAGCACAAGAGGGCACCGCCCTCGGCCCGCCCGCCGAGGAGGGGACGCGAGCTGGAGGTTGAGCCCGAAGCGCCTGCACGGGGCCCGCCGCACTCTGCACTCGGCCGCCCGGGCGGCGGGGACGGGACGGGTGCCGGCGCGGGCTCTGCCGGCCGGGAGCCGAGTCCGGGCCCGAGCCCGAGCCGCACCGGGAGGCCAGAGGACTGTGGGCGGAGATGGCGGCCGCGTCGGCCGCGACAGTGGCGGAAGGGATGGAGCCGCGGGCGCTGCAGTACGAGCAGACCCTGGTAAGTGAAGCCGAGCGGAACCCTCAGGAGTGCACTCCGGTACCGCTGCTCTGGGTTCTCCTTGGAAGCGCGAGGCCCGGGGGCCTACCCTAAGCCCGCCCCAGAAGTGAGCTGGGGAAACTGAGGCTCGAGGGCCTGAGAGGCTGGAGAGCTTGGGGGGAGGGGGGGTTGGGGAGGGGGCTGCAGAGGACAAGGACATCAGGTGCTTGTCCCAGGTGTCCTTCTCTTTACCACCCCCCCATACACACGTTTTCTCTGCTCCTCCTGGACTGAAGTCTCAGCACCCCACTATCCCTCCCCAGCACCACTCACACCCTTGAACTTTTTCTCTCTACCCTCCTATCTCCACCATCCAAGACATTCCCTCTATCCCCACTAAGTGTGTGGCACTGTACTAGAATTAGAAACAAGACTGTGTGGAAAGATGGCTCAGACCCAAACCTAGCCCCCAGCCCTTACCCCTGGGGGACTGGCAACCCAGCATTGGCAAGAAGCCCTCAGGGGATTCTCTGGGGGGAAAGAGCTTTTCCTGTACACCGCCCCCCACTCTTGGTACAGGAGGTTTAGGGAGGATGGGTCAAGCGAGAATGGGTGTGGGAATTGGGACCTTTGTCCATGCTGACTGGGTATCCAGCCCCCACCCACTTCAGGGGTGTCCCTTGACCTCATTAAAAGCAGGGGTCCTGGGGCTGTGAGCTGACTCATGGCTACCATTGCAACTTAGCGTTTGAGAAGCCTTTTGCCCCTTCTTGTGTCACTAGGCGGAGGACCCAAACTCTAGGGAAGGGAGTGGGCCGGTGGCTCCTTTTTACCAGCTTGGGTTGGAATTTGCTCTGGAAGGAGGCTGGGAGGGAGCCTCTCCAGGAGGAGGGGTCCTGGGTTGTAGCTGGGGCTGGGAGGTGCCCTGTTATAAGAGAGAGACTGGATGAAACAGGATGACAGGGAGAGGTGGCAGGGGTGGGGGTGGAGCCAGGGGAGAGGGGCAAGCCTTCGCATTGTGGGGGAGGTGTCTGTCAATCTGTCCTGGCTGAGAATGGGGCTTTGGTCAAAGAAGCCAGGCACCTGACCTCTGAAATGGTGTCTATCTGTTGCACCAGCCACATCTCCACCTCCTTTGCCTGGTCTCTATCTCTGGAACGAATCCTCAGGGTCATGCTGTCTCCCGAACACTCTCTGCTCCAGCCTCTCCCCCTTCTCCTTCTAATCCCTTTGTCTTTCTCACACACACTCACCTCCCCCTCCTACACTGTATCTGCCTCTTTGTACTCTACTTTCTTTCTCTCTTTTCCTCCTTCCTTCTTCCCCTCTCTTCTCCTTTCTCTTCTCTGCCTTTCCCCTGGCTTCTCTTTTTCCCTTTCTCCTGTTTCTCTCCTCTTTCCCTTTCCCTCTCCTCCCTTTCCTCATTCTCTATCACTCTCTTGCTCTGTCTCTATCTTTCCCTCCCTCCCCCCCCCCCACCACCAACCCCAGCCCCAACAGGAGCCCTTTGTGTCCCGAAGCTCTGCGGGTGGCAGCCGGAATCTACTCCTCCCCACCCCCCAACACACGCCCAGCTTGGCAGGTCTAGCTGAGGCTCAGCGACTCTCACTCTCCCATCCCAGCACCCCAACATCGCCAGTCACAGCCCAGCCATCAGCTTCTGCCGGCCCCAACCCACCACTGGACTCAGGGCAGCTCCAGAGTGGGACTGAAGCCACCAGCATTCTCCACCCACCCAGAGACTTTCTACTCCCAGCTGGGCTGGCAGGCTTGGGGGGGGGGTGGGGGGAGGTGGTTAGGGGTGGAGAATGGGGACAAGGGGATTACGGTGGATGGGAAGGGTGCAGCTGAGTTGGTCACAGGCTAGAGGCCAAGCGGGAACGTGATAAGGATTGAGGCCCCGCCTGCTCTTAGGCCCAACTCAGCTGCCCCCAGCTCCATGAGGCCCTCATTGTTACCCTTCCGTCCTTGACCATCCCTTATTCTCTGACCTTCCTTCCTCCCACTTTCAGACTGCCTTAGGTTTTTCCATCTTTTCCTCCTCTGGGGCCTTCCCTCCCACTCCTCCTCCTCCATGCTCCCTGGGCAGGCCTGTGAGAAGAGGACAATTATTCTGCCACCCCCAGTGCTGTGCCCTGTACCTTGGCTGTCCCCATTACTCTGGCCAGGACAGCCCCCACGGTCTGTAATGTGCATTGTTTCCACACCCCAAGCCAAAGTGGAAACTGTGGGTTCAAGAAGGGGCATATAATATAGAGTCTGGGAGAAGGGGAATTGATGCAGGGGTCCCCACTCAGTGCACATCTGCTAATGTCCCCATATTCCCTGTTCCTCAGATGTATGGCCGGTATACTCAGGACCTTGGGGCCTTTGCCAAAGAGGAAGCTGCTCGGATTCGCCTGGGAGGGCCCGAGACCTGGAGGGGTCCACCTTCCCCTCGGGCTCCCCCAGAGCTCCTGGAATATGGACAGAGCCGTTGCGCCCGATGCCGCAGTGAGACCTGGGTTGGGGCAGGAGACCTGGCTGTGCTGTGCTGTGCTGTGCTGTGCTGTGCTGTGCTAAGGGGGACAGAGGCCATTAGAGCTACCCATTGGGAGGTTGAGGGTTGGGGGGCAGAGGTGGGAATACTTTGGTGCTAGCCTCCCCCCCCTCCCCACTCCATTCTTCCCTTCCCTGCTCCCAGTCTGTTCCGTACGCTGCCATAAGTTCCTAGTGTCCAGGGTTGGTGAAGACTGGATCTTCCTGGTCCTGCTGGGGCTCCTCATGGCTCTGGTCAGCTGGGCCATGGACTATGCCATCGCTGCCTGTCTGCAGGGTAAGGACAAGGGCTGGCAAGGGGAAGGCTGGGAAGAACCAACCTGCTCTCTCCATGCCACACTTGTCCAAGCATCTTGGCTACTTGGCCACTGACCACTTTCCCCAGCCAGCCTGACTGCCTCCTCTTCAGGCATAATGACTGCCACTCCCATAGGCCACAACTTCTTGCCTCCCTTCTCGAACTGCCCCTCTTCCCTGTTGTGATCTTTGTCCCAATGAATGCCCTGTAAGGCCGCCTCCCTACCCCTCATGCCCAGGCTGTCTGTGATGGATCGATTCTCCCTGGGACAGCTTGTCATATCAGTGTGTCCCAGTGGCTAGGTGGGGACTGGGTGTGTGCATCTAGGGTCCAGCAGCTCATCTTCTCCCCACAGCTCAACAGTGGATGTCCCGAGGCTTGAACACTAGCCTCTTGCTCCAGTACCTGGCCTGGGTCACCTACCCCATCGTTCTCATCACTTTCTCAGCTGGATTCACACAGATCCTGGCTCCTCAGGCTGTCGGTACAGTAAGAAAGAAGGGGAGGGCAGTGATGGGACCTCCTGAAACGGGCACATCAAATGACTCTCCTGGGACCATAACTTCTCCAGGGTCTGGCATCCCTGAGATGAAGACCATCTTGCGAGGAGTGGTGCTGAAGGAATACCTCACCCTGAAGACCTTTGTAGCTAAGGTCATTGGGCTGACCTGTGCCCTGGGCAGCGGGATGCCCCTTGGCAAAGAGGTAACTCCAGATTGGGGATAGAAGGAGTCTGTCCCAGTGGGGGAAGAAGATAGGCCAAGGTCAAGGTGTGCCCCTTCCCCACTCACCATTTGCTCCCACACCCCCAGGGCCCTTTTGTGCATATCGCCAGCATGTGTGCTGCCCTGCTCAGCAAGTTCCTCTCCCTCTTTGGGGGCATCTATGAGGTAAGGGAGACCCTGGGGGAAAGCAGAGGGGGAGGGGAGGCTGCTGAGGCCACGCTGACACCCATTTCCACCACTCTTGCCAGAATGAATCCCGGAACACAGAGATGCTGGCTGCTGCCTGTGCCGTGGGAGTAGGCTGCTGCTTTGCAGCACCTATCGGAGGTAGGCGGTCAGTCCAGCCCCTCAGCCCTGCCCTTGGCCTCACCTCCTTTGCCCCTCTCATCTGGGTCTGAGTCCTCAGGCAGGGCCCAGGCCTCATGTGGCACTCTGCTTTGCCCCCTCACAGGTGTCCTATTCAGCATTGAGGTCACCTCCACCTTCTTCGCTGTGCGGAACTACTGGCGAGGCTTCTTTGCTGCCACCTTCAGTGCCTTCATCTTCCGGGTCCTGGCGGTCTGGAACCGTGATGAAGGTGGGGGAGACCTGGGGGACGAGAGGAACCCCTGAGATGGCTCAGGTGAGGGCCCTCAACACTACACCTGCCTCCCTCTGCTACTCTGCTTTCCTTTCAGAGACCATTACGGCTCTCTTCAAAACCCGATTCCGGCTTGACTTCCCCTTTGACCTCCAGGAGCTGCCGGCCTTTGCTGTCATTGGGTGAGGGGAGCTCAGGGAGCTGGGGTGCGTCGGAGAGGAGGAGGTAGAAGAGGGAAGACCCCCTTTCACCCTGGTACTTCTCCCCTCTCTAGTATTGCTAGTGGCTTTGGGGGAGCGCTCTTTGTCTACCTGAACCGGAAGATTGTCCAGGTGATGCGGAAGCAGAAAACCATCAACCGCTTCCTCATGAAGAAGTGAGTTGGACCTGGGCTCCTCTCTGAGTTGTGCGATGGTCACAGTAGGGTGAGAGGGCCACCCTACTGTGGCAAAGAGTAGCCCAGTTAAAGATAGCACTTCATTGAGAAAATCAGCCAATGGTGTTTTCTGGAATGATTGAACATTTTGGCTTTTATATGAATTACCTCAAAATTGGCACTTTTGAATTTGTAGTCAAGGCACGTCACATCAAAGATTAAGACGTCCATGGGGCACCTGGCTAGCTCAGTCGGGAGAGCATGTGACTCTTGATCTTGGGGTTGTAAGTTTGAGCCCCACACTGAGTGTAGGGAGTATTTAGAAATAAAATTTAAAGGGGCACCTGGGTGGCTCAGTCAGTTAAGAATCCTACTTCAGCTCAGGTCACGATCTCATGGTTCTTGAGTTCGAGTCCCGCATCAGATGAGCTCAAGCCCCACTCTGGGATCCACACTCTCTCTCCCTCTCTCTCTCTCTGCCCCTCACTTACTTGTGCTCTGTCTCTTAAAAATAAACAAACAGATAAATAAATATTTAAATATATATATATGTGTTTATATATATATATATATATATTTTTTTTTTTTGTTTTTTTTTTTTGAAAAGACTAAGGCTTCCGGGACACCTGGGTGGCTCAGTCAGTTAAGTGTCTGATTTCAGCTCAGGTCATGATCTCACAGCTCGTGAATTTGAGCCTCGCGTTGGACTCTGTGCTGACAACTCAGAGCCTGGAGCCTGCTTCAGATTCTGTGTCTCCATCTCTCTCTACCCTTTCCGGTCACACTCTCTCTCAAAAAAAAATATACATTAAACAACAACAAAAACAACAACAAAAACCCTAAGGCTTCCTTAGGCCCTTGGCCTGGACAGATGGCACTGCTCCCTGGAGAGTGTTTGAGCCTTAGTTCCACCCCCCCCCCCCCCCCCCCCCCCCGTTGAAGCATGGAAATGGGTGAGATTTTTTAATCTCCAGAGCTTAACTCTCTCATTTGTGAACTTGAGGATTGGGAGCGGGAAGGCCCGAGACGGGATTTTTGGGACTGACGTCTTTCAGAGAAAGGGCAGCCCACTAAACCTGTTCCCTCTGGCACCTTTGGTCAACTTCATGAGTGACCGTAGCTTTTCCCAACACTGACCTTCACTCTAAGTCACCAGAGAGAAACAAAGGCATAAACTTCTCCATACTGTCACACAGTGTGCCCTTTGGCTGGGCTTCTGAGAGCATAGAGAGGAGCCACAGCTCAGAAGTGTCCAAGAGAGGGCTGGAATGGGTTGGATTTCTGCTACCTACTTGGGGAATCGAGGGCCAACAGAAAGGCATTTGGGCTTATAATAACCCCAGACAGCCATCACCCTTGGGTCCATCATATCACGAACAGCAAAAGGGACCTTCTCTCAGAACTGTGTGCTTTTATGTAAGCACGAGGCTCTGCTGCGACCTCAGCCCTGAGGTATGTGAGGGCACCCAGACTGTTACCAGTCTGTAGTAGGTACACCACCCATGTTTGATGCTGTGAAACCTATATCTCTAGGCGCCTGCTCTTCCCAGCTCTGGTGACCCTGCTCATCTCCACTCTGACCTTCCCCCCTGGGTTTGGACAGTTCATGGCTGGACAGGTAACTCCAGGCAGAACAGACACTTGTGCTTTCCCTTGGGATATATCCCCTCTAAAGCCAACAGTCTCTGCTCTCCTTTGGGCCCCTTCCCTTCATCCTGGCTGTTCCCCAGCCTGAGGCACCGTGTTCACCTACAGCTCTCACAGAAAGAGACTCTGGTCACCCTGTTTGACAACCGGACGTGGGTCCGCCAGGGTCTGGTAGAGGAGCTAGAGCCACCGGGAACCTCACAGGCCTGGAGCCCACCACGTGCCAACGTCTTCCTCACCCTGGTCATCTTCATTCTCATGAAGGTAGGGCTCTTACATGTGTACAGCTAATGCCAACCTGGGCTTCCTAGGTGCCAGACATTGTTCTAAGCACTTTCCTTTTAAGTCTCACAACACTATGAGAAAGGTAGTGTCAGTAGCCCTTTTTTTAAGATGGGAAGTCAAGGCACAAAGAGGTTACATAATTGTCCCAGAGCTAGACCGCAGAGTAAGATTTGAACCCAAGCCATCTGGTTCTGGAGTCCTCCTTTCTTTGATCCTGGGGGATTCTGGGATAGCTGGGAACTTGTGCCTGACTGATAAGGAAGGTAGACGCCTCAGGGTGAAGCTGGGGGCTGCCTGGGGCCTGGCAGTGCTTCTACCTGTTTGAACCACCTCCTGCCTGCAGTTCTGGATGTCTGCACTGGCCACCACCATCCCAGTGCCCTGTGGGGCCTTCATGCCAGTCTTTGTCATTGGTGAGTCTTCAGCTGCCTGTTCTCCTAGCCTCAACCTTCCCACCCACTCGCCGTCCCCTCTCTGCCTGGGAGTGGGTTTTGGTCCAGCCTCAGCCCCAACCCCACCCCCTGACTGTCCCCTGTACTGAATGACCCACTGGCCCCTCCCCCACCTTCTGACCCTCTCTCTTCCTAGTGCCCCCACCCTCCCCCTCCACTACCTGTTTCTCTTCCCACCCCCCTCCCTGAAGGAGCAGCATTTGGGCGTCTGGTGGGAGAAAGCATGGCTGCCTGGTTTCCAGATGGGATTCACACTGACAGCAGCACCTACCGGATTGTGCCTGGTGGCTATGCAGTGGTGGGTAAGTGCTCCAGGTCCCCATCTGTCTCCCAAGACCCCTGGCCACAGGGTCTGAGGTTCTGGTGCCCCCTGCTGGCAGGAACCCGGCTTCGCTCAGATGCAGAAGCCAGTCCCCAGTAGTGTACTGGGCGGCCTGGCAGGTCCCCGGTAGTGTACTGGGCGACCTGAAAGGCCCCCAGAGGACCATCCCTGGATGGGGAGGGTCATCTGGGACCTGAGCACCCTGAGGTGACTGAAGATGGCTACCTCCAGGGGCAGCTGCACTGGCAGGAGCAGTGACACACACAGTGTCCACGGCTGTGATCGTGTTCGAGCTTACGGGCCAGATTGCCCACATCCTACCCGTCATGATTGCCGTCATCCTGGCCAACGCCGTTGCCCAGAGCCTACAGCCCTCACTTTATGACAGCATCATCCGGATCAAGAAACTGCCCTATTTGCCTGAACTGGGCTGGGGCCGCCACCAGTATGGAGGGCTGGGCGACAAGGGGGGTGCGGGTGAGGGTCAGAAGGACCCCCTCAGACCCACCTCCAGCAAAGTCCTCAGACAGTGAAGCTGGGAGACCAGCCACCTTGCTCTCTCCTGGCCAGAGCTGCCCTGTCCACATCCTGGGGAAGCCGCAGCTAGCCCCACCTGATCAAATGAAGGCAGAAATACTCCTTGGCTCTTAGCCCTTGACCCCATGGGCTCTGGGGCCTTCTTATGGCCCTGATGGTAGTGCTCTGGGATCCCTTCCCCATCATGATCACAAACTAAGTGCCTTTCTCTACCCTCAGGCAGTACCGGATGCGAGTGGAGGACATCATGGTGCGGGATGTTCCCCACGTGGCCCTCAGCTGCACCTTCCGGGACCTTCGATTAGCACTGCACAGGACCAAGGGCCGCATGTTGGCCCTAGTGGAATCCCCTGGTGAGACCAGGAGGGATCTCTGGTGCTAGGGGCATCTCCCAGGGTTGCTGCTCAGGAAGAGGGAGGGAACAGGAGCTCAGAACCAGTCTCCTTGGTTGGGCCAGCATTTGCCAGCCAGGGGTGCCCTCTGGTGCATGGTCTGTGTCCAAGACCCCACTCTGGGTGTGAAAGAAGGCCAGGGGGTGAGTAGGAGGGCCTCACCCCCAGCTCCTGAGTCCTCCCACCTGCTCTACCCAGAGTCCATGATCCTCCTGGGCTCCATTGAGCGCTCACAGGTGGTGGCATTGCTGGGGGCGCAGCTGAGCCCAGCCCGCCGACGGCAGTACATGCAGGAGCATCGAAATGCCCAGACCTCTCCACCGTCCGATCAGGAGAGTCCCCCTAGCCCTGAGACCTCCGTCCGCTTCCAGGTGAGCAGGGGAACCCCACAACTGCACAATCTTCCCAAATGTCACGTAGACTGGGAGGGCAATACAGAAGTGATCTGGGGCCATAGCCTCACCAGCCCCTTCCTGCCTCTGCAGGTGAACACAGAGGACTCAGGTTTCCCTGCAGCCCGGGGGGAGACTCACAAGCCCCTGAAGCCTGCTCTCAAGAGGGGGCCCAGCAACACCATGAACCTCGGGGAGAGTCCCACAGGTGGGCCTCTCTCCCACTGGCAGAGCCAGAGTACGGCCCCTGAGATCCAGTGGGAGCCCTACCCAACCTTTTTGCTTGAGCACATCCCAGCTAAGAGGCTGCCCAGATGGGCCAGGGGTAGAACCAGGACACCTCTCCTCTTGCCCTCCTCACCTCTCCTCGTCCTAGCCCTCAAAGATGACATTGCCCCCGGGGCCTTGTGTTTGGGAACACAGGGAACATGGAGCAGGCAGGCATCGCCCTCAGGAGCCTCTTCTGTGGCAGTCCACCCCCCGAGGCTGCTTCAGAGGTGAGTAGTCAGAGTCTCTGTCTCTTTCTTTCCAGCTCTCTCTCTGACACTGAGACCACCCCTCCATTAACCCTACAGAGCCTGCCTCCATTGTCCCTGCGCTTCTGCCCTCCTAGATGTCAGCTCTGTCCCTGCTGTGTGCTCTTCCTCTCAGCTCCACCACTTAACCCTCACCTCCCTCCCTGTAACATCAACTCTTCTCTCTGGCTCTAACAAAGTTGGAGAAGTCCGAATCATGTGACAAGCGCAAGCTGAAGCGGGTCCGAATCTCCCTGGCGGTAAGTGTTCACTTTCTTCCTGCAGCTCAGGAGCACTGGACAGGGAGGGCTGTGGGCTAGCGGGATAAGCCTCCCCAAGCCGGGGGGTACACCCACCTCCCCCCAGCCACTAGCTACCAACCTCTGTCCCTCTCTCCTAGAGTGACTCAGACTTGGAAGGCGAGATGACCCCTGAGGAGGTAAGGTGTGACTGGACTCTGGACCCTGTTTCTTCCTGGGAGTGTTCAGTCATCATCTTGGCTGCTGTCCCCATGGGAGGGACCATTGGGTGGGAAAAGGGGGAGCCAGCTTTCAGGAAGGTGAGAGCAGCTATTGGCACCTTCCCCCTAATCCTCTGTCTCATCCTCTCAGATTCTGGAGTGGGAGGAGCAGCAACTAGATGAACCTGTCAACTTCAGCGACTGCAAAATTGACCCTGCCCCCTTCCAGCTGGTGGAGCGGACCTCTTTGCACAAGGTAGGGTCATTCGCCAGGGGCTGCCCTGAGCTCTCAGGAGCACAGGGTGGGGATCTAGGTCCTCCCACAGTTTGGACTCAGGCAGGTGGGGGGAAACAGGGTAGCAGAGGGTGGGCTCTGTGCTGTGTTTCAAACATATTGCCTTAAAGGATGGGAGGCCGGGAGTCAGGTCCCCTTAGCCTGTTCCTGCCTACCGCAGGCATCATTTTTCCTCTGCTCAGCCTTGCCCCCCAGGGAACTCTGGGCCAAAGCAGCAACAAAGACAGGGTTTGAGCTGGGTGGAAGCCAGAGGGCCAGGCCAGGGTCAGAGCCAGGCAGGAGACTGCCAGCACCCAACAAGGCTGATACACCCACAACTGAAAAAAAAATGGGTGAAAAACAGGCAGGATAAGAAACTCTAATAAACAAGCTAGCAAATATCCAAGTAGGGGTGGGGACACTGCAGAGAAGAGATAAACAAAGATGAGAAACGCCCAGTGGGGGGCTTGGAATGTCAGACCCCAGAAAGTCTGACTTAATAATGTAGGCCAAAGGAAAACTGGTAGGTACACAGGAAGATAGCTCAGTAGAAGGGCAAAATGGCCTGCAGATAAGGGGAGAAAACTTGAGTGCAGACAGGTTGGTGGAGGGTTAGGCTGACACTCAAGGAGGGCTGGGGCTCTCTGTGGAGGACTTTCTCGGGGCCTCCCCAGCATGGACAGTGGCCTCATTGGGCATCTTCAGGCTTCTAAGCGAAGGCAGGAAGTGCAGGCACACCCAGCAGGGTGCTGGGGTAGAAACCGAGCAGAGCATTTTAGCCAAATTGTTGACAGATTTAAATGTGCAAGCCTCCAAGGCATGGGGATGCAGGCAGTGGAGGAATACTCCCAAGGTCTGCAGCTCCAGCAGCTAGCCGAGGTGCAAGCTGAGCCTAAGAGCCAGCCATCCCAGACAAGCAGGGGCTGGGCCAGGAAGGACAGGGCACAAAGAAAGAGAAAAGCAAAAGGTAATTTAAAAAAAAAAAAGCAAAAGGTAATAAAGGAACTTAAAAGCCTTTGGGTAAAGACATCAGATCAAAGTGACTGGGGAACTACAGTACAGTTGCAAGAAAAATATATATAGACCTGCGAATACACTGAGTTTTTATTTAAAGCCTTTCTTCCTAAGAACTCTAAAGCTTTTCTATCGTGTTGCCATTTTTTATAGTGTCCACTATGTGCCAGCCACTTGCTAAGCTCTACACACGTTTAATTTAATCCTCACAATTGGACTGTAAAATGGATACTGTGATATTCGTTTTTATAGATGAGGACATTGAAATTCAGAGAAGTTAAGCAAGTTGCCTAAGGTCACACAGCTAGTAAGCAGCGCAATCAGACTGGAATCCAAGATGGTTTGACCCAAAAGCCTGGGGATTTAACCATTTTAATACATGGGGAGACTGAGGCAGTGAATAGGTCACTTGCCTGAGTCAGTACAGCAGAGCCAGGCCCAGAGCCCAGATTCCCTGGCCACAATCCCAGGATTCTTTCAGAAGGCCATGCTGTCCCTCTCCCTGTCAATTCACTGTTCCCAAGCCCAAGATGTACAGGCCCTCCAATGGGCTCCCTGGTGTCTAATTAAGTTAAAATGAAAAAGAACAAAGTAGGTGTTTGTTACAAACTTAAAAATCAGAGGAAGAGAAGAAGCCTTTGAGAAACCGACTAACAAAAGTACAAAGAACTAGAAGTGATAAGAACATAAAAGATGAGAATTCAAAATGGCCTTGTAGGACTGAAGAATCAATTAGTAGTAGCCCAGTCAAGTTCAGGAGGGGAACATTCATGGGGAGAGGGAATCCACTGGAGACTACTTAGGGACCTATGAGACTAGAGCTTGCCAGCCATACCAGCTACTTGCCACATTCATTCTGAAACCACCTGCAGACAAGCAGGGGCAGGGGAGGCTAGGATGCCAAAGCTAAGCCAGCCCGGCTTTACCTAAATCCTCAGTCTGCCATGTGTTAGCTGTGTAGCCTTGGCAAATTTCTTAGCCTCTCTGTGCTTCGCTTTCCTTATCTGTAGAATGGGGCTCAGAGCACCTACATCATAGGTTTTTCTTTGGATAAAGGACTTGATATGGGATACTTAGAACAGTGCCTGGCCATAGTAAGAGTTCAATATATGTGAGGAATGACTTCTACTACTGCTTATACTAAGAGGCAGATAGCGGGGGACTTGAGGGAAGGGTTGAAGTGTCCAAGAAATTAGTGTTTTCAGAAGAAGATGAGTGATTGTGTGAGGCTGGAAGCTAGAGTGTCTAGCAGAATCTGAGACCAGCTGGGATGGCCTTAGGCAGAGTCTTGTGGGCTATTCTGGGGAGTATGGGCTCTAACTCAAGTTTGAGAAAGCTCATAGGATGGCAGAGCCAAGCTGAAGGGAAGGGAGACCAAAAGCAGACCCCATGAGGATGTTGTGGCCCAGTCCTGGTAAGGATAGTGAGGGAATCAGCATGGCCAAGATGTTCAGGAAGCAGATCGGCAAGGCTTGGTGACTGCCTGGGACCAGTGGTTTGCAAACCTAAAAGACATAGAGTCCACCAGAAGCTCATTCTAATTAAGATTGTGGAGAAAAAGAAAATCCAGAGGAACAATTTAATAGGATCCTTGGGAGAAGATAGAGGGATTATTAAACCATAAGAAGACAAAGCTAGTGGATTATTAAAACAGAAAATCTGATAATATAGGTTTCCCTTTGAAGTCAGATGAGGAAACTAAAAGGTAACATGTAGCATGTAGCATTCAAGTCAGATATGGGGAAGAACTTGCTAACCCCAACAAGTTATGATAAAGGTATTGAAGGAACGTAGAGAAGCTTATTCTAAAACTGAACTTCTAACTGCTTTATAAGTACTGTCATGCCTTAAATGGAGAGTTAGGAAAGCTCTGGAAGCCCTCTAATGATTTAGCAACTGTATAAGAAAATATTTTTGAAGCTTTCAGATGGCTATAATGAGTTCTGAGTAACTAGTATTCAAAAAGCTGGGTTATTAATGCCCATTTTGATTCAAACATTAAGCCAAGAGACTTTACAAGTAAACTGAAAACACTGCGATAAGTGATAGGCCAAAAATTCCAGGAACTGCTGTGTCAGTAGTGTTTTTCAAGACATCTGGCCCAAGAAAATCTACTTAGAACACAAGGAGAACTGGTTGACAATCTCTGAGCCCTTGGTGATTACATTTGAAAGTTGAGGGGAGAGTCCAAAGCCAGAAAGACATGGGAGTTTGTGGTTGACTGTTGTTTCCCTGGACTTCAAGCTACATCTCAACAGCACCTGGGATGCTACTTGGGCCCCAGAAAAGGCAAACTGTATGCGAGATGTAGAGTGCTTCAGGCCATGATTGAAATGTCAGAGCCACGGTAAAGGACATTTTAACTGCCAGCCTGCTGGAGGCAAATGGGAAGCATGTGTCAGCTACTAAAGTGGGGTGAGAGGCACAAAATTCAGGGCCAGTACCCCTAAAGGATATGGAACCTCTCTGCCAGATACCTCTGTGACTGATTGGACATCTGCACAGGACCGGGGCTGTAGAGGGATGAAAACTATCCTTCTATAGAGGGATGAAAACTCCTTCTGGAGCTGCAAAGTCACTTCACCACTGAGCCTCATACTGCCTCTCCTGTAGAATGGGTATCTCAGAACAGTACTGAAGTTACTAATTTCAGAAAGATCTCGCTCAGTGCATGGCCAATCATTACATGTCACATTTGAACAGTTGTTCTGTCCTCCATCATCGAAGAATCCTTCCTCTGTTTCTCCATCAAATAAGCAACCTAAAGATTCCCTCTATCAAGTTTCTGAGGCCTGGCTGCAGAAATATCCTCATTATTCTTTTCCCTCTGGTGGCCCTCCCTTCCCCACCCCCCATCTATGTATGGCACCACTCCTATTCCCCACCCCGGCCTTGTCCTGGGGCCCTCTGGCCTGTAGATGGTGTACATGATGTCCAGTGTATTTTCTCCCCACCCTGCAGACTCACACCATCTTCTCACTACTGGGAGTGGACCATGCTTATGTCACCAGTATTGGCCGACTCATTGGGATCGTCACCCTAAAGGAGGTGAGATGATAATGGCCATCAAACCATTTCTGCTTCCAAACAGGCATGCAGGCTTGTTTGTGTCCAGTTCACCTGGGGTAAGTGTTGGGGTGGAGTCTGAGCAGGGAGCTCAGAGTCCACACATCTGACCCTCTACCCTTTCTAGCTCCGGAAGGCTATCGAGGGCTCTGTCACAGCACAGGGCGTCAAAGTCCGGCCGCCCCTGGCCAGCTTCCGTGACAGTGCCACCAGCAGCAGTGACACAGAGACCACAGAGGTGCATGCACTCTGGGGGCCCCGCTCCCATCATGGCCTCCCCCGGGAGGGGAGCCCTTCTGACAGCGATGACAAGTGCCAATGAACCCCCTCAGTGGGTGGCCTAGGATGGCAGTGGCTGTGGCTGTTGGTCTAGACCGTGAAGCTCTCCTGTCCCGTCTGCCTTGGGAAAGGAGGCGCCTGCACTAAAGGCTGGAGCCCTAGCCTCCCTTCCAGTCCTGGGGTGCCAAGCTCCTCCTGGTTCATCCTACCTGGAATCTGACCCAGTGCCCACCTGTAGCAAGTGTTCCATGGGCAGGAAGATCAGCATCCCCCTGGCAGGACAGGGGTGGAGTCACTTGACCCCTGCTCCCCCTTTGAGGGGGAAATGGGTAGAACTAAGATGGGTTTATACTGGAACCTCCAATGACCAGATGTATATAGAGATTTACAAAGATTTTTATATTAATTTAATAAAACAAATTCTTAAATAGAACAAAATAAACACCTAATGAGCCACTTATATATAGAATGCCTGTGCCCATCAGCTCTTGTTCTTACCTTGGGCCCTCTTACCTGCCAAAGCCTACAAGGCTCGGAATTCTGCAGCCACCCAAACCCCCCACAGCCATAAAACTCCAGAGCTCACGGTCTGTGGAACACAGGATCCATAGAGGCCTCCACTGCTTAGTTATCAACACGCTAGCTGGGGCAGAGGCCCGCAGTGCTATAGCTTTGGCCTTTCATTCAGCCAAGAAAGGCACTACCCTCCTCCCTCCCCAAGGAGAGACACTCCCACATGACTGTCACTTGTTGGCACAATTCCTGCCTGGCTCAGGCCCCCACAGACAACTGCCCAGCCACCCACGTGGCCCCCTTGTGGCCCTCTCTGGAAGAACATTGAAGTCACAGCTCCGTAGCAAGTGGAGCCATCCCTTCTCCCAACTCCACTCTGACAAGAACTCGGTGAATAGGGCAGCCAGGCAGGCTGTGAGCCGCTGGGATCCTGCCCACACATCCTACAAGGGGCCAGGAAAAGGGCAGAGGGTACATGCCTTCATCAATCCAGTGCCTCCCAGAGAATACGACTGAAAGAACAGACCAAAACCCCTCTTTAGGAAATAGAAGAAGATTTAGAGATGATGGAGAGGCAAAGCACAGCACGAGCCCAGCTGGGCGAGGGGCCCTTGGGGGAAACGGCTCAATCCTAGGCTCCAGGAGGGTAAGAGCCAGCCCGCCCTGGGATGGGGGAGGAGTCTGTCAAGCACTGCACATGGACTCAGAAGTGGAGAGAAGCAAAGAGAGAGGCACAGGGAAGGGGGAGAGGGGGCCGGGCTCCCTCCCGTTCCACCCCACAGGGCCCAGTCACAACCACCCCCTTAGGGGTTCACATCATCCAAAGAGGAAATGTGTATGTGGCATTTTTGATTTAAGAACATGAACATCACTGTCTGCCACAGCTGTAGCCATGCCCCAGGGGCCCCGGGCAACCCCCGGCAAACCCCAGGAGTGGGGGCAGGACATGCGCCCCCAGCCTGGCCCCTGCCTCCTCTCCAAACACTTTCATGCAAAACACACAACGGAGGAGTGAGTGCTCCCAGGAGCCCTCTAGGCTTTGGAGCTCTGCTGGAGGCCTCCAGCCTGCACTTGGGCACAGAGGCTCTGCCCCCAGCAGCAGCCAGGGGACGCATGCCACCACCAGGCATGATTTGGGTCACTGTTCCTCTGGCTCTGCCTCATCCGCGTCTAAGGACACCACCCCAGAAGAAGCTACATCAGAGGCTTGCCGCTGCCGTTCCCAGCTGCCCACTGGTGGCGGGCAGAGAGGCTGGCAGTCCTTGCAGGGGGCTGGCTCCTCCTCGGCGGGGGAAAGGCAGGACTCCATGAGGGACGAGTTGTAGAGCGAGTCCTGGGCCTCCAATGGGCCCAGGCTACGGAAGGCACTTTCCCGGCTGGGGGGCAGTTTGGCGAGGAGCAGCTCGTCACCCAGCAGCTGGGAGGCCAGGCGGGCTGGGGAGCCCAGCAACCCATCCTCCAGGCTGCACAGACTAGAGCACAGGGTCTCTGGGGACACGGTCTGCGAGCAGTCGCTCTCAGGCTCCACAGAGCCCTGGCGCATAGGCCTGGAGAATCGGTGGCCAGTGAAGAGGTCCTGGAGGTGGGGCCCCAGGGGCAGCTGCCCAGCCATATCTGCAGGGGGAGAAAAAAGAATTAAGCCCTACTAGCCCCATGTCAATTGACCAACCTGGAAGCCACATTCTCCCCACTCCACCCTTGGCACCCCTAGCTATGGGGAGAGTGGGTAGGAGCTGGGTAACTGCGCAAGTCACTTAACCGCTGGGTGCCTCAGTTTCCTTAATGGCAAATTGGAGAGTCTAATATACCTACTTATGGGGTTGCTGAGAGAACAAAAGAATGTAGCACAAAGTAAGAAAGTAATAAATGCAGGGATACCACACATGGTTGTGCCAGTTGTCCATTGCACGAGGGGAGCCTATCCAAGGCAGTGAGTGTGGACTGAAGTTCAGCCCACCCTCTGCTCATCAAGCAGCATGCCCTAGCATGGGACCCTCCCCACCAGAGAGAGAGAGGTGCTTTTTTGAATTTGCATGAAGGTTCTACGTGGGGTCGTGGTGGCCTCGGATAAATGTTATTATCATTACATCAAGGATCAAAAAGCAGGCCTGCAACTCAATCAAACGAGAGCATTTATGGTTTCGGGCTCCATCTTGGCCTCAGGCAACCAAATCAGTCACCTCTGGACCACAGCAGAAGTCTAATGTATTGCTAGTCTGCTCGAATGTATTGCTCTTGGAGAATCTGTTAATTAGCTGGAGGGGTGGGGGCTGGTGGAGGCAATCTTCAAAGGCAAAGAAGTAGGGGTGGGGGGAGTGTTGTGAGGCATGAGCCTAGAAGCTACAGAGAAAGTCAGCCATGTGGTCTGGGGATTGGAAGATGAAAGGAGGGCTGTGCACAGCTGCACAGCCCCGCAGGGTCCCCTCTGGAAGCACTGGCCCAGAGAAAGGCCGACAGGCAGGTCTCAGATGGAATTTGAGGATGCTGAACATGAGCCAGCACGGCCCTGTGGGCGGTCCAGGCCCAGCACGCCTTCCTGTTTGTCTGGGGCTATGGCCCTGTGAGGTGCTATGCTGCTGTGGCTCATCTGTGCTGCCACAGCTGGCCAGAAGGCTGCCCTGAGAGGGAAAGGTGAGGCACAGCAGACCCTCCCAGAGACACAGTTGCACAGAAGGTATCAGTGAGGTCTCTGGACTACAAGGCCCAACGGCACAGGCAGAGAAGGCTCCGCACCTGTGGGAAAGGAACTACTCCATTTCCAGGTGATGACTGCCCCCCCATGATCGTGGACAGCCCTCTTGCCCCTGGAAATGTCAAGGACTGCCTGGACAGGGTCTGCACCCCACCCCTTCCAAAAGCCTCTGAATCACAAGGCCTCTCATTCAGTCCCACCCCAGCTAGGGGCACGAGCATGGACTGCCCCTCACCTGAGTCAGTTCCTCCAGGGTAGTCTTCATCATAGGATTCATCGGTGGAATCCTCACCATCCACCGAAGACCACGCCCGGAGCTTGGCTTCTGCAATGGCAAACTGCTCGGCCACTCCTGTCGGGGAGGACACGGAATTCATTAGCGGAGAAGGTTCGTTAGCAGAATACATTAGAGGAAGAATTAAGACTAGGGCTCAGCTTGGAGACAGGAGAGGAAAGAGAGGGGTATGGAAAGACTCCAACCTCCACATCAGGTCTGAGACAATGAGAGCATCCCTATGACAAACGTGTGGCTGACCCCTTCCTGTCCCCACCTGCTGCAAAGCGAGCCTCTTGTTCACCCTCGCTGAGGTCCGAATAGGAGGAAAAGGCTGATTCCAGGGCAGCAGGTGAGTCGCTTGGCTTGCTCCAACCCTTCCATTCAATGAGGTGAGCCACTCGGCCCTGGGCCATAGCGGTGGGCTTGGTCACGTGGTCCTTTACCACCTGGGAAATACCTGCAGGTGGGGCAGAGGGAGGCCTGGTTAGGGCACAGGCCAGGGAGCATCTGAGAGGGGAGTGGAAGGGTGGTGGTAGTTTGGGTCCACATGTGCCTTTGGATGGGAGGAGGAAGCTGGGATTCATCTGAGAAGGGGAGGAAAAGGGAGATCCCAGCAAGAGCTCACAGGATACAGTCCCCAATGTGTATGTGCAAAAGGAAGAAGGAAGGACAGAGTGGCCAAAGGTATGGGAAGGGGGTGCGTACCATGCAGGGAAGATCTGGCCAGCGCAGCAATCTCCTGGATAGTTAGGGCTCTCCGGGACTTGGGCAGCATCGCGACTGTGTCTCCAACATTCACCTTGGGTGACAGCATCAGAGAGTCAGTGCCCCTCTGACAGCAGCATCCCTGCATGCCCATAACCCACCCAAGGTGTCAAGGGAATATGGGAGCTGGGAAGAGACGCCAGGGCAGCACATATGTCTCAGGGGCTGCTGAGACACGTAAGAGGGAGGCTAAGAAGCCAGGACCAGCAAGCTATGTGCTCCCAAGGAGCAACAGAGATCCAGGCGGACCCAAAGGAGCAGAACTGTAGCTATCACCCCTGCCCCACCTTCTCAGCTCCCAAAGGGGAAGGAGGCAATCTGGGAAGTCAAGAACCTTTGAGAAGGAAAAAGAGGAAGGGAGAAAGCTATGGCATCAAGGACTTCCTCCAGGTCCTTTTCTCTTTGACCATCTCCTCTCAATCCTCCAGCTGTTTTTACAGCCTACCAGGGCCACAGACTCAGCATGACCCAAACCAAACCCAACACCTTTTCCCACATCTGGCCCTGCTCCCCAGCTTCTTTACTCGGCATCACGCATTTGCCCATTCAGTCTGGCTCCAAGCCTCAGCATGACCGTCAACTCTCCCCTATGCTTTGCTCATCCTTTCGGCTCCCACTGCCACTGCCTTCCCTTCCTCAAGCCCTCAATACTCCGTGTCCAGATTAGCATAGTTGGAGACCCATGAGCTCCTCCAATTCCATGCTATTTTCTTAGCCTAGGATGTTGTGTAAGTGTTCCTCTCCCTCCTCCCCATGGCTGGCTAGCTCCTTCTCATCTTTTGTCTTGGCTGAAACATCATTCCCTCAGAAGGGTCTTCCTGGCCACCCAACCAGTTTTCCATCCTCCTTCTGTAACAAGTCACCATCCTCTATAAACGTACCCTGTGTGTGAAATCATGGCCCACTTTGTGTGTTTCCTTATTTGTCGCTGGTCTCCCTCACTGATCTTTAGCTCTTGAAGGAATTTGGTCTCTTTTGTCACTGCTGCACCCCAGTGTTTAGCACAGTGCCTGGTACAGAGTAACCTTTCTAAACACACAGGCTGAGTGAATGAGGCAAAGTATAAATGTAAACAAATAATTTTCCTGGAATGCAACTGGTCACATGTCCCTATTTAAAATCTTTTCTGGGCTCCTCTGCTGTCCAATGAAGTCCTAGTTTCACAGCCCACTCTGTGAGCCCCCTGCCTCCTTCCAGGCCTTGGAATCCATGACAGATCTCCTCTGCCCAATAAAACCCCACTTTCACCTTCCCTGTCAGCAAGCATCCCTCCTGCCACCAGGCAAAGGAACCTGGCTTTCCCCTGGGCTAAGAACGCCATCCTTGCCTGACAAAATGCTCCCTACCATTTAAGGCCTGACTCAAGTGTCACCTCCTATTATATTTTCAGTCCAGTCTTCTCTCTGTCTCTTCTTAGATACCCCCCTCCCCGCCCCCACACCCACCTCAGCATTGCCCTTCCATCTCTCCTGAGGGATCTCAGGATGGCAGGGCCTGACTGATTCACCTAGGTTCCTACCTCCACCCTACACCTGGCTCAGTGCTCCTCGGCAAGCCCCGTCAAATGTTTCCCTCAATGAATGAATGAATGAAGTTGGAAGCACATGACCCCTCCCTGGCATTGCCTAGCTCCCACCCCTCACAAGAGGGACTCCACCTCCTCCCTTGACCTCAGGCCCACCCTTTGCCCGCACGGGCCCCCCCCCTCCCCCCCATCAGTACCTGGCTTACATGGGCCCCAGGGTGGCGCCGTTAGCTTCCGGCCAGGCCTGGGGGGAGGAGCACCTGCTGGGTGTTTCCTGGCTGGCTCTCCCTTCCTCCCCTCACTGCCCCCAGCCACCGCCATCCGTGCCCGGCGCTGCGCTGCGCGCAGCTGCGGCCCAGGCCCAGAGAAAAGGTGTGTGTCTCCCTGGCAACCCATCACCATGCAACAGGATCTCCCGGGATACGGCCTGGGATGCGCTGACGTCAGCGCCCAAGGCGCGAGCAAAGCCCGCCCGCTGGCACCACGCCGAGCAGAGCAGACCGGCGCGGGGGCGGCCTCGGGCCCCGCCGGCCGGATAGCGCCTCCGCTCGCAGGAAAAGAGAGCCAGAAGCAGGCTGTCGAGGCGGAGGTGGGGGATACAGATCCCCTTCATGTGAATGCGGCCCCCCTTCCCCCTACCAACACCAGGGGCCCAGCACCTCTGGCAAGTCCTGGCTGTCCACGGAGGAAGGGCGGGAGGATCGGCTCCAGCCTCGGAGGGTCCGAGCAGATCCCAAGGAAGATAGAGAGAGGCCCCGAGGAAGTTCGATCCACTCCACAGCCCAAGCCGGGTCCGAGGCCACTGAGGGGTGGGGGAAAGGCTGTTCACCTGGGCTCTCACTTGTGCCAAAATCCTCATTTTTATCGCGCTGCCATATCATTTTTCCTCATCCCTCTCCCTCTCCCCTTCCCAATATCAGCAACCACCTGGTGCTCTCCACAATTCTGAAAGCCCCTATCCCACATTCCTGACCTTCAGGCCTCTGGGACCACTTTGTGGCAGCCCACTGTCCCCCTTCCTCCTCTGGATACATTTTACCGTCAGAACCCTAGGGATGAAACCTACACTTTCATAAATTCTGAATCTTGGGTTTCTCGGCCTACCCATTCCTCTTGGAAAGCACACCGCAATCTTCCACCACCATCGCCATCCTCCTCCCCACCACCACCTTGGACCCTTTACAGCCTTGCTGCCTTCCTTCTCTTGGTTCTTTCCTCTCGCCAGCATCAGCTGGTATGCAGCTCTTTACTCTTCTCTTCTGACAAACCCATGATTTTTTCTTACTTTCATCCCAGTCCCCTAAGGCTTTTTTCCTGATGCCCTGTCTGGCCCCAGCCTGGTTGTTCTTGTATCATCCTGGTTCCCACTATCTAAACCAGAGTAATTTTCCTTTTGCCACCTGAGCACCCAATTCCTCAGCTTCCCCTTACCTCCCAGATCACATCTACAGTCCCTGGTCTCACCTCTGCGACTCGTCTGACAAGTCCATCGTCCTCCAGGCCCTTCACGCTGCCATAGAAACATTTTGCCCAGCACAGAAATCATAGGCATGCTGGCTGTGTTGATGCAGAGAACCAAAAGCCCAGAACTGCTCCAGGCTCAGCTCCCAGTTCTATTCTTATTTTGGCTCCGGATGCTGAGCCAGTCCCCTCCCCACTTGGAACCTGTGCCTAGTCACAGAAGGAGAACACTCCTGCTTCATGGCTTTGAGGAGGTGGGAGTGCCAGGGGCCCAGCAGAGCTCTCTGAAGCTCAGGGAGCTGAGGCCCATCCCCTAGACAGTGCCAATAGGCAATGTACATCACAACTGACCTTTAGCTGGAGTAGCCGTCTCTGTCCCTGAGCCTCAGCCAGCTGGTGGTCCCCAGAAATGCTACCAACCAGAAGGAAGACACAAGGTTACAGGCCATCCCTGGCCCCCAGCTGGTACCTAATCAGGGCTCTCAAAGCCAGTCCTAAGGTCAGCCAAATTCTCCCCTGACTACAGGAGGAATGACTTCCTAAACCCCAAGCCTTAGCAGGTCCAGAGGGATCAGAGCAGCCTGCTGCTTCTCAGCTTCAAAAGCCATGAGGTTAATTTAGGACTACAAATCCCAGAATTCCTCATGGGAACCAAGGAAAGTACAAATCTCAGCTAGTCTTAGCTTCAAAACATCTCAAGTACCAACCACTCTAAGGCCTGTATGACTGACCACCTGCCCTGAAAGCCCAGGACCCATTCCAAAACCCAGCCTTCAACTTCATGGAAAAAAACAACAACAACAACAACAACGCTGCCTGGCTTTGGGCTTGGAGAAACCCAGGACACTTAAGTTGGCTGCTGGACCTCAGATGCATAGGACTATGGCCAGGCCACAGCATGCACCACCCACCATCCATGGGAACCAAGGCCCAAGCAGCAGGGATCAGCAGTTGTGGGAAGCCCTGATGGCCTCTCTCCTGGCTCCTCTTTCTCTACACAAGGTAGGATAATGTTTTTGTTGGGAGTGGGGAAAAGGAACTAAAATAGTAGTTATGAGGTGAGAGGTGATCAGGTGCTCACAGGTGCCCCAAATGGGGCCTCAGTCTCCTTCATAAACTAGCCGACTCTGGGCGGGGGAGTACAAAAACTCCGTGCTGGGGTGCTCGACAGCCTTTGCAGGCTACCTCCTTAAGGGTATTGGGACGCAGCTAGAAGAGGCAGGTTCCCAGCAGAGAGCCACTCCCAGGACAGTGAGAGGAGAGGTGTGGGCTGGGGGCGGCGAGTGTGTGGGCGTGGATGGCCAGTTGCCATGGACAACTTGCCCCTCCCAAGGCTGTGCACCTCCTGCCACCTTCAGCGGTGGGAATCCAGGCGGAAAGACCACGAGTCTACCCTGCAAAACCCAGAAGCAGGCAGGCCGTGGGAGCGAAGCCGAGTCGCTTTAGCCCCCTCCCCGCTCCTTTCCGCTCCCTCCTAACAGGCCCGCCTCCCCGGTACAAGCTCCTCCCCCTCCCGACACCGGCCCCTTCCTCAAGGCCCCCACCCACCCGCGGCCCGCGCACCGGGCAGCCGCAGCCCGATTCTCCAACCCGTGCCCGGCCTCCGCCTCTTACCCTGACCCGCCGGACTCCGAGAGCCGATACAGCCCATGGCCGGGAACCCAGGCACGCTAGCCTGCGCTCGGGGCTCGGGCCATCGCCTCACAGAGGGTCGGGCCGCGGCCGCCACCGGGGAGGGGAGAGCCCGAGAGAGGGGAGGGGGTGGGAGCCGAGCGTCCGCCGCCGCTCCCCGGAGAGGGAACCGGGCCGGTGACGTCAGCACGGGGCGTGGCCACCCGCGTCACCACCCAAGGCAGGCGGGGCGAAACACGTCACAGCCACGCAGAGGCGGCCCGGGGCCGAGTCCGGAAACACCTCGTCCCCTCCTCCCAGGCCCTACTGCGCAGCGACCCCGAAAGGCAAGGGTGGGAGGGAAAGCTCTGGGCCCAGGCTGCCAGGTACACAGAATGAGGACGGTGAAAGTCATTGCATCCAGCCCCATCCTTTCACAGATGAGACCTTGAAACCATAGAGGACTTCTCCGGCTATAAACAGTTTGAAACCCAAGGCCTCCTCCCCGTTATTGGGGTCTGGATCACATTCTTCCAGGAGTTCAGTGTGTCTAAAGGTACCCCACAGCTATTTGTCTCTCTCTTCTCCCCTACCAAGCAACAGGACATCCCACCATGTCTGCTTCAAGGGTCCAATCCTCCAGCGAAGTAACCCTCCAACTCCCACAATCTTGGACAGGGGAAGAGGCAAGAGGGGTGCCAGGTACAGGAACTGTTACAGTGCCAGCTCTGGAAAGGAGACTGCCCACCTATCCATATCCCTTCTCCAGAGGGAGTAGGCCATAAAGCAGGGAGGCAGTGAGCTTAATTGAATTCATATTTAATAATTACAGGCACCGTGCCCCCCCCTTCCCCCTGCCCAGGCAGCAGCAGGGGTGGTGCAGGGGCTGGGGCATATGCCCCCAGCAGCGAGGACGGCAGTCCCATGAGTGATTTTCAGAAAATAAAAAAGGACCCCAGGGGCAGGCGGTGGTGCCCCCCCCCCAAGACACACCAAATTTCAAGACTTTATATATAATATATCTCTGTGCCCCAGGGGGAGGAGAGGGACACCTGGCAGCATCCTGGAGGGGGGCCCCAGGCAGCCCCACGCCATCCTGCCTCTTCAGCCATTTTATTAGCTCAGACACATCGCACTACAGGCACCCACTGCCACCGCCGCTGCTGCCGCCCCCCCTGCAGTCCGGGCGGCTGGCTGGGTCATCCGAGTGTCCATGGGGCTCCAAGTCCCCGGCCCCACCCGCCCTCAGTTGTGGTCAGACTCCTCCTCCTCCGCTTCACGAAGCCACTTGAAGAAGGCTGTGACAGATTTAAGGGCTACGCCCTTGCCCTGTTGCTCAGCGGGGTCCTTGCTACTCTCCCAGCTGTAGAAGGCATCCTCTTTCACCACGTCCTCGTCATACAGCGCATCAAAGAACATCCGAAGCAGGTCTGCAAGCAGGCAGGACAGCAGTTAAGGAGTGCTGCCCACAACCACCCAACCCACTCCCAAGCTCCACTGTTAAAAATCAAGGCCCTGACCCATCAATCATCCTGACATTTGTGTGTCTGACCATTGATTAGAGTGACTAGGTAGGTCTCTAACAAGGTGTTAATCTTACTTTACGATCTAAGACTGCTGCACGCACAGGAACAAATCACGGCAGAACCTTACAAACCTGCCTTACCTTGGCAGCTTCTCCATTCATGATATATTTAATGAGGAAAACTATACACAGAATTGGTACTCCTAAATTTGGGAATCACAAAAGTCCCAGATATATCACTCACCAAAGTCAAGGGTTTATCACCTGGAACATTCACTGGCCACCATTACAGATTCTGACAAACTGTGGATCCCCATTTCCCCTTATTTTCCATACATCTGAACATACACATCCTCTCTAGCCTTGACATTTTTACGTGTGCCACATCCTTTGCCAGGATCATCTTTCTCTTGTCACCTTCCTAATGAATTTTTTTAGGTTCAACTCCAGCACCCCTTCCTCTGACCCTCTTTCTCCCCAACCTGGCTTCTAGTGAAGCCCTCCCAAGCGCTTGTCCTATCAGGCCTGAACACAACCTGTCCCATTCCCCATACTGTACTCCCAATCTTTCCAAAAGCAAATGGAGGCCAAGTAGTGAAACATTTCTTCTGAATAAAGAAATAAAGCATAGGTTCTAGAGTCTAGGCCTGGGTGAAACGCTGACAGCCATCTATGAGAAGCTGCAAACCAGGATGTTCCTGAGGGCGCACACACCCTCAAATCCACAACCACCACCCGTGGACAGCCCCCCAGCCCCATCCTACGGCAGCAGAGCATTCGTCCCAAACTTGTGCTCCAAATCCGGTGCATCCCACCCACCCTGGGGACCCTACACAATCAATTATCCACTCTGCCCTGTATCTTCAAACCCAAGTTTCTCCCTTCTAAACACAAAAGGCCTCCATCGCAACCACAATCTCTTACAGTCAAACAAAAGATTTTTGTCTTTGTACAAGACATTAATTAAACACTTTGTCTACACTTGCTGTTTTCCTTTTTTCCTATCTCACTCAAGTATTCCTCAGTCCTTTCCAATCCAGAGTGTCCCCTGCTCTACTAAATACTGTTTATGCCAGAGCGGCCTCCATGTTTTTACACTCCAAAGGCCCTAAACCGTCAGCTCTGCTCCTATGGAACTCTCAAGCAGCATCTAGCATTACTGACCACTTCCCCCTCCTAAAATTACTTTGTCCTTTGTTCACAGGGCCCTGTCCTCCTCTGGTCCCTCCCTGTGGGTCCTCTACTTCCTCAAGGCTCTATCCCATATTCTCATTGCTCTCCCTTGGGCAACCCCATATCCTCTGAGGACTTGCACATGTGTTGCCCTGGGTCAGCTTCTCACAGATCGGCCACCAACCCTGACCTCTTCCTCTCCAAATGAATTCCCATACTCAGCTGTCTACCTGACATCTCTGATCACCCCCACCCAGGGACCACAAACCCAATTATGACCAAAATCAACTTGACCCAGTGTTCCCAGCCCCCAGAGTGAACGGTATACCACACTATCACCTCACTCAAAGCATCCTGGGAGTCATACATTAACTTGTCTCATCACCTCTTCCCCCTTAGGCCAGTGTTATGTCTTAACTGTAGTTACCTCTCCCAGCTTCACTGCCACCAGCAACACAACCCACTCCTAATTTGCTGCTCTTGCCATGTTCACACTTAACCCGTTCCAAACCATTCTTCCTACCAACGGCCCGGATGAGCTAAAAACTAAAATCCCACAAAGCCTTTTCCTGTCCTTAGGCTGAAGGCCAAAACTTGTCCCACGGCTTAGACAGCCCTGCATGACCTAGCCCACGTCCATCTCTCCAGCCCCATCTTGCCTCACATACGACTGGCTGCTGTGCTTGCCCACACTGGCCTTTCTTGAACAGTTCTCTTACTTTGTGTCAAGTACTTTCTGCCTCAGGGTCTTCCTTTACACACACAGTTCCTTCAAATCTCCCCCTCCAACTGGTCATTTAGCTACCATTTGTCACTTCCCACTCATTATCCTTTAGACTAGGTGTCCCCAGAGAGCACCCCAAGGACCCATCTTCCAACACTCATCACCACTGTGTTACTCTATGCCAACACAGAACTGTACTGGACTTTATCACTGCCAATGTCCCAGTGCTCTGGCACATACCTATCTGCTGAATGCATAATCTCAGGCATATTAACCTAAGCCTCAGTCTCCCAATAAGAAAAAGGGGGTAACAGCATTGGCCTTAAACAGTAGTTGTGAAGATTAAATAAGGCAAAAAAAGAAAATTATCTCAACCCCATGCCAAGACGCCAGAGCACTCAGTATTTAGAAATTGTTATCACTTTTCACCTCCACGCTCCTGGCACAGAACAGTAGTCAAGTAATCTTCACGATGAGTCTAACTTCTTCCATTTGTAGGCAAAGAAATAAGCAGTGCAGGGGGAAGGAATCAATCACCAGGGCATTTTGCTCTCCTATGACCAGCCCCCTTTCTTGGGTTGAGACCCTTTGCAATGACTGCCTCCTGTTCTCTGGCAGCTCCTCCACCCCACCCCTGCAGCCCGGCTCTTACTGGCGGGCTGTTCTAAGGTCACTACAAGGGCCTGGAGGGCGTAGAGCGCCTGCAACTCCTTCTGTTCATCACATAAGTATTTCTGTAGCAGTTTCGCTCGAGCTTTCAGCACCGCGACATCCACTCGGAGGGGCGTCTCAACTACAGGAAGAAAGATGGGGTTAAGCAGAATAATGCACCCTCAGCCTGGTCCAGTCCACAACTAGGAGGCAAAGACCAAAACCTTCCTCCCTCCATCTGCTGGGCCCACCCTTGCCCCTCCATCTCCCTGGCTCCTCTTACAGATAATTGCAGAATAGCAGACAGCTGTCATGAGGGCCCGAACTAGTGTGTTGGATGCTACCTGCTGCTCACTCAGGTTGGCCTGTGCAGAAGAGAAACAAATGGCCTATATGTTCTGAATTCTGTCCCTACCCGCACACCAAAAACTGCCTCTCCTGTATGCCTCTCTCCCAATATCCAGGAGAAACATACCTCTATCCAGTCAAACACCCGTTGGTTACTGCTGCCCTCCTTCAGCAGCTTCTCCAACTGTTTGCTCAGCTCCTCAGAGGAGAGCATCCTCTGGCCAGGGGCTTCAGACTCCTCGCCCAAGGTATACTCCACCTTCTACAAATGAAAAGACCCAAATAGGAGGTAAGTATACCATGTGAGTTGCTGAGGGAAGAGGGAGACGAATGGCCAGTCCCAAATGCTAGAATTAACCTAACTCCAGCCGCAAACCTGTTCAGCGACAAATGCACTGATGTCCTGGCCTTCAGGTACAAATTCTTTCCAGCTGAGTCCAGCTTCTCGCCACAGCATCCCCACCTTTTTGGGACCCTAGAAAATGTAAGACCAATTCAGTAACCCTCTCTCCCTCTAGACCTAGTTCCACAAATGTCATCTAGCAAATATTTACTGAAAGCCCATTAGGGGCCTAAGGGTTCAAATTGTTACAGAGATACCAACAGGCACAGTCTCTCCATGCCTACAGACTGGTACTACCACCCAAAGACACAAGAACTCATCTACCATAGTGCTAGGAAACTGAGGCGGGGGGTAGGGTGCGGTGGGGAGAATAGCCTAACAGCCTCTATGAAAGACATCAATTAGCTTTCACAAGATCACCTTTACTGAAAAAGGTAAACAACCAAATCCAAATACCTCATCCCAGACTTCTACATTCCTCGATGTTTCTTTTTCTAAAATTGCTTAGTTTTCCATTATTCCAACTTACCAAACGCTCATGGGAGAGGACAACTTCTAACAAATATGCCTTTTTAGTTATTAAGTCCAGAAAATTTTAGATACAGATCTATCCCTCCCACAGCCCCCAAGGCAAATCAGAAATCCTCACATAAACAATAGTCTGAGCCCATTTTCTGTTAGGGAACAAGGCATTCTGAAGACATTACTCTTAAAATAACCGACACTCAAAATGATGACATTAATCCTAAATAAGACTATTATACTTCACGAATTTTAAAGATACTCATTCCAACACCACTAAAATTGAATTGCCTCACAGTTGATATATTACATTTAAACAAATGATCATAAGTTTTTTTCTTTATTAACAATGCATGAATAACACATCCTATAACCTAATACACCGGATTTAATGAACGCGGTAGTTCAAAGTACTTTTCTCTCTTTTTTAAACACAAACTATCCTGCTACACATTTCTACCCAAAAGGATTAATAGGATGCTGAAAGAGCAAGTCCCTTCCACTAAAGTCTCATTTGTCCAGGTCCCAGGGGAGCTAGACATTTTTTTTTTTTAATGTTTATTTATTTTTGAGAGAAAGAGAGTGTGAGCAGGAGGCGGGGCAGAGAGAGGAGACACGGAACCCGAAGCAGGCTCCAGGCTCTGAGCCATCAGCACAGAGCCTGAGCAGGGCTCAAACTCACAAACCGTGACGTCATGACCTGAGCTGAAGCTGAAGTCAAAAGCTTAATGGACTGAGCCACCCAGGCGCCCTGGGAAGCTAAACTCTTAAAAGTGCCCTTCCCAGCTCTCACTACCAGAGTACCCTGCCCAACTTGCCTTTCCCATCTCTCCACTATGACATTTTATAGTCACCACTTAACTTTCACAAAGCAGTCCCAGCGCCCTTCTGGAAAGGCTTTCTGTCATGAACATTACCAACCTCACAGTACTCAAGACACTCCATTTTGACTATTTTATTTCATGCTTTACTTAACACTGTTTTTATTAAGCTGTCATTTCTTACTTTTCTCTTCCAGCTGGTTTCCTATGTTTTATTCACGGTGGTATCTCCAGTGCCTAGTATGTGATTAGTAAATGTTTTTAAAGAATGCTAGCTTAACCGGGGCGCCTGGGTGGCTCAGTTGGTTGGGCAACTGACCTCAGCTCAAGCCATGATTTCACGGTTCAGTTCGTGAGCTCGAGCCCCACGTTAGGCTCTGTGCTGACAGCTCAGAGCCTGGAGCCTGCTTCGGATTCTGTGTCTCCGTCTCACTCTGCCCCGCCCCTGCTCACACTCTGTCTCTCTCTCAAAGATAAACAAACATTAAAAGAAAAAAAAATTAAAAAAAAAAAAAAAAAAAAAAGAATGCTAGCTGAACCAATCAATCAATCAATCAATCAAGGGCTTCGGGTCTTAGATTCCCATTCTCCTCCAGCCTTGGCGAGAACTCAACAGGAACTGGTCAGTGCCAGTCTCAACATTTCCTCTCCCAGGTACCAACACAGAACTACCATCAATATTAACCCCATCCCACCAAAGGACCGTGAGGTTTCAGGGTCACAGCAAGGAGCCAAAACTGGATGGTGGGAAGAGAAGTCCTGACACATCACCCCCAAAAGGCTCTCACTCACCATGCTTTTACATAGAAGCCCCAGGATCTCCAGCAACAGAGAAGCAGCTTTGCCCATGGGTCTCAGAGGTTTTGTAATCTCCCTACAAGAAAATTACAGGGAGTGTTGATAGCCTCCAAAGCCCTCTCAACACACTACCCCATCCCTCCCTAAACCCAGGCATCGAACTTGCCATACGTCCCTCCTCTCCCCTCCCCAACTCTGTCTTTACCTCCCTTGAATCCCACTCAAGGGGCTTACCTGAACAGTTCCCCCATAGGTACTCCACCTTCCTGCAGAATGGGCGTTATGAGTTCTGCTAGGTAGAGCCACACATGGGGGATGTCAATTTCCATGTCTTCAGCCAATTCTAGGATTTCATACAAACTGCAGATGAAATGAATTCAAAGTCAGGGCATTCTAGGAAAGACCAGCCAGACCTCCCACCCTCCATCTGGGGCATCACGGCATTGTTAAAGGATCAACTGTGGAGCCCCTGGGGAGCACTTCCTAGGCACGGGGCAATTATCTCAAGCTAAAGCCACACTCCAGTCCTTACATGGTACACCCCTATCCCTGCCAAAAGATCTGTTAACCAGGACAGTTGAGGAACTCCAAGGTTCCATGGGTCCTATAAAGGAGGGAAGTCTGTGGGTATGGAAAAATAGGAGGCCCTAAGAAGGCATACCCTTGGTAGTACTGAGCAGTGGAGAGGTGCCCGGCAAAGAGCAGCTGGTGCAGCAGCCGCCCCATATGCTCACGAGCGATAGTGCTGCGCTCCAGTGTTGACTCGATGCCATGCCGCACAAAGATGAAGAGCAGGGAGGGTGAGGCCAGCTCCTGTACGCACTGCACTGCCTCCTGCAGGTGTGCGGGGCAGGAGGGAGAGGGCAGTCACCGTCTGGTCCAGACCCCATATTCCATGCCTGTCCACACACGTCCTTCCCTGCCCACTCTGCTGTCACTCAGACCCCTCCCAATGCCTACCTTCATGTCATTGAGATGGAGATATTCTTCGATAATGGCCTTGGATTTCTTTTCCAGCTCTTCCTCAGAGAGTGCAGCCTTTGGGGGGCTCACCGGGGGCAGGGTGGCTTCTCGCTTCACTGAAAGGGAAAAAACAGATTGAGGACTTCAGTTCTAATTTTCCTAGAAAGAAGGGCCCAGAGCTCTGAAGACAGTCTGGGGACTGCCTAGTCCCAAACATACCCTTCCCTTCCTCTTCCAGCCCCTTACCAGCATCCCGCCCACGGTCCCGATCCTCCGTGAGGCTAGCTGCCTTGCGCAGTCCCTCAGGCTGGGAGGGCCGCTCTCTACTCCGTTCTTCCACTTCCTTGCTGAAGCTCCGCTTAGTGGCAGGTGTCCGAGAGCGATCGAGCCGGTCTCCACGCTCACTTCCCCGTTCACTCCGCTCTAGGCGGTCTCCCCGGTCCCCGGCTTTCTCACCTCTTTCCCGGCTCAAGCTACTCCTGGAGAAAAAAGCAGGCACGTCACCTCTCACCTATATGCCTAGCTGCTCTCTTGTATTAACTATCCAACATGCCGAGCAACTGCAGGGCCTAGTTCCTGGCGTCAGGAATGTGCCCCATCTAGCCAGAGGTTCTGAGCATTACAGGTGTGAGGATTCCTATAGCAACCACCAAAGTCCAATCACAGCACTCTCACAGCATAAAGAAGAAAAACATCCAGGAAACCTCACCTCTGTACCACACGTCTGCTATCTGTGTTTTCTGTAGGTACTGCTTGTTGAAGGGCTGAGAAGCGGTTCAAGGTACTAGTAGCTGGACGAGCAGCTTCTGATGCTGGGGAGGCAAAAAGCCCGGATCAGAATCTCTTGCTACTGTCTTCCGTTCTATCTCCTACTGTTTAGGACACTTGGTCCTAGTCCCGACAAGAACACAGTTTATTCCCCAGCCCCAAACATACGCCTCCCATTACTACCTAACCACTTTGTACCAAAAGCCTCCCTTATAGACAAGGCTCTGCCCTCAAGAGAGAATAGCCACCCAGCTCCTTACAACGGCCTCCATACCTGCATCAGAGGGCTTGGCTCCTGAGCCTCCACTGCTGCCCTTGCCCCAGCTCAATCGCCCACCAGGTGCAAAGAGCTGGTTGTTAGAATCAATGGAGCCGGGCTGAGGAAGGAAAGGGGAGTGGAGTCATGAGTCTAATCTGGCCGAAGCCCGCAGCCACAAGGTAGCAAATTGCCTAGACCAGGGGAAACTTTTCCTGTAAAAGGCCAAATAGTAAATATTTTAGCCTTTGTAGGCCATATAGTTTCTATTTCAACTACTCCACTCGGCCACTGTAGCACAAAAGCAGTCATGCACAATACTTCAGGGAAATGAGAATAGTTATATCCCAATAAAACCACGGATACTGAAATTTACATTTTGAATAATTTCATATTACATAATACCCGCTTTATTTTTTTTCAACCGTTAAAAAAAACACGAAGGCCATTTCTTAGCTGTGAAATGTAGAGAAGCAAGGAATGGGCCAGATTTGCTGTTAGTTTGCTGACACTGGCCCAGACGGATGTGAATACACCCCCTGCTAGAGCTGGCAGCCCTGTCACTAGCAATCTAACTAGTCTAAGAGGAAAAATTCAGCCGTTGCCTTCCCAACCTCAGAAAATGAGGGGACTGAGATCCAAACCTATGCTCAATGTCTGTTTGATCCCTCTTCACCCTCCCATGACCACCACCCCTCCCTCCAATACACACACCCCTACCTTCGTGATCTTGGTGAGCCGTGAGGTGTCAATAGGGCGGCTGCCCTTGCTGATGGGGACTGTGTTCCAGCCACCATCATCCACAAGTGGGAGGCCTCGGCCTGGGACAAAGAGAGCATATTGCAATAATGAGTAACTCCTAGCAGCCATATCACCTGGGGCCAGCCCAGCCTCCCTTCCTCAGATCCTCAGTTCCATCACATGGTCTCAGTGGCCCAGACACGTGGCACTAACAAGAAGTCATCAACGGAAAGCTTAACCCCTTACTCTGCCCCCTCCTTAATCTGAGCCTCAAACTCACTAATAGGTGGGCCTGGAGGGCCACCCCGACGCTTGTCGCTGCCCTTGGCCATTAGCTGCTGCACTTTTACATGTTCCCAGTGCTCCTCCATCTCAGCCTCCTTGTGGATCTGGTCAATGGTCTTGGGACCCTGGTCCCCACGGCGTGGCACCCAATTGCTCTGTGGGTAGAGAAGGCCAGTCACAAAGTAATTACATCAGATGGCCAGACAAAGCTGTGTTGGGAACTGGGAACTGCGGGGTACAGGAAGCAGACCAGCAGTGGGAAGGAGAGGACACACACCCGTCGCAGATCCAGCACGTCTTGCAGCATAAAGCGGATTCGGGATGAAGTCTTCTTTTCCTTAATGATTTTTTCCATCTGGTTGAAATACTGATCCATCCGGGGCTAGGAAGAAGCAAAGGCATCAGGTCAGGAACTTGTCATACCTCACCTCCAACTGTAGGCCTGGCCCCTCCTCAGACCTTCAGCTCCATCACTGTGGCTCAGTGGCCCACACATGACAGCCCAACAAGGGGTCTGTCGTCCCTTCCACATCCCAGGACCCCTACCTTGGCTTTTTCAAAATCCAGATCTTTGCCAATGGTAGTGAGCAGACGACAAAGGCATTCAAGAGACTCTTCATCATGGTTCTTAAGTAGTTTAACCACACAGTCATGCATTATTGCCTCCGTTAACATCTTCAGCTTAAACAACTCCCCAATAAACTTGATATTCCCTAAAGAGCGCCGCCGGGCTATGTCTCGAGCCTCTTCCAACTCTTCCTTCAGGCGTCCTCGTTCTTCTGCCTGCCAGTTATAGGATAGAAATCCATCAAAAAGGTACCCAGCCACTGGGCTAACACGTCTCTCCTCCACTGCATTTGGATTCCTAAACGTAGCAGCAACTACTCATGCCTTAAGGCAGAGAAACCTCCAAAACACCATGAACCCCCACCCCTCCCTTATTCCCACCCCCAATTCTATAGCAGAGTAGCAACCGGATGGACAGTGGGTTGGTGGGTTTTCTCTCACCGTAGCAGCTTCATCCATTTCTTTCTGCTTCTTCTCAAAAACCTCATCATCATCTTTGTCTTTCTCAAACTCCTTCTGACATCGATTCAACAACAGTTTTCGGAAGTTCACAGTCACTGTTGGCTTTTCTGTAGTGGGCACTTTCAGCTGTACGTCAAAGAGAATGTCACATTTACACTGGTCCCAAGTGGAAAGGCCCTCCAAGAGTCTTTAACTACCTAACCCAGGAAGACCTCTGGTCCCCAATCTGCCTCCTTATGGCTGCCATCAACAGCACAGGCTGGAAGAGAACCAAGAAGCTGGACTCAAGGAGTCTCAGGAAGAGAAGTAGGGAACTAGACCACAAGGTTTAGTAACAGTGGAAACTAACCGCCATGAGGCAGCGGCACATGTTGGCATAGGCCACAGAGAAGTTGGGCTCTGAAATGGCCTTCTCGAAGATGAGGTCAATGACCCCTTTGAGGCGTTCCTCAGTGTCGATGGCCAGCTGTGTCACCTGCTTCATCAGCTGCTGGAACATCTGGGGTGTCAGCTTATTCAGTATGGAGCGCACCCTGCGGAACAGGTCCTGGCAGAGGGGACAGAGAAGACACAGGATCCAGTGAGGTTCTCAGAAGAACAGAGGTCGCTGGGAGGAACAGTAGAGGGTGGTAGGGACTCAGGTAGACACTAGTGATAAGAATGACAGAAACAGGAGCAGCTGGGTGACTCAGTCGGTTAGGCATCTGACTCTTGATTTCAGCTCAGGTCTGATCTCACAGTTCATGAGACAGAGCTCCAAGTCGAGCTCTCCACTTTCCGTGAGGAGCCTGCTTGGGATTCTCTTGGTCTCCCTTTCTCTCTGCCCCTCCCCATATGCACATGCACTCTCCCTCTCTCTCTCAAGACAGATAAACATTTAAACAAACAAACAAACAAAAGAACAGAAACAGAGAGGGCAAAGTTGGCTCAGAGGGCAGACCTTGAAAAGAAAAATTGGAGACCAAAAACAGCACTTGTCAGTACCTGGGTTTTGCTGCCATCAGCATCCTCTTCCCCTCGATCCTTATCAGCAGCTGTCCGCTTGCTGCTGGGTTTCCAGGCTTTCTCTGCTTTGTTCAACTTTATATCTTCAGTCATTAACACCGTGGCAATGATCTTGCGTGGTTCCTTTCGGGGGCCCTGCTGAGAGCGCCGGGGTCCCAGACCAGCCTGCTAAGCAAGGGGCAAGAACAAGTGAAGACACAGAGCCAATCAGCACAACCTGTGACACTGCCACCATGCATCTCCAGGGCAGTTTTCTCCCCATCTCTCAACAAGAGAAGGGAGCCATCCCCCAAACCCCCTTGACCATCTGTCCCTCCAGCCAGTCCCACTCACCGGCCCTCGGGGCAGCTCCCCACCTGGCCCACCCCTTGGGGGCCCACGGTTGCTAAGGGCTGGTCGGCCAAGGTTGGCAAAGGAAGGAGTGAAGTCTGGGCCGCAATTTATGCCTTGAAGTCTAGCGGGGTCCAGTGGCCGTAGTGGTGTTTTATTGGCCTGTGAAGAGGACGCAGAAGGCATGAGAAACAGTTATGGCTCTTGACTACTCTCTCAGGACCTCAGGCACCTCCCCCAGCAAGCCCGCCAGCCCAAACTGACCCTCCCCCTCAAGCCTACCAACCTTATCCAACACCACATCGCTGATATGGGGCAATCCCTCTGGCTTCTGCATACTGGCAAAGATGAACTGAAAGCCAAGCAGGAACTCACGGTCATAACGCTTTTTCTCCTCAAGGTTTAGAGGCTTCCACTGATCTACGAGGAACACAAGATGAACCAATCATATACACTGGTCTCCTGGGGGCCTGGCAAGACTACACAACCCTTCTCAACTTTTCCCTCAGCATACCTGACTTATACTCATACTTCTGCTCCCCTGGCTGGATGTTCTCAGCATTGTGAATTTTGTCTTCCTTTGAGTCCCAGGTCTCATCTGCTTCCTCAGGCCGGGGGGGCACACTGCTGCCCTCAGGCTCCAGACCAGGGCTGGTGCCTACAGGAGGCTGATTTTCCACCTCTGGTACTCCTGGGTTCACCTATAACCACAGGACACCCCATTTTGGTTACAGTATGATCACTGTTCCATACCCACACTCTGCCCTCTCCCCTCCATTACTTTCTGCTCCCTTACCTCCTTGAAGGCATCTAGAAGGTCTCCTACAGCCTCCTTCTTATTGAGCTCCTTAATTTTCCGTCTCCTCTTTGGCACAGACACTGCCACTATTTATTTAGGGGGGGAAAAAGTGGGAATAACTTATATGGGGAACAAAAGTGGGAATAACTGGGGAAATAAAAAGCAGCTACTGTATAGTATTTCCTCTTTCCAACATACCCACTGTGGACTTAAAATTCCTTAATCTCGGAATTTTAGCTCTTAGGGTCCACGACAAGGCTTCTATGACCCAGACACAGTGGCACAAATGAGAGGTCATCAATAAAGAGAAAAAAAAAAACCACACCTTTCAGTCCGCCCCACTTCTACCATCCCATCACACCTTACCTTGGGTGGCTGCTGCTGCCTCCAAATTCTGAGGCAGGTGGGCTGCAACAGGGGTGCTCTCTTGGGGAAGAAGTTCCTCTCCTCCTTTCTCACCCTCAGCATCTCCTGTTTCTCCTTCTTCTTCATCTTCTTCCTCTTCCTCCATTTCCTCCTCCTGGGCGGGGGAAGCAGCTGGAGGAGCCATAGCTGGAGTGGCAGAGAGGACGGCGGGGGGAGCCACTGATGCTGTAACCTCCTTGGCCTGCTCCTGTGGCTCACTGACTGGGCTTAAGTCCACAGCTGGTGGCGAGGGGGCTCCGTTGAGCAGTTCCTCAGGTTGGGCAGTTGGAGCAATGGGCACGGGGGATTCAGAGGGACAAGCTGGCGGAGGGAGAGGAGCAATCTCGGGGCTCGACTCAACCTCTGGTTCCAGATCCTCAGATGAGACCATGCCGTTAGGTTCAGGCAGAATTTCCACTTTGTGAGATGCAAGGGGGGTGGGAACCTGGAGAGGACTGGAAGAGAACTCAGATTCTGGAATCGGTTTGCTAAGTGTCACTTCTACTTCCAGTATGGGTTCGGCGAGGGGAGTGGGTTCTGGAGAGAGGCAATATGGCTCCCTAGTTTCACGGGGCATGGGGGTGGATTCTTCTACAGACATCTGGATCATCCCCGTTGTCACAGTGTCCCCAGGAATGGAGAGGACTGCAAGATTAGGCTCAGACCCCGGTTCCAAGATTGGGGGTGGTGATGGGGTCGGACAAGGTGACGAAGGCTGGGATTCTGAAGGGCTGTGCTCTGGGCCAGGCAGCCCCGGCCGGCTCCCAATGACTGCTCCCTGGGACCGGTCATCTGCACCACAAAAAAGACAAGTAATTAAAAGCAGGTCTTCAGTGCTGTTGTTCCTCCTCCTCCCAGCTAAGACATTCCCGGCCTAAATCACCCCCGCAATCTTCTCCTATCTAAGCCTTTTCCCTTCTCACCTAAAATCTGATCCACCCGCAAAATCCCACTACCTAAAACCTAAGTCATTCTTCCCTGGCACCCAGGTCAAGTCACTCCACCTCCTCAGCATTTGAAACTGTCACACTCCTTTTCACCATAAAAGCTCTGCCCCACCTGCTTACCTACCTGGCCGGACAACAACAGCAACCTGGGGTGTCTCCCCATTAGCTTGAGGCTCCAGACCGCCTCCCGTCTGCAAGACACAAAGAGTTACCAAGTTTGCCCTGAAGAGGCCCACAACCCTTCTCTACTAGAGCCATTTCTACTTTAAGTCTGCCTAAAAATCCAGGAAAACAGGAAAACAAATCCCTTAGTTGGAAAAAAAGATCAAAGGACTTGAGAGTCCAGGTCAGAACAGCCATCGTAGCCAGGGCCTCACTCAAAGAGCAGACAGTACCTGGGGAGGGGTGGGTGTGGAGGCGGTGCGGGCCCCAGACATGATCTCCTCTGTGATATCCTTCCCTCCTTGGTTTGGATCTCGAATTCGGATCTGGGGAAAGAAAGCTCCGGGATGAGTGGGAAGCAAGGGGAGCCCACCTTTCCACCCTGCCCCACTCCTAAGACTCCACACCAACCCCCCACTCCCCACTGGGAAGCGGGTGGGTGAGTGCCAGAAACCCCATGAGTTCTACTGTCAACCCATCCAGCTCATCTTGTATTCCCTGCCCTGGCCCCCACCCCTAAGAGACCCTTGACCTCACAGAGCAATCTCGTACATCACAATGCCCCTCCCTCCCTCATCCCTGCCCCACCAGCAGTCCCCAAGTCAATTGGCTGCACACCCTAGAGCCCAGGACCCCCATCTAGCACCCATCCGGCTCACTTGTGGCTAGTCTGCCTGATCTCTGGGGGCAGGGCCCAGATCCAGTGGGTGGAGCCAGGGTGACTCAGCGGCTTCCCCAGCCCTGGCACCCTATTCTGGGCACCACGCCCAGGGCTTGAGGATTGAGCAGAGGCGGAGGCCTCAAGAGCTTCCAGGACTGGGAGGTGGGGGGTGGGGCCACAGAAAACAAACCATTTCCAAGACAAGCCACCAGAAACCCAAAACCGAACATAGATCTTATAGACCCCAGAACCTTGGTCTCTCAGGAACTCCTGCACTAGCCACTTCAGTTCTTCCCATGAGCTGCTTCTGCACTGACGTCTTAGTACCTTATACTTTACAGAGAACCTGAGCACTTCAGATCCCCATTCTCTATCCACTCCCGGCTGAAGATCTCCTTCCTCAACTTTCTGCTCCCTGACCCACAATGTCTGACCTTGATTCTCCCTTTCCCAGATGTCCCAGAGCCCCTTGCTGCTACTCACGGTCTTCCGCTCCCTCTTGGGAGCAATCTGGGGTGGCTGGTTCATCAAAACTGGGGCGGGGGCCACACCAGTGGGAAACTGCTGCACACCCTGGGCTGGGTAGTAGGCGCCAGCTTGGGAGGGGGGATGGGCGAAGGGGGATGGAAGGGACACAGAAAGGAAGAATGGTGGCAGTGTCAGGGCCCAACCATGTACAAATGCCTGCTTGAACACCTCCCATCCCCAGAACCTCTCATCACCCACGGCCGGCCCCTCGCCCTGCCCCACCCACCTCCCCAAGGGAGTTAGGTGTCTATCAAAGCTGGGGAACCAGTCTGAACTGCGTTTACAAGAATTCCTGACACTGACACACACACCTTATAGGCGCACACTCCTTCCCCTCCACACCAGCTACCACTACCAGAACTTGTGTTTCTCTTCTACCCTGTAAGATAGAATGTATGCCTCCGACCCCCAGCAACACACACACACATGTATTCTGAGGGAGCAGCAACTACTTAACCTGAAACAGAATCAGGTCTTTGGCTGGGAATGAGAAAAACAGATTTGCCAACCCTGTCCCACTCAACCTGAGTCCAGTTCCAATCTCCAGCCCTTTACTAAGGGGCAAGGAAACAAAGAGTAACATTATGAACCAGGCCCAGGAAGTGGAAAAATTAATTCCTTAAAGCAATGGTCTCCAAAATGGGATGCATTCTTTAATCTCATCCATAATATCCACTTGTTTGTTTTTGACAAACAACATGTTATTTGTTTAAATGATGCATATGTATAAACAAACAAAACACACATATTAGAGGTACACACTCAAAATATTTCCTGAGATGATCAGAAAATTTTGGAAACCACTGCGATAAAAAAAACGAATCCTTTCCTAGAATATAAGTGAAAAACAGCTACAAAATCCTCTCAAATCCACATTACATGGGCTCCCACCAACCACAGAACAAGTGTCACAGGAAATGTTTACTAACAGGCCCTCAAACTTGTGCATGACCCTATATTCTTTGACCTGAGAAGGACTCCTAACTCTCAGCAATAGGATAAAACACTACCTGCCCCTCACCCAACAAGTTACATATTAAGCACCAATCCCTACTTAACCCTATCATTTTTAGACCAAGGAATGAGCCTAGGAAGGGTCTAGGAATTTATAGGTGAGTTTAGATGCTCCGTGGGACTCACTCTCAACCTGACTCCTTCCCCTGCTTACCATAAGTTCCAAACTCTGTAGGGCTTGCACCCGGATAGAAGCTTGGGGCTCCTGGCTGTACAGGATACTGCTGTGTCGGGACAACATATGTGGAACGCCCCTGGTGGGGAAGGGGGAGGAGGGGAGAGCAGTTGAGGGAGCTATGAGTACCATATCAAACTACAAAGAGAACGTAGGGCAAGACAGGACAGGTCAACTATGGGCAATGACCAAAACAAAGTCCCACCTCTGGAAAAGAGATGGGACTGGAGGGTCAGGGTAAGGGAGGTGGGGGTTCAGGTTTAAGGTTCCATGGCTTCCAGTCCCCAAGCCTCCAACCTCACCTGTCCAGGGATGTAGTAGGCCCCTTGGGAGGCTGAGTAGGAAATCTGGGAAGGGATCATCATTACTTGGGATCCAGCAGGGTAGACATGAGCAGCTGGGCCAGGGCGGGCGGGGGCTGCACTCTGCACTCGGGAGGCTGCACTGCTCGGGGGCTGGGCCCGGCTAGGGTAGAAGTGCTGTCAAGAGCGAGGAAGGCAGTTGGCATTGGGAAAGGAAGGAAGTGGACAGCAAAATGGCCACTCCACAATGTCTCTACTCTGGAGAGAAATACTGAGGGCTTTGGAGCACAGGGACCAATCCTAACTCACTTGACCAACTGATGATTAAGTGGCCTCTTGTACTCACACATACTCTCCACATTCAGGTATACACTTTGCACTCCATGAATATACTCCCTCACTGCCGTGCATACTCACGTCACTTCCACCAGGCTACCCTCTGCAGAGGCTTCCTAACACCCAGATGCATCATGCCTAAGTGAAGCCCTTTTGGGCAACATACTCCCCAGCATGCATTGCTCCACCCTAAGGTACTGAGAAACTAACCACTAACATGCAACAGTCTCCCAGTTCCCAGATATGCACTCTGCAAGACTTAGCCTCTAACATGCATCGGTCAGTCTCAGACTGAGGACCTTAACAGCAAACATGTCCCCACCCTGAAGACCCCCAGTCCCTGTATCTAGTCCTCGACTAGGGCAGAGGATAATGGTGAGACTATGAGAGGGTCCAGGATTAGCAAAGGGGTATTACCTGCAGAGACCTGAATCCTCCCTGAGAGCACATGGGGACAGGAAAGAAGAGAATTATCTCCAAGGTGATGAGGGGGAAAAATGAAGGAAGTAGGACAAGAATGCTGCCACTTAGTGAGAAAGAATTTAGGGAACAGAGAAAGGCAAGAACCAGCTGGAGTGTTTACTTTGCCATAGTCCAAAGAGAAAGAAGGGAAGGGAAATGGAGCAACCACAACCTCCCAGTAAAAGAAGGAAATAGGAAAGAAAACAGGAGTTGGCAGCAGGGCCCAAAGCACTGCTCCCAATTCTCAAGGCACCAGGACCCCTACTAATGCCACCCCACAGACTACATACTCCCCAAGGGGCCAGCCACCGTAAGTAATCAACAGCACAAAGTGCAGAGACACATGAAAGAACACAGAGCAACTATCAGGAAATTGGGGCAGATACAGGGTCTCCACAGTTTCCATGCTAGGCCCAAACTGGCCTAAGGTATTCCATGGCTCCCACCCAGGCACCCTACTCCCCTCCCCACAGCCCCTCACCTGGCGGGGCTGAGAAGGCGTGTTCATTTGTGTCGCTTGTGGCGTACTGAACACCACCGGTGCTGTCTGCCCCGGGGGAAACGCTGGCTGAAGGGGGGAGACCAGAGTTCAGCAAGAGGGGAAACCCGGGTGGGGCAGAAACCCAAGCTGGTAAAGTAAGGGGAGCAGACCTGTGGCAAGAGCTTTAGCAGTCCACATGCCCCCTCTTCCCCATGACAGCCCCTGGGAACAGCCCAGGGGCCCTGTCTCAATTTGGCAGCAGGAAGCTGCACTTTGCCCTGACACAGATGGGGGTGGGAAAATCCAGAGGTTGGAACCTGTTCCTGACCAGCTGCCTGGTCTCCCCCACCCCCACCCCAGTCTCTGCTAATTCCTCCCTAATTACCTGTGGGAGTCCAGGGGATGGGGCAGGTGGGGGGCCTGTGGGCTGTGGAGCTTTGTTCATTTCATTTGGTGCCACATCAGGGTCCCCCCAGCACCTGTTGGGAAAGAGTGGAGCTCGGAAAAGGAGAAGGGACCCAAGCTTAAGGCAAATGGAGTGGGGGGAGGGGTTGAAGCAAGGGCCGGGTTCCACACCGAGTCCCGGAGGCGCGAAGGGGTTGAAAGAGCAGAAAAGATCCAGCTTATGTCCCCACCAACACGTTGTCAAACCAGCATCACCTCCAACCACCCCCCTGATCTGCCGAAACAGCCCCCTCACTCACCCCCTCGGTTAAGAATAAGTCCACGGTGCGGCCTACAGGTTCTGGGCATCCGAGGGCCTGGGGTTGGGAGGTGAGGGGTATCAACCTGGCTCCGCGGGGCCCAAGACCAACCAGACCGGAAATTCCAGGTCTCGCTGGCACCAGGCTCCCGGATCACAAACGGAGCTAGCAGCTTCGGCCGTGGTGTCCCCACCCCCCACCTGGGGACACCGGGTTCGGGGCCAGGCCCAGGGGCACACAAGGCACGCCTGCTGCGGGTGGCCACAGGGGCACCCGCGCGGGGCCAGACGCGAGGCCTGCCGCCGCCCAGGAGTGGAGACCAGGAAGGGCGGGAGTCGGGCCGTAAAAGGCCAGGCGGGCGGCGGCCGAAGAGAAGCCGGTTTCTAGTAAGTGAGGGTCGGCCCGGAGGGCGGGCGGGGCCGGGGGCTCCTCCCTGCCCGCCGCTGCCGCCTCCCTCCCCTGCGCCCTCCCTGCGCAGCGCCGGCCAGTGCCAAAGAACAACGTGTCACTTCCCGGCGGCCGGGCCGCAAAGGGGGGAGGGGGCGGCGGGCCGGGAGCCGCGGTGCCTGCGCCCGCGGGGCCCCCTCGGGTCAGACCGAGGTGGCACTTCGCGGCCGGCGAACCCGGCGCCCTCCCAGCCAGCGGGGACCGCATATTCCGGCCCTGCGCTCCCCCACCCCCACCCAGCAGCCAGGCCGGGCCAGGCCGGGCACACGTGGGCCAGGGATCGGGCCCTGGCGGGCCGGGGCCCGGGCTTGGGCCGCGGGGCCAGGGCGCCGGGGCGGCGGCGCAGGGTGGCCGGTCCCGGCCCGGATGGCGGCGGATGCGGGGGGAGGGGGTGGGGGGGCCGGGTCGGGCCCGGACATGGCGGCTTTACCTTCAGTCTCCTTCAGTCCGCGCGGCCGAGCCCCACGCAGCCGCACAGACGTAGTCCACAACCATTTCCGGCTCCCCGCACAGATCCCGCTCGGCGGCCACCGCTTCTCCGCAGGCGCAGCCGGCGCCCCCACGTGACCGGCGCAGAGGGAGGAGCTACGCCCGGCGCCGCGGAGCACAGAAGATTTGCCCCGCCTGGTCATGTGACAGTCACTGCCCGCCCCGTGTCCCCTCCCGAACTTTGGAACTTCCAGACTGACCCCCACCTGCGTCTCCGTTCCGCGGTTCTTTAGTTCATTCATACTTAGAGCATTTATTGAGTGCATACTAAGTACGAGGCGAAGTGCTGGTCAGGGGCTGAGAGTAGCGAAATTCATTAAAGACTCAGTCCTGCCTAAATAAATCATGATACAAATAGGAAAATAAAAATTATGCAACCTTTGAAGATAAGGTGATTGAAATACCTATTAAACTGAATGTTAGGCCAGAAAGATTGAAACATTCCAAGAAATTAGTATGAGATTTGCCTCCCAAAGATCAGCCACTCCCAGGGAGGGACAAAAGTCAATCATGGAAAGTTCAGAATAATGACGAAAGAAGTAATCCCAAAACCCCTTCCCTGCAGCCAAAAGACTTGGCACCAGGAGGAACCGTCCTAGAGCCAAATACACGTACTCAGATGGCCTGGGTTTTAATCCAAACTCTGCTGCTTCCTGGCCATGTACCTACTACCCACCTACTTAATAACTGTCATAAAAATGGGAAGATTTGAAACCAGGCAGTCTGGCTCAAATCTAAGCTTTTAACCACGCTGCTTTCTTTACCAATGACAACATCCACTCACTCTATTGGATTGTGAAGATTAAAGGAGTTAATTCATGTGAAGGGGCTTCAGTGCCTATGTACCTAGCAAAGACACACTTGCTCTCACTCACCCATGTGTGATCTGTGGGTGTAGGTGTGTGTATGTGTACACATGTAATCTCAGAAGGTAAGAAAACATTTTCTCTGTACCAAGGATAGAGTGGTGGTTCAATATATATGGCCTATCTGATCTCAATCTTCACAAGTTCCTATAAAACAGATTGTATTATTCTTCCCATTGTATATGAGGAACTGAAGCTCCAAAGCAGCAAAGTAGACAGACACATGGCAGAGGAACTATAGTGAGAGTGAATATATAGATCTAGTGTTCTCTGACTCGATCATGTATGACCCCTTCCTCTACTCTTCTCATTTCTCTTCCTCCCTAAGCCAACTAATAAATAAAATTCAATTACTACCTACATGCCAATCTGTTTCTAACTCAGAAACCTTTCTCTCGAACTCCAGTTAGAATAAAAGACATCTCCACCTAATCATCCCACAGGTATCTCAAATTGTGTATGCCCAGATAGGAACTTATCATCTCTCCTTATGCAACAGAGTCCTCCACCTCAACCCCATACATGTTGGTGCCTGTGTGTTTTTGTTAAGATTTTTTTTTAAGTTTACTGTTTTTAATTTTTTTTAATGTTTATTTTTGAGAGAAAGAGAGAGTGAAAGCGGGGGAGGGGCAGAGAGAGAGGGAGACACAGAATCGGAAACAGGCTCCAGGCTCCGAGCCATCAGCCCAGAGCCTGATGCGGGGCTCGAACTCACAGACCGCGAGATCGTGACCTGGCTGAAGTCGGACGCTTAACCGACTGCGCCACCCAGGCGCCCCCCAACTTTATTTTTGAGAGAAAGAGACAAAGAGCATAGGGGGGGGTGGGGGGGACAGAGGATCCAAAGCAGGCTCTGTGATGACAGCAGAGAGCCCGATGCAGGGCTCAAACTCACAAACCATGAGATCATGACCTGAGCTGAAGTTAGAAGCTTAACTGACTGAGCCACCCAAGTGCCCCTGTGTTCTTTACCCATGAATAGCACCCAAGCTGAAAATCTGGGATTAATACTCCATTGCTTCCCATCCACATACTACCTGTAATCAGACACCAGGTCCTCTTGGTATTTGGATCAAATTCAAGTCCTATTGACTATCTTTAAAAAAATCTTTCTCCTGCCCTTCCCCATTTCTAATGCCCTAGTTCAGGCATTTATTTCCTTTGCCTGGTCTCCCAGCCTTCATGGTGAGCTTTCTCACCCAGATAACTGATGATGTCACTTCCCTGCTCTCTTTCAGTGGTCTCTATTGAGAGATACTGTCAACTTCTTAACACAACAAAGCTCTTCCAAACCCGATCTGAGCTTGGGTCTCTTTACTGTATCTCCTACCACACTTTTCCTGGCCCTGTACACTTAACCAAAGCAAACTATCCATGGTTTCTGAAAATAAATAGCTTTTCCGCCTTCCTCCTTTCCCTACTCCCTTAGTTATATTCTACCTTTTTTTCTGGACGAACTCCTCTTCCTCTAGGTCCCATTTACTGCAAAATTCTCCCCTGACTTATCTAGGCATTAAGGCTCCATATTAACGATCCCAGGGTAGCTTCTTCACACTCCAGTATGGTATTGGTAACAATATATCACCTTTGTTTTCTCTTCCATTAAATAAGCTTTTTGAGGATAGGGTTTGGCTTTTTTCCCTCATGTTTGTATCCCCACAAACTAAAATAATGTCCAATGCAGAATAAAAGGCTCCATTGATATTTGTTGCTGAATGAATGACTGAAAGCGAAAGGTTAAGAGTCATTATGAAAATTCTACCCTAAAGCACAATCACTGATTTGCCAAAGAATTATCCTTTTATTTAGAGTGTTTTGCAGTTTACAAATCATTTTTTAAGTAGACTCCACACCCAACATGGGGTTCAGACTCACAACCCTGAGGTAAAGAGTTGCATGCTCCACTGAGCCAGCCAGGCACCCCTAAAAATCACTTTCTAATTTATCTTTATATCACCACCATTGCATATCAGAGAAAGCAATTACCATATTCCCATTTTACAGATAACAGAGGCTCATCAGACATGCTGATTTGCCCAGTACTACAGAAAATTCCATTAAAGGAGTATGACAGGTAGGTCTACTGACTCCCAGGTCCAGTACTTTAACTTTTAATACAGGTTTTATACAGGCTGCCAAATAAGAACAGAAAGAAGATAATAGAGACACTAATCCAAAGTTGCTACTCTCCAGCTACTCAAAACCTTGGACTACGATAGTGTCCACAAGTTTCCAAGGCTACAGAGACAGATTTGGAGTCAAACAAATTTAGATTCCCATCCTGGCTCCACCACTTACTATGTGATCTTGCATAAATTGGGTGAATCTCTTTCCAAACTTTATATCCCTCACCAAAACACGGAGATAATGCCTACCCCTTAGAGCTGTTGTGAGGTATCTGAGGTATATAGAACAATTATTCTTTCAACATTTATAGACCTATTAAGTGCCAGGCACTGCTTGTAAACTAAACCTACAGAAAGTGTTGGTTAGCTAGCTATGATTATCTGGCAGGGCCATATGTTCTTCTGCACTGCATCCACAGGGGTCCGAGCCCCAATTGGCAGCATAGCTATATTCATACCAACCCCACAAAGATCAAAAGTGATTACATCCCAGGAAGGAGGCCACTCCTTTATCCCATTGCTACACTAAGGGGAAAGTCAGGGTCAAGCTTTCTTACATCCAGTTTCTGCAAAGATAGCCCAGTAGATGTGAACATGACTAAACCTCTCCAATAGAAGCCTTCCAAGAGGCACAGAGGATCACAGGAGATAAAAATGTCCCTGGCTGTTCAGTCACAGACATGCAGCTCTTTGTCTGTGCCTGGGAGCTCTACACCTCAAGGTCACCAGACAGGAGACAGACGGTTGCTCAGATCAAGGCTCATGTAGCCTCTCTGGAGGGCATCACTTCAGAAGATCAAGTCGTACTTCTGGCAGGCATGCCCCTAGAGGATGAGGCTACCCTAGATCAGTGTGGACTGAAGGCTCTGACCACCCTGGAAGTAGCTGGCCACATGCTTGGAGGTAAAGTCCATGGTTTCCTGGCCCATGTTGGGAAAGTAAGAGAGCAGACTTCCAAAGTGGTCAAACAGGAGAAAAAGAAGACAAGCCGAGCCAAGCAGTGGATGCAGTACAACCAGAGCTTAGTCAATGTTGTGCCCCCCTTTGGCAAGAAGGGCCCAATGCCAACTCTTAAATCCATTGTAATCCTGGCTTTCCCCAATAAAGCCACATAGTCCAGTCAAAAAAGAAAAAATGTGTATATACATATACATACATATATATACACATCCCTTTCATTTAGCAGCAGAGAAGTTAGAAAGTAAGGCCGACTCTGCTGCTTCTTAGAACAGGGATTCTTCACCCAAAGTCAGTGAATGATGGGCTTGAGGTGGATGTGCATTGGCAGGGTGGGAGTGGGGGTGGGGATGGGATACACAGCCCCTCAGAAAGTTATTTGTAACAGTTTGTATCAAAATATTATTTGTAACAGTATTAAAATGTATTAAATGTATTAAATTTTGGTATTAAAATCTTCCTAGAAGGACAATCCATTGCACTTATCAGCTTCTTAGGGGTCCATGCCCCTAAAGATGAATCACTATTTAGGATGATTAAGAAAGAAGGGAAAAAGGCATGGAGTTTAATTTGTTCCATTCAGGGCAGCTTCCCTGCTAGCCTCGGCTCAGAGTTGCTATAAACAATGCCTTTTCACATCCACTCCCCACCCCAGTCTGGCCTCTGGCCACAACACCCCAGAAAACAGACATAGAGGGACCTCAGGGATAAAGGTCTTTATTCAACAAAGTTATCTCACTCAGTAACAAAATAACAGGAGGTACCAATTCCCCCAAAGGTCTAGAGCAGTGCACACGCCTGACAACAGGAAGCATGGCCCGCTGGCCTATCAGTAGCAGCTCAGAGTCCCTGGTAGCTACTTAGAGGTCATAGTTGGGGTTCTTCCGAAGGATAACAAAACCTTCCAGAATGGGGGTGACAGGAAGAAATTCCTCAGTGGCCAATTCTGCCCGCTCCCCGTGGGCCAACAATACTGGGGTTGTGTGTGTCTGGAACCCTGTGATAGTCTTAGGCTTGCCAGCCTGGCCCACCACATCCACTGCCTGTAGGGTGAGAAAATTGAAATGGGGGTGTAGCAGATGGGGGTGTGCAGATGGGAGTGCAGTAACAACCCAGTGCCCATACCAGTTTCAGAGAAACGGGTACGTGTGCGTTCCCCAAGTTCTAGACCCCTCCCGTCTGTTCAACCCCTCACCTGGCCCACACGGACAGACACCGGCAGTGGCCGCAGCTCCTCATCGAATGTAACCAGCATTCGGGGCTGCATGGCAGCCACCAGCCCATACAATACATAATGTGATTTGCCTAGGATGACTGAGGGAAGAACACGGGACAAACAGTTAGAGGCATCAAGGCAGGCCTGGCCTGAACCCTGGGACTCCACTCCAGCCCTGACTCTCTAATCCCTCAGTCGTTCAGCTGAACCAACACTCCTCCCCTCATATACCCCTACTACAAACCAGAGATGCCCCCACCTTACTCTACCACAGCCTTCAGACTTGATCATCAATTTCCCCCAGTCACTTTGGAGCAGAAACTGGGATCAGCTCTTCATCCTCGAAAACAATCTCTTTGAGCCAGATCAAAACTGTGGGAGATGAGCTCCATAAGGCCCATCACAGGCCCAAAGAACATTGGGACCCAGAATGGTACAGAGCTAATTTGGAGTCTTGCTCCTAAATTATAAGGTGGCTCTGGTAAGGGTGGAGACAGGGTCATGTGCCACTGTATGAGACTCTTGACAGGAACTCACTGTTACGGACATCCAGGAAAGAGACAAGCACAGTAAGCAGCCCCGCCACTGCCACTTGACTCATAAGCTGCCGGTCACTGTGGTAGGGACAGAGGGTGAGTGTGCCCTTCCCTAAATGTGTCAGGCCCTGGGGGAAAAAAAAACAACAACAACAGAGAGAGAAGTGAAGATCACATCCGAGGAAACATCACCTAACCTGGCCATATAGAAAGACCCCAACTCATTCATATACTCCCTCCTGGCTGAACTCAAAGTCCCCTGATGTCATTCACTACATGTCCCCCTTCCATCACCACGGATACCTCCCTTGGCACACTTTAAGGAAAACAGTTCTATTCCTTACCTGTGCCAAGCGCACCATAAAGAGGTTGTTGGGGTCCTTGGCATGATACTGGGCTAACTGGCGCAGCATTGCAGCCAGACGGGCATTATTGGTACCTGGAAACGTTAACCATTACAGAGTTGAAAAATGGGCCTCAAACATTCCCTCAAGCTACTTCTTTTTCTGACCTTTTTCTGATACTCACCACTGCCTACCATGCCCATGGCAAAAATGGAGTTGTAGGAAACTTCTGGGTCAGCATCATGGGAGAATTTGCTTAGGGTATCCAGGATGTTGAGTCGTGGATTTGAAACAGAGATTAGAGCCAGTGCTAAAGGCACAGCCCGTCGGAGTGTTGGCTCCCCATATCTCAGCTGGTGATAAAAGAGAGTAACAAGAGCATCACAGAAAGCAGTACAAACTCAGTTACAGGAAGAGACTTGATAGGTAATAGAGGCCTTTATCAAATATTACAGAAAGGGCATAGCAAAAAGACTATTTCTCAACCAGGAGAAAGGAGAAAACCCATCAGGAAAGTCTCCTCTGGGGAACTCCAAGCACCAAAACCAGTAGATATTCCAATCTCCTCCATGTGATACTTACCAGGTGGCCGAAGGTTCGTAATGCCATCTCTGCTCCAATCTCCTCCCCCATAGCAATAAGAGCAATCCCCAGCACAGCCACTCCCTGCAATTGAAGAGGCACCAGAATCCAATAAGCTCAGGGAACAAAAAGCTCACCCTTGACTCAAGTCCCATGTAAGAAAAAAAAACTGTCCTGTGGGGGCACACCCTGACCCTTATGTATAGAACCCTGCTTAATGCCTGTCTCAATACACAGCACCACCCACAGGGTCTGTAGAACAAACCCAAACCCAGCTCCTCTGCACAGGTATCTTTTCCCAGAGCCTGACTCAGAGAGCGCCCGGTTGCGCACAGAACCTGATGTGCTCCCATGTCGGCAGGGGCTTCCTTCTTGTCCTTGTCCTTCTTTTCCTTCTTGTCCTTGTCTTCCTCTTTTTCCTTGGAGTCAAAGTGTTCACTACAAATGTGGAGCAGCTGCTGCACCTTCAGTACATTCCCAGAGCCTGCAGCATGGTGGTAAGGGTGAGAAAGAGTAGAAAGGAGAAGGCACCAAAGAAAAGTTTATTCCAGTAATAGAAGTTAAGAATCCAAAAGCAAACCAGAGAAAGAGGGCGCCTGGGTGGCTTAGTCAGTTAAGCGTCTGACTCTTGATCTGGGCTCATGTCGTGATCTTACGGTTGTGACTGAGCGCTACATGGGGATCAGTGCTAACAGCATGGAGCTTGCCTGGAATTCTCCCTCTCCCTCTCTCTCTGCTGCTCCCCTATGCACATGCGCATATTCCCTCTCTCTCAGGATAAATAAACTTAAAAACAAACAAATAAATAAATAAAGGACTACTGAGAAAGGAAAAAAAGTCTGAAAAAAGGTCCAAGAGAGAAGTAAGGAGTCACTGGAGAGGCACAAAGACACAGACCTGCATAGGCACACACATCCACTAATGTGTTGGCAAAACTGCGGAATGGCTCTGACACAACCTCCAGCGCGGCCAGGATTGCCTCGATGGCCTCACCCTTCCCTACAGGACAAATTCAAGGAGTCAAGAGGACACTTCCTTCCATCCAGCACAGCTTAACACATAAGACCTCTGCTGTATCCAGTTACTGTCAGCCTTTGCCCAGAGAGATATCCCCTCACCCAAGTGGTTGAGGCCCAGTCCAAGAGGAAGCCAACGGGCATAGGTGTCCTTGAGCTCAGTCTCTGATTTCTCCATGATGGTCTGAAGGATAGTGGAAGTAACATCTCCATTGCAGGATCCCACTGCTATCATTCCACAGGCTAGAGCTGTCACACCTGCCACCTAGAAATAGGAGAATCAGTATTATATACACAAGTTATTAAAGTAGCTGTATACCTACCTCGATTCAAGATAGCCAATTCCTTCAGGCCACTGTAACCACACTAGGTAGTGATCCCTTTCTGATGGCATGTCAAAATAACAAGAGCAACCATTCACTGAATGTTTATGATTTATCAGCCATGTCAACTGCTCTGTACGCTATTAACATTTAATTCTCATAACCCCATGAAACAAGTCCTACTACTGTTATTCTTTCATTGATGAAGAAAATGTAACCTAAAGAGATTCGGTAACATGTCCAAGATCACACTGCTTGTAAGCAGAGGCGGCAAGATTTGAACTGAGGTCTTTCTGACTAAAGCTATGCTTTTAGCCACCATATTAAATTTATCTATTACTAATATGACTCTCCACAACTAAGAAAACTTAAGGTTGGCCAATGACTAAAACAACGAATGAGAATCAGCCACCCCAAGCTGGATTAAGCTACTCCCCACTCTAGCCGAGTACTTCCTCATGGACCTCAAGGGCTGGAACTCAATACCAAAATGTTACCTCTTTAACCTCAACACCACCTGGGTGGAACCACCAGTTCCAAGAGATTTCATTGAAGTGACACATATCACCCCCATAAACACGTGTGTGCGTGCACACTCACACACACACACACACACACACACACACACACACACACACACAGTTTTCATTACTTATCACAGAGTGGTAGGACACAGAGCACCTTCCCTACCTCCCCTAAAAGTCCAACAGCCTCTCCTCACCTCCATACTAGACTTGGAATCTCCCATCACAGGGAGCAGCAGTGTTAGCACATCTTCACGATTGGAGCCAGCGTAAGCCAAGCCTAGCCTGCAAAAGCAAGGGAAAGGCAGTCCCCGACACACAACCAAGGATAGGACAAAGAAGGAACAAAAAGAGGACTGGTCATTTATTCATCATTTCAACAGTCACCAAGAGCCAAATACTCAACAGATATGGTGGTAGTCTTGGCAAAACAAAGATGAAAAGGACCCAGTTCCTGTCTTCACAAAGCTTACAGGCTAAGTACTACCAGAAGAAGCAAGAAGCCTTACCCAAAAATGGAACCAAGTCTCATAGTGTTGCTGTTGTGGAGAACATAGTCTGAGAGCAGTGCTAGTGCGGGGTCACATTCATTCCGGACTCCAGAGTTCACAATGCCACAGGCCAGAAGGGCTCCTGACTGCAAAATGCAAATAGATTCTTCACTCAGGCTACTGTACCTTCCTCACCACAAAGGATACAACATGGACTTCATTGTAGCTTCCACCTTAACTGGAGTTGAAAACAGAGAGATCTTACCAGTGAAAGGGAGGCCTTGAGGCCCTAGAACATGGTAGGAGAATGTCCCCATTATCAGGCTATGCCCAGACCAACCTTGATGTAGTCCTCAGAGGAGTACAAGTACTTGTCAATCTGCGTGAGGCCACCATCCACATCCCACAGCAGAATCATGCCAAGGGACGCAGCTGCACTCAACATTCCTACACCAAGGAAAAATCTATCAATTTCAAAATGATCCTACCCTAAGAAAATTGTTACAAAGAGCTCTCTAAAAAACTGCCCTGGGGACCCATCACATTAACACATGAAACTAGAAGGACAAAAGAGGCGACCAAAGCAAAACAAAGGTAAAGTAGGCATAAAGTTATACCATGGTCTTTGTTTTTGTAAAGCCATTTGTTGCCATCATCAGTCAGCAGCTTGTCCTGACCAAAGGCTGCATTCACAAAGCCATTCACAAAAGAAGAGGCCAGGTTCATGCGGGCAGAGTCCACTTGAGAGCCACTGCCCCCAAATCCTGCACAGGAGGGAAATGAAAGGAAAGGCAGAAAGGTTTAGAGTAGCACAATAAAGGAACACAGCATGGTGGCTGGTCTCTGGCTCTGAACTGGCCCCTTAGAATCCTCTGTCTATGCCCCCAACAGTGACCTGGAGAAAAGGTTATGTAGGAACTCTTAGCTCTAAGGGATAAATACACTGGACCAAGCCACCACTCCAAATACAAGGTTCATAATTAAGAATCCTCCAGTCCTGGGGTGCCTGGGTGACTCAGCTAACCAGTTAAGCATCTGACTCTTGGTTTCGGCTCAAGTCATGATTTCACAGTTCATGAGTTTGAGCCCCACATCAGGCTCTGTGATGATAGCATGGAGCCTGCTTGGGATTCTGTCTCCCTCTCTCTCTGCCCCTCCCTTGCTTGCTCTTTCTGTAAGAAAGAAAAAAAAAAAAAGAAAAGAAAAAAGAAAGAAGCATTTAAAAATAATAATAATTCTCCAGTCCTCACACACATGGAGATGGCTACTCACTGTTGTTCTCTAGATGGGTTTTATAGATGTCATCAGGCACCTTGGGCTCCATAATATCCAGCTGAAGAGAAGTCAGAGGGTCACAACTGTACCCCCACTACTCCCCCAGCTGTCCCCTTCTGCTTTCCCACTGAATAGCAATTCTAACCAATGAGAATCTAGTTACAGTTATAGCCAGGGAGGTGAAATGACGAGTAGAACCACAACCAAAAAAAAGCCTTGATGGAAAAGGGCAAAGGGTCTCACCTCCCGAGCTAATGCCAAGAAGTTGCTGTTGAGCTGCACATTGGACATGATCTCTGTCAGGTCCTCATACTCCTCCACGTCTTCACTAAGCTCCAGAAACACCCCATGACGGCCAAGCATGAATGCCATCTGCTTCTGTACTACCCTGTGGGAGAGAGCCATCATATCAGCTCAGCCCTAGTCCACTAAGGGGACTGAAAAGCCCCTCCAGCCTTAACCAGAAACTACAAGTCCAGCTCTTCATACAAATGCCCCATCCATGAGCTCATGTCTTCCTTTGCCAACTTCCTCTCTACATACACATCCTTGCAGGAGGTGAAGATATCTTCTACCAGCTCCATGTCATTGAGCATCAATGCCAATCTCAGAGCTTCAGGAAAGCGACTGAACTTTCGGAACACACCCAAAGCACAGCGCAGTAGTGCAGAATTCTCAGGCTCGGGCACATAATTCACACAGCTACATAGATAGAAATAACAAAGGAGTCAGGAAGTTCAGGAACATTCATTTACCCCATTTAATTCACTTATCCAAAATAAATACTAAATGCCTACTGTATACCAGGCATTATGCTACATGCTAGACTACTAAAGAGACATAAGTCTCTGTCCTCAAGAAGCTCACAGACATCAACAAATCAACAGCAGCCCGATGCTAAAGATGCTCTGAGAGAACAGAGAAATCACAACTGAGAGAGAAATACTGGGGAGGGTAGGCCTACTACCCATCCCTACCATGTTCACTTACCTGGTAAGATAGAGGCAGACCTTGGCATATGCATTCTCATCAATGTCCTTCTCCAGCATGTCTACCTGCTCAATTTCCATGAGCAGGTCACAGGCCTCGTGCTCCGCGTTGTGGGCCATGTTGTAGGGGACGATCTCCTTCACCAGGGTCAGCAGTGGCTCCCGTTGTGTCTTTTCCGCATCATCTAGTTCCTGCCACTCCTTAGCCACTTCCCCTGCGAGATGCCTATGGATAGGCCCAGACCATTAAGGGGGCACAACTTCACAGGAAGCATTTCTATGGTTCAAGGAATTCAGTATTTGGGAAACGCAATACACAGGTACTCCAAGACAGAACTCAGAATTGTGTCTCAAAACCTTTCAGATTCTCAAGAAAGAAAGGTCTTACCTCACATACTCATGACCCCATGATGCCAATTCCTCTTGGGAGCCCACCAGCCGATACTTGAGACACTCACGTTCCCCACTCATGGTCATAGCCAGAACAGAGATGATGTCAGCAGCAAAACGCTACAAAGAAACCAGTGCTTTAAAGGCAAGTCCAGGGTGAGGGTAGTGGGACATTACGGAGTCAAGGCTAAGGTCGCTATCTCTCCAATTAAGTTGTAACTCTTCACCAATCTCTGTATTAGAAATTTACATACTTTATATCTAAGCTAAGGCTCAAGATAAGCCTAAGGTTAGTGTTGCTATCTCCCTTTTAAACCAACATGGCTGAAGAATGATAACAAGGAGAGAATGGAAAAAGATGGAGGCTCTAAAGTTTATTCTAGCTGCAATAATGAACTATTAAAAGGTTTTAAGAAGAAAAGATTTTCACAATCTAGAAAGACCATTGTGGCTGCTATACGAAAGACAAACTGTATAAGTCACGAACAAAAGGAAGGCAGCCAGTTAGACGGCTGCAGTTGTCTAGGTGAGAACTGAAGATTTCCTGGATTAGGGTTGTACCCTTAGACAGAGAAGTGACTCAACGAGGGGTTTATTTTAGAAATAAAACAAGTGAATGTACATGGGATATGAAGGAAACAGAAAGATCAAAGTTAAATATAAGTTAAAAATAGATCATGAGGGGTGCCTCTCAGTCAGTAGAGCATGTGACTCTTGATCTCAGAGTTGTGAGTTTGAGACCCACTGTGGGCACAGAGAGTACTCTAAAGAAAAAAAACAGATCATGAAAAAGAAATCCCAAGATCCACCATAAATGACAGAAAACAGTGTATTCTGAGAAGGCAATCCTCCTGTCAGCTTTTATCCCAGTAAAAAACATACTGGCATGATCAACTGTGTTAACTAGCTCAGATCTCAGGTCCCTTAGGCTTCCTGTGACTCACCATGAGCCCAATGGTCTAGATGAAAAGGAATTCCTAAGCTAGACCCCCACCAGCTTCTGAAACCGTTTTACCTTATTCTCCCCAGGGGGCATGTTCTCATAGATTTCCTTCAGTTTGCCATAGTGTGGACGCAGAAATTTGAGAGGCTTGGGCACTGAAGTCATGGAAGTTGTAGAAGATCGGATTTGCCTCCGCAGTTCCTCGAGGGCTGGTCGGTACAGAGATGTGTCCTTCTCCTGCTCAGGAGATGTTAGGGCTCAGACAAAAAGAAGCCACATCTCTCAAGTCAAACACAGGTGTTTACCAACTCCCCTAGGAAAGTGACTGTCTTATTCATCTGTGATTCCCCAACTCCCTGCTCACTGGCTGGTACAAAAACAAATGATCCCAGTTGAGAGTTTGTAGTAAGCTACACAATCTTTCAAATATCCTTTGTAATTCTCCTCTCTCACAACATCACCGTAACGCTAACCCTAAACAGTCCATCTTTCCCTATACCTCACATAGAAATTGTTGCCCCAAAATGGAATGAAGCAACATGCAGCAAAGATCCAAATATGTACCCACTCGTGTCAACATCATGACTCACCCCCAGTCGTTCCACGAGCATCTCCAGTTCATCCTGAAGTTGTTTGTCCTCCTCAGACTGAAGGGTTGGGGGAAGAAGTTCATCAAGAGAAGGAATCCCAAACACATCCTCCTCCCATTCACCCTGGGGCAGGTAGAGAGTGAACCTGCCTCCTTAGGAGGGACCAGGTGGACACGAAATGAGAGGAGGAATGGCACTCTGGCTGCAAGGCAGGAAAGAAGGCAACCTGGCTTCTGGGCCAGGCTGCGTGAATGTAGTACTAAAAAATAGGGGTGACATGACCTCCCCGGGCCCACCTCACAAGTCGGTGGTGAGTACTGGTGACGTCGGCGAAGGCGACACAGCGCGGAATGGAGGATGAGGGGCAGAGAGGCTGAGCGCCAGGAGTCCCGAGGGTCGCCCCATCCGCCCTCTCCCAGACGCTGCGGGGCCGTTGGGAGTCGGGCCCAAGGCCTGCGGAGCCGCCGTGACTCAGCCCCGCGGCCTTCTCCGCCTGCTCCCAGGGCTGCGCCTCACCAGCTCCTGCTCTTTGTCCTTGTCGCCAGCATCCCGCCGCTCCTTGCCGCCCGGCTTCTCGTCCGCGATGCCCGGTGCCGTCGCCGGAGGCTGCTGAGGCTGCAGCGGAGCCTTATCCCGGCCACCCTCCTCCATCTCCACAGCCACTACCGGCCTGCTGCGCGCGCACCGCTCGCACCGCCCCGTTTCCCATACGGCCTTGCGCGGGTGGCCCACAGAGCTCCTCCTCCTGAGCCAGCAGGCGACCGGAAACGCCGCTACAACCCACTCACCCCCGCGGCGTGGGAGTCCCAGCCCTCGGACCCCGCCCACGGAAGTCTCCCGAAAACTACAATTTCCAGCCCCCAGCGCGTCTTAGGCGCGGCCTGGCTTGGACCGGGAGTTTCCTGAACGCCACGCGACCGCGGTCTTCGATCCGGGTCAGCTAGCTGTGGTAGGAGCTGAACAAGTTGAGAGCCGAAGAAACCGTTCATAGGTCTCCTCGTAGCTGTGTGAATAGTACACACAGTGACACCCCAGTTGGCTCCGTAGTGGGACAGACGGACGAGATTCTTCAAATCCCGCACTGTGTGAAATCTGTAATCTGTATCTACTGCCTCCCCACACACCCACACCATGGCGGAATATTAGCCTGATAACATTCTCCCCCCAGTTGAAGGAGAGTGCTCTAATACTACCTTAAGAATACGATAAATCTTAAATCCACCCGTGGAGCCATTTCGAGTAGAAATCAATTAATATAGTCCTATACTCCAATGCTAAATTCTGGAACTAAAACCAGATCAAGACAAGGTCTTTGGGCAAACTTCAGTCTTTTGGTCTTCCTCTCTCTGTTACGATTTGGAAGGTGTGCGAAGGTCACTGTTTATGTCAGGAGTGGTTTTGAATGATACATGATGTTTTCACAGCCTTTTGAATTTGGTAAGGTTATGTCCATTTTACAGAAGAAATCATATAGTAAGTAGTAGAATCAGGATTTGAACCTTGATCATTCAGTCTTCCAAGCTGGTAATTATTTCAAGCAAACCTCCATGTTTCTTCTTCTTCTTGGACCACGTGTATGCATCTAGAAGGTGAAAGAAGAGGAAGCCCCCTTCATCTGGTGGGAACACTTACCATTTGACCTGGGGTCTTTATTCTGGGTTCTGAGGCATTAAAGAATGCAGAAAATGTTTGTTTAAAAAAAAAACAAAACATCTAGCACAGTGTGGCTAGCTCTGAAAGAATGTTGGCTGAATATTTGTATAGATGTAAAGATCTGAAGCCTATTTTAAAACCTATTGCTTTCTTCACTCAGTGGTTGGATTCTGGGGATGACCTTCCATTTCCATCACCAATGACTAGCTCTGGTCTGCTGAACGAAGTTGGGCAGTCCATAGCTGTTCTGCTTAGTCTATCTGTGGCTTCAAGATGTCCATACATTGCCAAGCTTTCTTCAGTCATTTGTAGAGGTATTTCTCCTAAATCTCTCCTTTTTCCATGACTTCCTTCTATCAGATCTCAGATTTTGTCTTTTATACCAGTCATATCCCAACCAGTACCTTAGAGGAGATGGGGTGATACACACAAAGCACAGGCCATTAATGGCTAGTGCCTCCAGATGAAAAGTAAATGGATGTTTATTGTACTATGTTTCAACTTTTTTATAGTTTTGAAATGTTTCAAAATAAAAAGTTGTGGGGGGCAGGGGGAAGGGGGTAAGAGAACATAAGCTTTAGAGAGCAACAGACCTGGTGTTTAAAACCACATTCTGCCCTTCACTAGCTGTGATACTTAGGCAAGCTCTCTAACCTCTCTCAGACAGGTTTCTGTCTCCATGAAATGTGGGTAATAAAGTATCTCCCTTGTAAGCTGTGTGTTGAAAATGAAATAAGACAATGTATATAAAGTGCCTAGCTGGGTGCCTGGCAACTGGAAAGGAGCCAATTGTCATTTTTCAACTACCTCAAATCTTCAAGACTGAAATAAACATGGTTGTCCCCTGCTCCCCACTTCCAACTACACAAGCCCCCAATCCTCTCTAGCCAAATATAAATGTCTGCCAATTATTTCCAAGGCCCCGTGATAATATTGATGTCCTGCCTCAAACTTCTTTTCCGTCAAATTGCCCTCCTAGAAACACTCCTTCCTATCATTTGGCCGAACTCCCAGCCTTGTGGCCACATTGCTCTCTAATTAAGGGGATCCCATCACCTGTCCCTTCCTACCACCTTCCTTCAAACTGCATCCATAAGCCACCCATGCTACTACCCCCAAACTCATGGCTTGAGCTATAGAGCTACACATCTTGTGTATGGTTCCACTCCTTTGAAAACCATTCAACCCAAAGCATGATTTACATAACACCAGAAGCGCTCCTGGCAGGACACTGCATTGCACTGTATCCACTGGGTTGCTACATTCTTTGTGTGATATTTCTCAAATAGATTGCATTGTGGCCCTTCTGACTTTTAATTCCCAGGACTGACAGTGGATGTTACAGCCTCCTCTTTTCATAAGCACTGTTACAACTTCCCTTCTCCAGACTCTAACCTTTCATCATGCGCCTTTCACCTGATCATCCTAAACCTTTCACCATTTCTGAACGTGCCCTGCCCCTTCAAGATGATTGGCCTTTTCACATGGCTATTCTTTCTGTATAGAATGCCCTTCACTGTTTTTCAGCTAGCAATTCTCCCATCCTCTGTACTCCAGCCCAATGTTATGTAAGAAGCTTTTCCTGTTCTATTCTTCAAGTTTTTCGTTTCTTGCCCCCCACCATGCTTCATACATATCTCTCTTTCTCTAGATTCTGAGCTGTTAAAAGACAAGAACTGCTTCTTATTCATCTTTTGCCCCTAGCACCAACCTAATGCCTGGCTTGTGGTAAGCCTTGACAAATATTTATTGAATGAATGAATTCATTTTGCATTCAGCTTCAGGTCATCTTTATGTAAAATAATGGCCCATTAGGAGTCTCTTTGGAGCTCAGAGCTGGGCATCAAGAAACTGTTTGGCGGGGCGCCTGGGTGACTCAGTCGGTTAAGCATCCGACTTCGGCTCAGATCATGATCTCACGGTTCATGGGTTCAAGCCCCATGTTGGGCTCTGTGCTGACAGCTCAGAGCCTGGAGCCTGCTTCAGATTCTGTGTCTCCATCTCTCTCTGCCCTGCTCGCTCTCTCGCTCTCTCTAAGAATAAACATTTAAAATTTTTTTAAAAAAACTGTTTGGATTCTCCATTTGTGAATCATGATAGGCCCACTGAAACTGCTTATTTTATCAGGGACTCTCTTCCAACCTAAAATTTTCAGAATGCTACCAAGTGTGAAATCATATTGTTTGGCATATGTTGCCTTATCGGGCATGAGAATTAGTCAGACTTCTCAATGGGACAGTGTAGGGGATGGCCTAGCACCTTACCAACAACTGTTCTCATGTGTCCACCTGGGAGCAGTATACTTTATTTCCCCTTCCGCCTTAACACATCAGAGCATATCACAGATGCATATTCATCAATTTGTCAGGGCCACTAAGGGTGAAGATTACATCTGTTACCTGATGTTCACTCTGCCTTGCCTCTGGAACCAAGCACCTGCAGAGTGTTCAACAAACAGGTGCTACCTGGCTTAATTTCAACTCAACATGTGTTTAGGTTCCCTGCAGCTGCCTGGTTGTCTCATATGCCTGGCCCAGGGTAGCTGGATGGCATGGAAATGCACCTGCTGGTGATGGTCTGACACAGAAGTGCAGTGACATTGACCAGAAGACAGATGTTTACGCATGAGTCTAAACTCAGTCACGACCTAGAAGACTAAATGGTGGTGATTAAGAACATCTGAGCTCCGAGTCTGACTTTAATGCAATCTGTCTTATCCGACGTTGGAAATTACCTAATTTTTTCCTTAGTTTCTCCACTCGTAAAATAGAGACAATTACAGAACCTTCTTATAAGTTGTTGTGGGAATTTAATGAGATGATTTTAAAGTACTTAGAACCAGCTTAGCAAAATAGGGACTTAGTAAATGAAAGCTGACCTTTGGCCTTTTTGCACATATGGAGCTTCACTGCCACAGTGGCCCACTAGTCAGCATCCTAAAGCGGCCTCTGAAATCAGATGTAAAGGGAAGAGCTGCCAACCCTCTCTCCTCACCCATTATGATCTCTGACATTATAGATCTCATTCTCTGTGCAACACCCAAACTTCACATGTTACTTCCTAATATTTCTGAATATTTGCTAAGCCCATGAATTTACTGCTTAAAACACTAATACTGAACTGGTCCCCACAGATCATCTCATCCAACCCACTTGTTTTACAGACTGCTAAGGAAACTGAGCCCTGAAGCAGGCATGAGCCATGCCTAGTGTCACACAGCTAAGAAGTGGCAGAGCTGGAACCAGAACCAGGTCTCCAGGCATGATGGCCCTCTTCTCTCCAGTACACTTTGCTGTCTCTCCCAGAGTCCTGCTTTCAGAGGCTCAGCCATGTTTTCCCTTGGTCTTAGAGATCCTGAGGCCACCGTCTTCCTTTCTGAGCAGGTAGCACCTCCAAGTAACATGACAGGGGCCCACATACAGCTCTTTATGGGGACAGGACACAGACTGTGGGGCACATGTGCCAATACCCAGGGATCAGGGCCTCAGCAGTAATCCCTGCCAGAGCTTCACTTACCCTTCCAAACTCAACAGACACACCTCTGTTTAGACTTTGGAGAGCACTGAGTTTTAAAGGCAACTGTGATGATTCTTTCCACTGTCTTGCTCTGGTTCTCGTTTTTCAGACAAAGAAACTGGGGCTCGTGGAGGTTAGAGGGAACAAGCTCAAGCTCCTACAGCTTTCCAAGCTTCAATTTCAATCCAGGCCTCTTTAACGGTAGTGAAGTACTGAGGGTTAGATCTGTAAAATGGAAACTGGAGCACTTATAAAATATGGTTGCTATGGGGATCAGATGAGCTCATGAAGGTGAAACCACCAGTAGAACAACCTGAGGGAAGGAACCATCTTCATCTTTGCGTTGCCCATGCCTGGCACACCGTGGGTAACAAATGCGCTTAAAAAAAATAATAAACCCATGAATGCATAAATTAATAAGTGAATGAATAAAAAAATGAGGCACTTAGCAGAGGCGCCTGGAACACAAGAGGTATTCAGTAAATGCTCCTTTTCCCCTCCCTTGCTCAGGAGGGTGGCAGCCAGACCCACGGTCTCTGCCTAACTCTTGGTAGGCCTTGATGGGGGTGTGTGGTGGATAAGTGACTCTCAGGAGTACTGAGGCTATGGAGAAATGCATGTCTTCTTGGCCATAAGCAGAGACAGTGTTCTGAGCTCCAGGGAATGGCATGCTACCTTGGCCAGGGCTTTCCTCCACTGTAGGGTAAGGGCCACCCATCTTCCAAGGTGACCTTGGCCCAGTAGTTACCCAGACTCAGTGTTAGGCCTGGCTGCATGCACCAGTGGAGGGCAGTGGCAAATCTTTCCAGTGATGAAGATATGACCACCAGAGAAAGTACTCCACCCGGCCAAACTCAACTTCATTCCATTCTTTCATCCTGACTCTCTTTCTCTGTCTTCTTGGGAGCTTCATATTTCCATCCCCTGTGTCTGGCGACTGAGTAAATGAGTGTCTAGAAGCGTGCCTGGGATATAGAAGGTGCTTGATAAATGTTGGTGGAATGAGTAAATGAATAAATGAAAACAGGACTGAAGGAAGAGACAGGCTGACTGATGTCTGTCTATTTATTTGCACAGGGTCCTACAGGGCCAAGACCCCTCCCTCCCCACCCTCTCCCCTGTAAAAATAAACTCTATCTTTCTCTCTCCCTGTTCTATCTGCTTTTCTTCTTAGGCCAGGGAAGATAGTCATCCCCTAAGACTTGTGCCCCAAGACACAGGAACCAGCATCCCCTATACATACACACCACACATACTTCTCCTGAGCCCAGGGAAACCAGGATGCAGCAGGAGGGCTTGTAAAGGCCCTCAGGCTTCCACTAAGAGCTGAGTACAGTTGGTCTGTCAATGAGGGTTGGCAGGAGTATTGGGAGCAGCAGCATGAGGAACATGGGGTGGGGGACAGCCCCTGAGGGGGAGCTGAAAGGAGCTGAATCCACTCCCAAGTGGACACTGAGTGAGCCTCTGGGAGAAGCATGGGAGGCACACCACCCCAGACCCTGTGTGGTCAGAGTACAGCAGGCACAGCAGGTCCCAAGGCCACCAAGTCAAGTGATCTTAAGACCAGAAGAGGCAGACTCCTTCCTGCGGGAACTGGTGCCCCCCACCCAGGCCTCTTCCAGGCAGGGTGACATGGAAGGATGTCACAGTGAATGGTGGGGGCTCCGCTGGAGGCAGGGGTACCCCCAAAGCAGAGGCACAATGTGGTGTTTGAGGGAGGACCGGGACTCACGTCACCTGTGGTGAGGAGCTGGCATTTGACCTCTCTAAACCTGGAGCGAACATCCTTGCCCGGCGAGCTGCCCCAGGCCCTGGCAACAGCCAGCCAATTCTCCCCAATCCCACGTCTACCACACCTCACACAGCTGCCCTGGGTTCATGGGAGAGCCGACAGGGCAGCCGAAGTGCCACAGGAAGTCACGGGAGTTGGAGAGAGTACCCAGCACGCGGAAGCGGGCAGGGCTGTGGGGGTCGGTCACCAGCCCCTCGTGAGAGCTCTCGGGTGTGCGGACTGAGCACCACACCTGCAGGCCAGGACAGACACGGGGACATATGGTGTCTAGTGCGGGCAGGGCCACAGACTTGGCTGCAGCCGAGCCATCCCAGGGACGCAAACCACCACTACCCCCAGCCTCTCTGCTCAAGAGGTCTCCAGGCCACACCCAGCATCTCAGCTATAACCCCTTGCTATCAGCAACAAAGGAAGGAAGCACGGCCTCCCTCCCAAACTCCTTGAAGGCCTTTCAGAGGTGCCCTGGACAGTGGGTTGCCCAGATTGGATGCATCCGAGGGGAAGAAGCGTGGCCCCCAGAGGCTGCCTGCCGGAGTGCAAAGTACCTTCAGGAGACCCTGAGCAAGGAGACTTGCTCTGCCATTTCCTTTATTCCTGGGTAGCCCTGGATGAGCCACTTTGTCCCCAAGCTTCAGCTGCCTCCTCCACAGCCACCTCACAGGAACGTGGCAGGGATCAATCCTGCTCCCTACCCGCCGCCCCTCAAGCAGGACAGCCTCGCCCTTTGAGATCTGCAAAAGCCTGAAGAGTTCTCCTTCCTCAGGCCTCTCTGCATGCTTTCACAAGCCCCAGCTGAGAAGCTCTGGGCACCAGGCCTTCCCAGACCACCTTCCATACCCCAACTTCAGCCCTATTTCCCAGTCCCTTTCCTGCATGCCCCAGACTTCTAATGACATGCCCAGGAGGGAGCGGGAGAGGGGCAGGCCCCAGGCCTCCTAGGAGGGCAATACCTGGGCAAATCCCACAAAGAAGAGCTGGTGATTGGTGAGCCCCACAGCTGGCAACTGCTGCTCCTCCCCGTGATTTCTCAGCCACGCTTTGTAAGCCTGGGGTCAGGCACAGGACGGGCAAGGCCATCAGGGGTAGCCCACCACCTCCACCCGCTGCCCATGTCCCCCAGGGTGGGTGAGCCTCGGCCACCAGAGGCCCACCAGGCCACTCACGTTATAGGCAGCCTTAAGTCCCCCGTTGTCAGCGATGTTCTCCCCCAGCGTCTGGCGGCCGTTGAGCCTCTCCCCATTGACCTGGTACTGGCTGTACTGCTCCTCCATGCAGGCCGTGTGATTCCGGAAGGCTGCCAGTGACTCATTCTGCCACCAGGGACGCAGGTTCCCTTCCTTGTCATATTCGCGCCCTGAGAAGAACTAACCTTTGCACCACACCAAGACCAGAGCAGCCTTCCACCAGCCCTAGTCCACAGACTCCAGGGTCCGTGTGGCCTGCTCCCAATATCCCAAGGCCTCACAAGAACCACCAGGAATTCTAGGCTGGAGGGGGCAACTCTGTGGGCCTCTACCTTGGTCATCAAAGGCATGTGTCAACTCATGGCCCATCACCACGCCGATGCCACCAAAGTTCAGGGCCCTGGTAGGTGAGGAATGCTGCATGAGGACATGGTAGGGGAACTTCTGGATCCCACCTCCAGCCCTGCGCTCAGCTCATCCGCAGGCCCAAGCCCCAGGACCCAGCCCCTCCTGCCTCAGACACACTTGGGGTGGTTCCGGGTGTAGAAGGGGGCCTGCAGGATGCCAGCAGGGAAGACGATCTCATTCTTGGTTGGAAGGTAGTAGGCATTCACCGTCTGGGGCGTCATGCTCCACCTGGGAGAGCAAAAGGGAGAGGCTGAGGCTCCTGACTCTCCTGATGCCCCTCCCAGCCCAGCAGCCTTGACCTATCTCCTGCAAAGACCTTGCGCCTCTGGTTGAAATGTCTTGCCACCCCCTTCCCCAGCCCTGGAAATCTCCCCTACCTCTCCTGCTGCCCCAAGCGTCTACAGCCCCCCATTCTCACTGGTCCCGGCTGGGAGGCTTGCGGAGCTGGTCAGCCATCACCTTAGCAGAGAAATTGTACAAATTCAACATGTTCTGGAAAAAGGAATCTTCAGAGACTTCATACTGTGGGAGTGGTGAGAAGCAGAAAGCAAGCAAGACAACATGTTGGAGAAGATAATAGTCCCAGTTTGGCTACTAATTAGCACCTCTCTAAGCCTCTGTTTCCTCAACTGCAAAGTAAGAGCAAAATATTTAAGAAATAAGAATCACCAATATTTACATACTACCTCCTTCTATTCTCACAACAACCCTATGAGGTAGGTACTACTAGGGTCCCCATTTTACAAATGAAGACACTGAGGCCCAGAGAAGTTACATAACTCGTTCAAGGTTACCCAGTTAGGTAGAAGTAGAAACAGGATTTGCGAACACTGCATTCCACCCATCCCTGGCCTGTGGCCTGGCACAGAGCCAGCATTTGAACAATGTCAGTTGCCCATACTTGCCTCTGAAAGGAACCAAAAACCACCTCCTTCCCTCCCAGTGTTTGAGCCCCAATTAGTGAGCCAAGAATAGAGCCCCCACCCCCGCTCCCCTAGATGAAATTCAGCACTGGTGAGCAGAAGTACTCACCCCGTCATAAACATCATCCAGCTCTTTGGGCTCCAGGATGAAGTCCGGGAAACCAATCATATCATAGATGGCATCTGCCTGAAGAGAGTAGGTTAGGGTTTCCCTCCCCAGTCTCCCTCCAAAAAACTGTGTCCTCCATCCCCACCTGAAGATGGCGCCCCAACCCTTGCTACGGCTCACTTTCTCCTTGGCTGCCCGGCGGGTTTTCTCATCCATCCAAACCAGCTGCCCCAGGGCCTCCTCGAAGGCACTCCGGATCTCGCTGATCATCCCCTCAGCCTGCGAGGGAGCAGGCACAAGTCGGCTTCCACTCACACTGATGCGTTCTTTCTCCCTGTCCACCCTAGTGTCCCATCCCTGTCCTTCCAGGGGAGTGCCCAGACTCTCGAAATAAGGCTGAGCATCTTGGGAAGATGAAAAGGAAACACTATTTGTGAAGGTGCTGAGATGGTGGGTGGCTCCTTTTCTCATTGATCAAGAATTTTAACTGACAATAAGTTAACTGAAGAAATATAATTTAATACAGTACATTGATTTTTATCTAAAAATGAAAGGAAGGCATTAAGAGCAGAAAATTTGGGAAATTAGGGGCATCCAGGTGGCTCAGTTGGTTAAGTGGCCAACTCTTGATCTTGGCTCAGGTCATGATCTCATGGTTCGTGGGATCGAGCCCTGCATCTGGCTCTGTGCTGACAGCATGGAGCCCACTTGGGATTCTCTCTCTCCCTCTCTCACTACCCCTCCCTACATGCGTGTACGTTCTCTAAATAAATAGAGAAAACTTAAAAAAGAAAAAGAAAAAAGAAAATTTGGGAAATTGAGAAAAGTTGAAGAAGAATATAGACCACTTATAACCCCATCACTCAGAGATAAGCCCTCTTAACTTTTGATTATATACTTTGAGTGTCTTTCCCTGCCCAGCTATACATATATAACACAGAATTATATTGTGTAACATACATATATTTTGTCAGCTACTTCTTTTCACTTAACACTATATCATGAGCTTTAAGGCTGCCTCACAACCCACTCTAACCACAATCTTTCTTCCAGTCCCCTATGATTAGACATTTAAGTTGTTTTCATTTTCACCTATTATAAACCACCCTGCAATAAACAGTCTTGTAGATAATACTTTAAGCACATTCATTATCATCTCCTAATAAATAATAAGTATTATTTTTCTAACTGGAGAGGCAACATAAACTCATTGCAGAACATTTGGAAAATACAGAGAACTTTAAAGGACAAAAAGAACCCCTCAATCCCACCACCAAAATACTGTCCATTTATTGATGAATTTCCTTTCAGTTTTTCACCCCCTCTATGTACACACATGAACGAACAGTGAATTTTAACTAAAACAAGGGGTATTATTGGAAGGACCTTGAAGACTCACAATTTCCTTGCTTTGCCGGTCAAACGTGGCCTTCACAAAGAGGGAGCCCAAAGCGAAGCCAAGTGCGTCATCCGTGTTGGAGATACAGGTCTGCCACCTTGGCGTGCAGGACTGTAAGGGACAAAGAGCCAGGCCTCCCAGAGATGGCTATGCTTTCCGTCTGGGCTGCTCTCCTCTCTGTCTCTGGGGCCAGCCCTCTCAGCTCTGAACAATGAAAGCCTGGGTTTGGGGAGCTGCCGTCTCTCCCTCAGACTCCGGGGAAAATAAAGGGCAGAATGGAAAAATGTGCCAACCCCAGCAGCAAAACTGCAGGAGGAACATGTGTGCTGCCTACTCCGTGCTCAGTACTCTCCTCCTCTTAAGTTTCTAAGAGGCCCACTGGGGTCCAGAAGTTTCTTTGCTCATATCGCAGCCTTATATCCAGTCAGTCCCTCATGCAAGAAACCTGCAAAAGTCACCAGACTCCTCCATCCCCCACCCCTACATTCAATCCATCACCAAGGCTACCACTTCTACTTCTTAGTCATCTCCCCTGTCCACCCCATTGCCACTTCCCTGCCCTACAACACTCTCACCTCCGGCCCAAGATTGCAGTCACTTCCTAACTAGACACTCTGATTTCATTCTCATCCCTCTCCCCCTCCCGTGACACTCCCCTCCATCTTCCATTTAGCTTCCAGAAAGACTACCCGATACACAAATCTAACTGGGTTATTCTTCTGCTTAAAATCATCCCATGGTTGCCCATTACTGAAAGAATTGAGGCCTGACTTTTTTTTTTTTTTTTAGGCCTGACTTCTTAATGGAGCATTCAGGTCCCTTCAGGGACTGCCCCAGGCCCACCTCACCCCCCTCAGCCTCTCAGCTGCCCCGTTTGCAAGCTCATACCAGAGCACATGCAAACCCACAATGCTCCTTGCCTCTAGGAATTTACACATGCTATTCTTTCTGACTAGAGTGCCCTTTTCCCTTGCTCCTTTGGTGAACTACCTCAAACATCACCTCTTCATAAAAGTCTTTCCTAATGCTGCCTCCTCCCCCAGGTAGAATGTACTATCCCTTCCTCTGTTCTATAGCACAAAGGTCTTTCACACAGTGTGAGCACTTACCACCCCAAAATACCATGTTTGGTTACGTGTCCATTTTCCCCACTTAATGGGGTATCTTGAAACTAAGAACTGCATTTATTCATCTTTTTAACCATTATCATCAAAGCTGAATGCCTCTACGTACCATGTACCGGGTAGGTGCTTCACTTACATTAACTCAGTCCTCAAGACAACCCTACAAGGTACTCCTGCTTCACACACCAGCAAATGGAGAGTCAGAGAGGCTGGGTGACATGCCCAAGGTCCCATAGGCTAAAAAATGGAGGAGTTGGGATTGACACCCAAGTCATCTTGATTCCTACTCCTGTGCTCCATACTATACCATGAGGCAAATGGTGCCTGACAGTCAGCTAGGCTGGACTGGAAGGTGGGGACAGAGTCAGAAAGCCCACCTTCTTGGTGCCATAGAGGGTCTCCAGCAGCTTCTCTTGTGCAGACTCAAAGCGGTGGTCCAGGCTCGAGGTTGTCTTCTGCACCAGGTTCCAAATCAGGTAATTGTTCAGGACACTGGCATCCAGACCAGACATAAGGGAAGGGCAGGTGGGGTACCATTTTCACCCCCAATCTGCTCCATGAATGTGCAGGCAACAGAAGTCCTGAGAGGCATATGCAGGAGCTGTCCCAGAATCTCTCTCTCTCCCCTGGGACCACACACCTGCCTGCAGAAGTCAGTTTGGAGAAGGTGTGGGAATAAAGAGCACAAATGGGCCCCCTGAAGCCTCACCCTATGGGAATAGCCTGCAGACATTCTCTTTTGATGTTTGGAAGGTCCAGGACCTTGTCAAATGCTGCTCTGTGTCTGGCTGTGACAGTCCCCCATGCCCAGTCCCTGCCTGGACCTGCATGGAGCTCTGAGTCCCACCTCCCACACTCTGGGCTCCCCCCAACCTTGGCTCTGTGTGGTTGATGAGCTCTGACACCTGCTGCAAATAATCCTTCCCATACACCACCACGGGCTCAGAGTCACCCAGCTCCAGCGGTGACAGCAAGAAAGATAGAAACTCCAGCCAGTCCATGGAGGGTGCCAGGGCCTACAAGCAAAAAAAAAAAAAAAAAAAAAAAAAATCTAAAGCCTCCTTGCCTACACTCCTGGCTTCCAGCAGACCCCTGCCCCACTGATATGCTGGAGCCTGGGAGCCCTTCTCATTACCATGGCAACATCTATTAGCTGCTTGGTAGCCCCTTCCTATAATAAACCCTTTTCCAGGCCTGAGCACTCCTCAATCTGGGAGCCCAATCAGTTATTATACAAGAAAAAGCACTCTATGTAATACTCAGCGGGGGCATAGATATTCAAATATTTTCATAACCATTGATAAAATACCACCCAGAATCCCTACATAGCTGGTCTCTCCTTCCAGAACCCTCCCCTCCCCCATCCAAAATCTCCATAATCCAACTAAAGTGTTGATTCCTGGCAACTAAAGGAGATGCTTCCAAATTTCTTCTGATTGTTTTGTGGACATCTTGTACAAATTGTTATAGATTTTTAATATAATCCCTCTGTGCATCCCCAGGCAACATGAAGGAGGACCAAGAGATGTCCTAGTGAGAGGTGGCCTAAAATGGACACCACTTTTCTTTCCAGGATAGTAACAGTGCAGCTGGGAAGCTCACAGAAGCGAGCAAATGAGGAACCGATTGGCTGCCTCAGAAAGATGACAGGAAGGGAAGCTGGGAGGTCTGCCCCAGGGCCTGGCCCCTCCCAGCTGTCTCTGTTCCTCCCAGGCCCCACCTGCAGCTCCGCAATGCTCATCTTATGATAGATCTTCTCCTCATCCCGCCGCTGGTCCTGGGGTACTGTGATGTTGGCCAGTTGAATCTCCAGCTCCAGCACCTGTCGCATCTGCTCCCGTGTAGAGGCTGGCCGTCCACCCAGCAGCATCCCCAGCTCCTCCATGTAGTCCAGGTAGGCAGTAAGCACCTGTCAAGGCCCTGAGTCATCCTCAGAGCCCAGCAACAGGTCCTGCGCAAGGCTGAGAGGGCCTGTTCTGGCCCCCACCTCTGTTTACCATCTCTTCTGCGGATTCTCCTCACAGAAGCTTTCTTGGACGATCCTGTTTTATTTCTGTCATACTGCTTACCAGTACCTGCTAGGATCTTGTTTATTTATTTGCACGCTTGTTGATCAGTTATTTCCCAAATGAGAAGGTTAGTTCAGGAGAGCACTGTTCCAAGTTACAGCAACTTAGTCACCCTTCTACCCCTAGGGCCTAGAATGGGGCCTACCACTGAACAAGTGCCCTGTAAATATTCATCCAGTAGATAGACATGCTTCCCACACTGCTCTGCCTTCTCATTTCCTAAAGCCCTTCTATTTTTCCAGCACATCAGTGACCACATGTCTTCACTTAACAACTGAGTGGACCCCATGGGGAATTTAGTCACAGTAGCTTTAATGGCCTTCTGTCTCCCATCCAGCCAGGTCTCAACCTTGCTGCTTTCTCAGCTCCCCTCTAGTCTCTAAGGGGGAGAAAAGAGCAGAAAAGAAATACATATGACCACAGGTAAACACACGTATCAGACTCTGCTAGGGTTCTATAAGTGATGTGTCCTTTTTCCCCTCTCACTGCAGCTCCATATAGTGGGTATTAGTTCCATTTTCCAGATGGGGAAACAAGCTTGGGAAGGTTACATGACTTGACTCATATCACAAACTAGCAGATGGCAGAATCCAAATGTGGCTCAGGCCTGACGGTTCCAGGGCCGGTGCCCCAGCACTACCCAGGCCCAGGAGGCACTTGTGTTGCTTCAGCCCCTGCTGGCACTTGAGCTGAATGAGGTAGGGACTATTTTCTCTCTTCTCCACTGTAGTCTTAGGCTCTAGCCCAGCATCTGGCACATAGTAGGTGTTCAATAAATATTTGTTGAATGAAAGGATGAGAACCTGCAAACAGACCCTCAGCACCACTCAGCACCAACTCCCTGTGGCCCTCCTCCCAGGGCCCACTCCTCACTCCGGCCCTGAAGCCCCACCCTGAGCTCCCTTAATCACCAAAGGCCGTCTCCTCTTCCACTCTATTGAAAAGTTTTAAAATCCATTAAATATCCATTTAATATCCATTCCCTGCACCTCAAAATTTCTTTCTCCCACCTCTCCTCTCCCTTGCTGCTGATGTCAGAGGAAGAGATTTGAGGACCAGTCCCAGTCATCCCAGGTCCTGAGGGGAATGGTTGACTCAACCAGTCACCCTGACTATGCCCTGCCCCTACCCACCTCACTTACCCCTTTCTCACCCTACCTTTAGCTGAAGATTTACCCTGAGACTTTCCTGAACCCTGATTTACTCCTAAGTTTTTATCCTATGTGAACCTTTTATGCTACAGCTTCCACTAGATGCTGGCACAGACTTCCTACTCGAGACAATCCAGCAACACACTGAGAGCCAAACTGAAGCTTTCTCCTGCCAGTTCCTGGTTGTTGTGGTTCTCTCCTGAATTCTCAAAATTCTCTCCTCTCCTGACTCAGGTGATGTCAAACCACATATCTGTTCATGCCACTCCCAATGTGGTATTTTAAAAATGTATATTAAATTATTTTGAGGGACAGAGAGAGAGAGAGAGAGAGAGAGAGAGAGAGAACATGAGCAAGGGAGAGGCAGAGAGAGAGGGAGAGAGGGAATTCCAAGCAGGCTCCATGCTGCAGCACAAAGCCCAACACGGGGTTTAATCCCACAAACCGTGAGATCATGACCTGAGCCGAAACCAAGAGTCTGACACCCAACTGACTGAGCCACCCAGATGCCCTGCCAGTCTCAGTTTTGATGAGTTTCCTTTTCTATTTCTTTTGGAATAAGTGCTAAATCTGACCCACAGGGGTCATGCACAATATGAATCTACATACCTGTCCAGAAGGCCTTGGCCCACTCCCCTCCTACCCCTCTCTGGTCCATCAATAGGTTATATGCCTCCCCACCTCACAGCCTTTGCACAAGCTTTTCCCTTTGCCTAAACCCTCTCCTTTCACTGCAGCCTGCTGTTACCCTAGGACTAGGCTGGTTCCCTGTGACGCTCAGTCTCAGAACACTGTGCTTCTCCTCTGTGACAGTCCCAGCAACTTCACACAGGAGAACTGTGCACTGAGCCATTTCCTGTCTCCTCCCCCACCTAGAGGCCAAAGGCAATGTCTTGCTGACCACATGCCAGGAGGAGGGTCTGCCTGAGGAATGCTCAGTGTTTGAAAACCAATGAAGGGACAAATGACTCTAGCAGTTGTTTTACTCCACAGCAGTCTACCTCACTGGCTGTCTTTCTCCCACTGCCCTTAAAATACAGGGATATTCTTCTTTCCCTTCTGTATTCTACCTCTGCCTCTCACTTCTCCTAGGCCTTTGTGTAGGTTTTTAAGGAGATGGCCCTGAAGTCCTCGGCTCCCTCCAGCCTCATCCTGTCTCCAGGACTCCACCCAGCTTCCACAGCTGCCTGCTGACCTTTCCATCTAGACATCTAGACATTGTCTGGATCCTTCACAACCACACATCTAAAACAAGTCGTTCCCACTCTCTGAGTGTCTGTATAAGCTTGCATCCCCCCTCCCCAAACAAGCACCATAGGAGGTAAATGCTATGATCCTCACTTTACAGATGAAGAAACAACTTCCAAGAGAATTTAATCAACTTGCACCAAGCCGCAGGGCTGGGATTAAAACCGAGGTCTGACCTCAAAGTCTGCCCTTTTCCTGTGATGTAACACTGTCTCCTTTTCCCCAACGTGCCCTGATCTTGTTCTTCTTACAGGCACCCCTGGTTCTCCAAGGACCGCTCCATTCCACCATCACTCAGGCTTATAGACTCATCTGTCTTTATCTCTTCCTCTTTCTACTCCTTTCTCCAAACACCCAGCCACCAGCAACTCATGATTTCCACTAGGTCATGTCTCTTGCATCCTGCCCTTCTTAACATTCCCTCTGCCACTGGCCACATCAGGGCCCTTACAGACTCAGAGCCTGGAGTGCAACTGACTCTTAACTCATCTCCAGGCTCCCTCTCTTGCATCTACTTGTCACACCTCAGCCAGACTGGCTTCCCAAAGCACTGCTCACTGTGTTGCTCCCTTCCTGCTCTGGAGCATGCAACAGCTCTCGGAGACCTATACAATGAACCCAGTGTGGCATTCCAGGTCCCCTCTGTAACTAGTTCCTACCCACCTGTCCAGCCCCTCATCTGCTCTGAGCTCCACATTTTGCCAAGCTGGACCCCTTCTCATGGTCCAAAAATGCCTTAGCCTTTCCTTCTTCAAGACTTTGTTTAAACTATTCTCATTACCCAGCATGCCCTCGCCCACTCTTAGATATTCTACAGGGCCCGGCTCAAACGCAATCTCTTTGGAAAGCTCTGACTACCTGAATCTCTCCTGAGGCCTAGAGACCCTCTTTTGAACCTGTTCTTAGCTATCTAGGTCCATAAAGCCATCTACATTGAAAGCTTTGTGTGACAGTGGCTCTGGAGGTACATCTCAGAATTCCCCCATTGCACCTGGCACATAGTAGAGGCCTATAAAATGTTTCCCTAGAAGAATAAAGGGGAGGAAGGAAAGAAGGGAAGAGGGAAGGGAAGGGAAGAAAAAAAAGAGGGTGGGAAAGAGAGGAGGGAGGGAAGGAAGGATGGAAGGGAGGAAGGAAAAAACTGAGGGAAGAGTGAAGGGAGGAAGACGGAAGGAAGGGTAGTTGGCTCACTAGCTGACAGGACAGGTTCACCTTCCCCACTATGACCCTTGGCAAAGGGGAAAGTAAACAGGAATCAGCCCAGCTCAACAGAGGGGTGGGGTTGGGTGTTCTGGGGATGCTCCTTACTTTCTCATTGGCGGTCCTGTTTAGGTAGTAATCTCGAGAGGGGAGAAAGAGCCCAGATTGGTCCACCTGCAATAGCAAATGAAGGGAGTAAGCCTTCCCCACACACATACCTGGACTCTTGTGCAGGGGTGGGGGGTGGGGCCACCCCAGCCTGCCTGTCATAGGGAAGGGGAGTCTGGGTCAGTCAATGGTCCATCAGTCCCTCTCAACCCTTCTCCAGAATGGTACCTGGATAACATTGCTGTTAGAACTCTTGGAGTCGGCACTGACATAGACAGTGAAGAAGGGGGTGGCTCTGTAGGTCCCTGCTACTGCCTTCAGCACTTCCATGAAGTTATCCTGGTCCCAGGACCCCGTGATGTTCCAACCACCAATCTGGGTAGAGACCATAATGGAAACTATGGCACAGAGGCCCCCAAAGCTTATCCTCTCCCAGGACCTATCCTGACCTCCCCCAGTGGTCCTGCCTTGTCAATGAGGTCTCGCAGCGGCTGGGCTCCCAGCTCCTCAATGCGCTCCACCTGCAGACAGGATAGGTAGAAGCGCTGTGTCTTCCGCTCCGCTTCGCTGCTTGAATTGAAGGTGGTGTTTTCTGTGGGGTAGATCACATTTTTCTGTGGGGTGGTTGACAGCTATGCTATCTAGTGAGAGGGGTCCTGGGCCCTTGCTTGGTCCCTCTCCCTGCCTTGTTAAGGGGCCGTCCTCCTAATGTAGACTCAGGAAGACCATCTGAAACCGCCAAGCGTGACTTCTTCTCCCCTGTCCATGGAAACCCTCAAAGATCTCTAAGCTCCACAGATTCCCTCGTGCCTGCCACACCTCAACAGTGATCCAAGCAGAGTGAAGAGAAGAGTCCTTTCGTTATAGTCAGAGATCTGTCCCCTCAAAGCCATCTCCACCTCTCAGGAACCCCCTGCTCTCTGCATCCCCTACCCAGGAATGTTTGCAGTCACCCACTTAGTCATTCAGTCATGGACCTTTATTGAGTACCTAAATGCGAAACCCTGTTCCAGGCATGAGTTGTACTTGGCACAATGCCTCCCTGACAGCCCCACTCACCAAGCAGGTGTTTCAGTATGGCCTGGTTCTGGTCCCAGAGGCTGTTGAAGGTGTTCCAGCGAGAACGCCCATCGGGCAGGGGATTTCTCTGAATCCAGCCTCCACAGGAAAACTGGTAAAAGTCCTCACAGGGACTCACACTACGGTCCAGAGACTCCAGGATTTTTCCAGCCACTCGAATGCAAGCCTCTGTGAGGCAGGTGCTGTGGGATGGGTCTGTGGCAGGGGACATGGTGGGGGGAAAGGGGGCTGTCGGTGGGTCTGAGAAAACAATGCTTTGGGGAAAGCCATGACAGCAAGAAGGTTGGGAGGAGAGAGAAAAGTTGGGGGAAGACTGGCCCCAACCAGAGAAAACCTTAGGGGTCCTTGAGCCAGAGCCCCCCACACCAAGAGGGCTGGTGACAGGTGTGGGCCCACCTACCTCTGTGGTACTGGACCCCCAGGGCCACGAAGCAGCCCAGAAGCAGTGCACCCAGCAGTAGAGAGACAGCTGCTAAGACCAGCTCCAGTTGCGTGTGAGAGCCCAAGAGGTCTCTTGTCCTCTTCTGGAATCCCACCTGGGAACACAGGATGACAGTGAGCTACCAAGCTGCAGGTGAGAATCCAAGTTCACAGAAGTCCTCCCAAAGGGTGAAGACACAGCCAGTTTCCAGAGCCACGGAGCAAAGACGCTAAAGGGGTCAACTTTGGGCACAGGGGCAATGAGGCAGTCTGAGTTGAGCCCTGAGCCTGTTTAGTGCAACGTCATGGCTTACAATCGCCTCACCACAGCCCTAGCGCAGAGGCCAGAGATGGAGGGGAGGTGGGGGCAGGTGACCCTCCAGGGCAGCCCAGAGCTCCTGGGTCTGCCAGACGTCCTGTCAGGGCTGGGGCCTGGCGAGAAAGGGAGAACCCCCTTGCCCACCTCCACAGCGTCCGGGGAGGCCCCGCCCTCTACGGGGGTCTCAGGTGCGTCTTCCTCCCGCAGCGTGGTCCGTTTGTACTCCACCATCTGCCAGACAGTCGGGGGCGCCAACCGAAGTCAGGCAGAGAGGGCTCTTTGGCCACGGCCCTGCCCCAGTGCCCCTGGCCTGGCCAGGCCCCCTCCTCTCTGCGGTGAGGGCCCCCTCTCTCCTGCCGGGCTCGCCGGCCTGGGCCCCCCACGCCCGACCCGCGGCCCCCTCTGAGACTCAGCCCTTTCACCGCCAGCCCGAGCCCCTGCCCTGCCGACGCCGCCTGCTCCCTCAGCCTCACCCCCTCCACCCAGGCCTCTCCCCGGAGCCCGGGGCTCCCACTCACGTTGCCGCCACCGCCCAGCTCCTGCAGCGCAACGTTCATGGTGGAGTCGGGGCGGGCGGCACCTTAGGGCTCCCGGCGGCTGGCCCTTGCCCAGGCCTCGGCCTCGGCTCCTGGCCCCCAGCCCTCACCGCCGCCCGCCATCAAGGCCTCTGCCGCAGCCCCTCGCTCCGCCGCTGCCGCCGCCGCCGCCGCCGCCGCCCCCGCCTGCCCGAGCCCCCTCCCGCTGCGGCGCCCCGCCCGAGGTGGGGGTAACGTGGGGGGAGGAGCGTGCCCGCCGCTGCCCGCTGCCCGCCGCCCGCCCTGTGCGCCGGGACCTGGACCTCGCTCGGGTGCCGGCGGCCACCCTCCAGCAACACCAGGACCCCTGTCCTCTTCAGGATCAGCCTACCCCCCTCCTAGCAACACTCTCCTGCCAGCCACCCATAATTTCCATGCCTTTGACCCAGTCTCAACCCCCGGTGATATTTCTTGGCCCAATTCCTCGAACTGCAGGCCCTCCCACCCCCTTTAAACACCTTTGGGAAATTATGCTCTCGGGAGGAACATCTGTCCCCAGCAGTCCACACAGCCCCTCCTCAGCCAGCATAGGCAAAGCAGAACATGGGGGTCGACCCACATTCAGAGGGTCCATACAGCATCTACCCAGAGAGCACACAGACCCAGAGTAACACAGGCAGGCACTCAGCCCAACACATGGTCCCTGCACACACACAGTATACACACTGCACACTCACCATGGAGACCTGGATAAGGCACCCAGAGCCAGCACACAAACTACACCGTCCTTCTCTACACACACAGCACACATATACAGCACACACACAAAGTACATGGGCACCACACACACACACACAATCCACACTCTGACTCCACTCTTACATGTTGCTTCAAGACTGCACTTTTACTCCCCAAGATAATTGTTGTCATCAGATCATCTCACAAAGGGAGGGTTACAGATGGTGACAAACCGGCAGGGAAAAAAACAGCCATGTACAGATATTTAAAGAAAAGACGTGCTAACACTTCTAACTTGAGGAAAGCAAACCATTTTATTTGGGAGGTTTACAAGGAAAAAAAAAACACCAAGCAATATTTAACTGAGAGGCAGTAGTGTGGCATCTACGCATCTGCCATCTGCCTTCCATATTGTCATTCCTTAATCAGGCCTGGCGGTGTTGCAGTCTGCTGCACTGAAGAGTGCCCAGGCTTTTTGCCACAGTTTTTTTTTTTTTTTTAAAGTGCCTCATCCTCGTCCCTCTTCCCCAGCAGAGTTCATGAATTTGACGTGAGAAGACTCAGAATGGGGGCAAATCCATAATCAATTTCTCAACACTCACGTCAGTCCTCAGCTTGCTGCATAAGGTTTTAACATGGGTTGCTCTTGTGGCTGAGAAAGGGTGGCTGATGAATGGATCGGGTTAAGAATGTGGATTGCTTCCTTTGGCATTTCCACCCCCTTCCCTGTCCCCCCCACCCCCACCCAATTGCATGCTCTCAAGTTGGAGACATAGGAGACAGTACAGTGTCATAGGTAGGATGAAGGATTCTGGATTCAGACTCCATGCCCTCACTTGTAAAACTGAAATAAGAGTAGTGCCTATTTCAAAGGACAGTGTCTGGCATATAAAGGGCACTCAATGTGTTAGCTGCTATTTTCGTGTTATTGTTGTTAAAATCCCGCAGGTAGAAATGAGAATTGTAAGGCGGGAGGAAGCCTGTCCTATTTCCCAGGTGTTAGAGTAGGTAGATGGGTTCTAAGTTGTTTAGCGGTTCTCTGTGCAAGAAGCTTTCACATCTAGCCATACTGGGGTCTGCAGCAGCGAGGCCTTGGGATATCCACTCACAACAAGTTTCTGGAGTTATTCATGTTCACTCTGATGCAGCATCGCAGTGGCACTCGCCTCTTCCCCTTGTCACCTACAAGCCTGGATGAAGGGAAACATGTTAGCAGAGGCAGTCTTGGCCCGTGGGAAATTCCACCATGGCATGACTATGTGAGTGTAACCGAAGCTACTATATAAGGGCTTCTGGCAACAGGCTCATTAGAAATAGTCCCATGCCAGGGCGCCTGGGTGGCTCAGTCGGTTGGGCGTCCGACTTCGGCTCAGGCCATGATCTCGTGGTCCGTGAATTCGAGCCCTGCGTCGGGCTCTGTGCTGACAGCTCAGAGCCTGGAGCCTGTTTCGGATTCTGTATCTCCCTCTCTCTCTGACCCTCCCCCGTTCATGCTCTGTCTCTCTCTGTCTCAAAAATAAATAAATGTTAAAAAAAAAAGAGAAATAGTCCCATGCCTACTGCAATGCCAAAATAGAAATAGCAAGCCTATATAACACTTTAGTATACGCCAGCCACTGTTCTAGGTGCTTTACCTCTATGTACTCGTTTGCCCTTATGGCACTTATGAAGCCATTTTACAGATGAGCAGACTGAGGCATAGAAAGGCTGAGAGTCACACAACTCATAAGTAGCAGAGCTGGGATTTAAACCCAAGAAGTCTGGCTCCTTTCTGGAGAGCACTTTGGCAACATGAATCGAAAGGAGGTTATACTTCCTTCCAGCATTAGTTGCTTGTCTTCTGCCACATTTTCTCTGAAAGGGCTAGGGGAAACACATCAGTTTTCAAGCCGGACAGATCTGAACTCAAATCTGGGCTCAATGCTTTATCAGCTGTATCATCTTTATCAAGTGACTTGAAAGCTCTGACCCTTAATTTTCTTTATCTGTAAAATGGGAACAATCGTCAGTGTCTCAGAGAGTTGCTGTGAGAATTAAATGCAGCCATGTATGAGAAAGACTGGTACCTAGTTTTACAGTGTTCTCAGTTTCACTAGGCTTGGCCTAAATGGACATTTCCTTTCCATGCCTCTTTCGTGATTCAAGTTATTTATTAGGCTCATAACTATTCCTGACTACATGTTAAATACCCTACTCTGAGAGGTCGGAGATTGCTCTAATCTATAATTCTCTTTTCTTTCCTCTGTGTTTGTCACCCTGACTCTTTTTCTTCTCTCATTCTATTGTTTTTTTCTCTTTCTCTTTTCTGCTCTTCTTTTCCTATAGGAATGATCTTTCTTTTGGTCTTTTTTTCCCTCTAAATTGATTGTGAATTGAGAGGGAATGGACAATGGCTTATGTGCTAAATTTACAAGAACAATGTAGTCATGAAGATAATAAGACACAATAATGTCCAGTGTTGACAAAAATGGGAAATATGGGCACTCTCTACATTGCTGGTGGCTTATAAATTGATAAAACTTTTTGGCAGTATGAATCAAAAAATGTAAGTGTATATACCCTTTGAACCAGAAAGTCTTATTCTGGGAAATTGTTCCAGGGAATAATCATTATCCATAGGATGTTTGTATCAACTAGCTTTTGCTGCATAACAACCCTCTCCAAACTTTGTGGATCAAAATAGCAAACATGTATTATTTCTTATATTCTTGCAAGTTGACTGGGTGGTTGTTCAGTTCTGGTTCAGCTCAGTAAGAGCTGGAGGGCCTAGCTGAATGGCCTCACTGACATGTTTGGGCCTCAGTCGGGATGACTGGACCCTGTCTCTGTATGGTGTCTCCTTCTCCAGGAGGAAAACCCAGGCTCGTTCATATGGTGGTATCAGGATTCCTAGCAACAAAAAATGGGGCAAGCCTCAGTATATAAACAGTTTTCAAGCCTCTGTCTATCCCACATTTGCTAATGTCCCTACACAGCAAAGCAAGTCAGATGGTCAAGCCCAGATTTAGGAAGAGAGAAACAGAATTTACTATTTGATTGGAGGAGCTACAAAATATTGGAATCATTTTTTTCCTACAACGTTTGTTCATCACAGGACTGTCTGTAATAACAACAAAAACAAACAAGAAGAGTAGAGGACAAAAAAAATTAAACGTCTTCTCAAATAAATCAAACATCCATACAATGGGATAACAATGCAACATTTATAAATGACTGAAAGGAAGAGTTAATGCTATAGGGAAATGTTCTCCATATAGAATTAAGTGGGGGAGTAAAAGGGTTACAAAATCTTATTTTTGTGAAGCAAAAAAGCATAAAGCACAGATTTTATTTATTTTGTTTATTTATTTTGGGAGAGAAAGAGAGAGAGCGTGTGCTCAAGCACAAGTGGTGAGGGGCAGAGAAAAAATCCCAAGCAGGCTCTGAGCTGCCAGCACAGAGCCTGAGCAGGTCTTGATCTCACCAACTGAACCATGAGATCCTGACCTGAGCCAAAATCAACTCAGTCATTTAATTGACTGGGCCACCCAGGCACCCCTAAAAAGCACAGATTTTAAAAAAGAGATTGGAAGGACAGCAACAAAATGGTAATATATCTAATGATGAGATTACTTTTAACTTCTTCCTTATGCTTTTCTGTATACAGTTAACAATTCTACTGTCCTGCACTTACCTAAGCACTTCACATATGTTAATTTAATCTTCACAATGACCCAATAAGATATAGTCTAGCAGTATCATTGTCCCTATTTTACAGATGAGGAACCTAAGACACAGGAAAGCTTACTAACATACCCAAAGTCACACATCAGGTAGAAGGCAGATCCTTGATTTCATTCTAAACTCCATGCTCTTTTAACTATTATTCTTTCTTCTAAGTCAAGTGATTTGTCTGGAACCAGAGTGTGGTGTTTGGTAAATGGACTATATCATTGGTTTTAAACCTTTAAAAAAAAATCATCAGGGGCGCCTGGGTGGCTCAGTCGGTTAAGCGTCCGACTTCAGCTCAGGTCACGATCTCGCGGTCCGTGAGTTTGAGCCCCGCGTCGGGCTCTGGGCTGATGGCTCAGAGCCTGGAGCCTGCTTCCGATTCTGTGTCTCCCTCTCTCTCTGCCCTTCCCCCATTCATGCTCTGTCTCTCTCTGTCTCAAAAATAAATAAACGTTAAAAAAAAATTAAAAAAAATCATCAAACACTTTTTCTTGCAAAAGTAATATACTCCAGAAGTAGAATAAAAAGATGAAATTCCATCTGCCAGGATCCCAGTAACATCCTCAGAGAAAACCATTATTAGTAGTTTAGTATGTATCCTTCCATATCTTTCTTCTATATGCAATTACATACCTAAACACACTGTGTGTATGTGTGGGTATGCATATATGTGTGTGTATGCTTTTTCCCCATACATGAAATTATACTCTACCCTCATTATTTGGTGACATTTGGCCGGCTTTGGAGATCTTATCATGTCAATCTACACAGATCTGCCTTATTCCTTTTTGCGACTTAATCAGTTTCTTCTAAATAGAATGAGTCCCAGAAATACCCTCATGGTATGGACTTCCTTTGACAGGCTGGGAGCAAAGGGCCCCCAGAGAGAGTTTAAGAAAGGAGAAACATAGTCATGAGAGATGTAAAAAGATGACCCAAACATATTTGTAACCGGTTGTATTTGTTTCCTAGCATTGCTGTAACAAAGTACCACAAACTGAGTGGCTCAAAACAACAGAAACTTACTGTTTCACAGTTCTGGAGGTGAAAAATCCAAAATCAAGGTCGTGGCAGGACCATACTCCCTGGGAAGGCTCTGGAAGGAACCCTTTCTTGCCTCTTCCAGGTTCACCTGGCTCCCAGCAATCCCTAGTGTTCCTCGGCTTGGCTCCCCTTCCTCACATAACCTTTTCCCCTGTGTGTATGTGCCTTTGTGCATCTATCCTCTTATAAAAACATCAGTGATTGGATTTAGGGCCTACCCTAATCCAGTACGACCTCATCTTAGTTTAATTAATTACATCTGCAAAGACCTTATTTCCAAATTGAAGTTTATACTCTGAGGCTCCAGGTGGACAGGAATTTTAGGGGGCTTCCTATTCAACCTGCTACATAGGCCTAAAGTTTCCACCTTAATAAAAGTGGCATTATTACGCAATTGACAAAAAGCATAGTATTCTGTTTAGAGCATATGGATCAAGTCCACTAGGCTTTGAGGGACTCGCAGTTGAGAAATTCAATGCACTGTCAAAAAAGTGTAAACAAACTTAATTTCATATTAGCTGTGAAAACAAATTTTCATCTCATGGGTAGGGATGCAAAACTTTAGAATTTCCAGTAGAGGATCACAATTTAAAGGCCCCCTCCTCCCCCATCCACCTGGGTGGCTCAGTCGGTTAAGTGTCTGACTTCAGCTCAGGTCATATCTCATGGTTTGTGAGTTCAAGCCCCACGTCTGGCTCTGTGCTGACAGCTCAGAGCCTGGAGTCTGCTTTGGATTCTCTGTCTCCCTCTCTCTGCCCCTCCCCTTCTTGTGCTCTGTCTCTCTCTCTCTCATAAATAAATAAACATTAAAAAAATTAAATGATACCCCCAACATTTTTATAACATAACTGTAGCTTATATAATGCAGTATCATTCTGATTTTGCACCTAGGTCTTTTGCTTTAATCATGACCTGGCACACACAGAAGGAACTGGAATAAGATTATTTAAGAAGGAGCTAACCAAATGAATTCCAAGGTAAATTGTTATTCCTCCAATCTTTTCATTCTGGGGATAGACAAGAGAATAATTTCAATTCCCCAAAAGCATTCTCATCTCATCCTTAGCAAGAACTCTTATGGTCCCTTTAGCACTTTTGGTGAAGGGAGGCTCATTACCTCCTGAGACAACCCACCTCACATAAGGACAACGATTTCATCTACAAAACTGTCCTTAATGTAGGTTCTATCATCTCTAATGCTTCAAACTGGAACATGGAGGCTCAGAGAGATATGCATAGTATGCAAACACATGAGGAAAAGCTTAGAAGGATATATATTAAAGTTTTCACGTAACTTTGTGTTTTCCTGAAATGTTAATGGTACAGTGAATACATTTTTTTTCAGATTTTATTTTTAAGTAATCTCTACACCCAAAGTGGGGCTCTAACCTACAACCCCAAGATCAAGAGTCGCATACTCCACCAACTGAGCCATCCAGGTGCCCCAAAATGAATGTATTTTTTTTAGATTAAAATAATTGAAAGAACTTTGTTTTTCATATTCATTGTTAATGATCTATTACGTTTTGAAAACAACTCAAGGTCCTATGAATGTATTTTTTTTTTAACTATAATTATAAAGCCTTAAGTTCAAGGTCACACAGAAAGTGGCAGGGCCAGGATTGGAACCCATTGCTAGACAACTTCCAATGAGGGTAGAATTTTCTGGACTGTCTCCTAGTGACCCTGAGCTCCAGTGTCTTGTCATTCCAGGTCTCAGGGCTCCTTTCATTCAGCTGGGCCTCCACCTCCAGCTTTGGCTCTCATCCCAGAGAGCAGGATACAGCTGAGGAGGACTTGATAGGGATGAGACTCCAGGTCTGGGGCCTTGAGTGAATCTTGCACAGAGGTATTCTCTGGGACCACTCCCTCCCCCAATCCTGGTCCTTGAGGGCAGCCAACATTGCATTAGCCTCTGCATCCCCAGGAGTAGCTCTTGGTGAGAAGCTGTGGGAGGAAGGAGACCCAGCACCAGACAGCTTCACTAACTGTGTGATTTGAAGGGAAGGAGGTAAAGCGCTTCGGAGACAGTGGAGACCCCTCCGCCCCGGGTATGGACAGAATGTACAGGATGATTATTACCCAGATCATTGCTGTCGTCACCTTCGCCGAGTGTGGGACCTCCCCGCCCCTCCAAGGCCAATGATTGCGCCAGAGCCCCTGCGCGCTAGCAAGCAGGTGACGCTGCCGCTGACGGCCAGCTGGGGGTAAGGGAGAGTAGAGGGGGGCCTTCGCGTCGGTGCAGCGAGAACTGCCACGTGATTCCCCGCAACGACGGCAGGCGTACCCTCTGTCCCTCCCCATCTGCCTCCGGATACCCACAGACTGGCGCCGCGTCCTCAGGCGCTCCGGGCTTCCCCGCGTCACCTGCAGCCAGGGCGCCCCCCCGCGTGGCCGCCATTCATTTCCTCCTACACAGCACGCGCAGCCCTAGCCTCCAGAGCCAGCAGATCTGCGTGGCGCGGCAGGCGCTTTGAGCCCGAGTTTCGGCTTCAGCAGCAGGGTTGAGGGTCTACCCTGGTGAGCGCCCGTCGGCCCAGTAGCGAGATTCCTCCTAGAAGAGACCGAAATACACAGAGACTCAGGAGAGGCAACAGTGGCACGTAGGTACAGGGGCCAAGCATGGAGACATACGAAAGGCAGAGACACTTACGAGACAGACGTAGACAGAGACCACGACACAAAGCGATACGGGGCGCAGAGACAGATACAGACACAGAGAGATAGAGGGACATATAGATAGGCAGAGAGAGACACAGCAGGGCAAAAAAGCACTCCAGATAAACAGTTTAAGACCTAAAGACCAACCCGAAACGAACGCGCCAACGGCGGTGACAGCACTCACCCGCCCGCTTGAGCTATTCCCGAATCCGCGGGATTCTCACAGTCCAGCACTAACCAGTACGGGATCCTCCCTCCCTCTCCCGCCGCCAGCGCGTTTCCCAGGTCCCCTCTTTCAGATGCCGCCCAGGCTCCAGGCTTCTGGCCCGGACCCGCCCGCCAATTCCCAGTCCCCCTTGCTCGCCTCCCTAGGCTCCTTACCAGACCCTCCTCCCTCTCCTCGGTTTCTGGGCTCCCTCCCGCCCCCCCCCCCTCCCCAGCCCCGCCTCTCCCGACCAGATCCTGCTCCCGTTGGCCGGTAGGATTCGCCCAGCCGCCACTCCCGCCATTGTGCAGGACCCTCCCACTAACACTCCCTGCCCTCGTTTGAGTGCTGGGCGCGCTCCTGTCGCTCCCGCCCCGCCTCTCTCCCCTGGCCGGTGCCCGCCCCACCTCCACCGCGCCCCGCCTGCCGCGCTCTGCGGCAGTCGGGCGCTCATCGTCATTCCGCTCTTGCCGCCGCCGCCACCCCCGCCCCCCGCCCCCGCCCGGTCCCCGTCACCACCTCCGCCGCCGCCGCCGCCGCCTGCCCAGCGGCCCGGGAGGCGGAGGCGCGGGGGAGGAGGCCCCGCTTGGCTCCGCAGCCCCGGATGCTGCATGACTTCATCCTTCCGCCGGCTACCCTGCTGAGCTAGGGCCGGTCCGGCAGCTAGCCCGCCGCCCGCGCCCCGCTGCAGTCCCGCGCCCGCCCCGCGCCCGCCCCGCGCCCGCCATGTCCGAGATCCTGCCCTACAGTGAGGACAAGATGGGCCGCTTCGCCGCCGACCCCGAGGGCTCCGACCTCTCGTTCAGCTGCCGCCTGCAGGACACCAACTCCTTCTTCGCGGGCAATCAAGCCAAGCGACCCCCCCAAGCTGGGCCAAATCGGCCGAGCCAAGAGAGGTATGCGGCCGGGGCCCGGAGTCGCCGCTTGACCCAGAAACCCTTCGCCGGCGCCCCCCCGGCTGCGGTTCCCCGCCAAGCGCCCGCAGCTCTTGCCGCAGACCAGCGCAGCCAGCCGCTCGCCGGCCAGGGTTTGGGGGGGGGGGGTGGTGCCCCCGCTGCAGTCTTGTGTCCCTCTCTTCCCCTCTCCCGGGAACGCAGTGCCCCGGATTCGATGCTCTCCACCTCTGGAAGTAGAGTCCTGACACCCGGGCGAGGGGGAGGGGCCGGCCGGGGCATTTGGGGCTGCCTGAAGTGGGAACGTGGGGCTACGGGCCGTTTCTTCAGGATCAAACGCTGAATTGGTGGATGCTACGGAAAACCTTCGGGTGCGAAGGGACGTCCGATTGGAGAAAGGACAGCGGGGCTGGGGATTCGGTTGTCCTTGTTGTTTGCATGGGGAGGGGGCTCTGTTGGTGCCAGGATCTTAAGAGGGCTTCAAGCGGCGAGAGGGTTAGGGTGAGGAGAGGGTTGGACCAGGCGAAAATTCTGTTTGAGAAGAGGGTCTGTTGAAGAGGGGGCTCCCACTAGCAAAAGGAAGATCAGCTCGGATGGAGGAGAGCTCAGGCGGCGGGAGGATTTGGACCGGGAGGTAGAACAACTGGTTGGAAGAGGGGGCGTTCCTGCATCGGGAGGGGAAGAGGGTCTAAGGGGACTGGGCTCGGCGGTGGGGTCGAGTCGACAGGAGAATTCGGATGGGGAGGGCACAGTGGCACGGGCGTCCGAGGGGCGTCGCTGGGCCACGGGAAGTAGCTGAGCGGGGCGCGAGGACACGGGGCCCATTCTCGCCGCCGCCCCCCGAGGCCGCGCGGCTGACGCGCTTTCTCCCTGCGCAGTGGTGATCGAGGATGACCGGATAGACGACGTGCTGAAGGGGATGGGGGAGAAGCCGCCGTCCGGAGTGTAGACGCGCCGGCTCGGGCGGCGGGCTCCGGGCCCAGCCCCGCAGCGGCCAGGAGCGCGGGCCGGCTATGCGGCTGCCGGCGCCCCCCGCCCCGGCCCAGGCGCCCGCGGGCGGGGGCTGCAGGGCCGCGCCGCCTCCGGGTTGGAGTCGCTGCCGCCGCCGCCGCCTGGCACTCCGGAGCTGTCCGCTTCAGCACCACGGCGGCGGCGGTAGCGGCGGCGCGGACCGGCCTGGAGCCCGCCGCCGCGCTCATGCACTTTAGAACCTCGGGCCGCAGCCCCACCCCGCACACCGGAACGGACACAGAGACCCGCGGCCCTCGGCCCCCAACCCGCCCCCTCCCGCACGACTCCCCTGCCCCGCCCCTCTCCGGCCGGTCAGGTCCGCAGAGCCGGCTACCGGCCGGGGTCGATTCGCGTGCGCGCGCGCGCGCGCGCGCGCAGCCAGGGATGTTTGGCTGCGTATTTGCATGAGCTTCCCACCTACCTGAGCCCAGCCCTCCAGGCTGCTCTTCTCTCCCACCCCTGTCTGGCGTGACCCCAGCCTTAGCCTCTTTCTAAGGGACTTCCTCAGCACATTTGTATTTTTATATCCGACTCTTTGTTTACTGGCTCCCCTCATGGTTCATGCCCTCCCTCCCCCAGTCTCGGCCACGCTCTTCTGCGCCTGGCAGATAGGATGGGTGTTGAGTCTGAGATGGAACAAGCCCTAACATGGTAACCAACCACATGGCCAGTCTGCCCAGGCCTGACCCCAGGCGGCTCTCTGGCAGACCCCTCCTCTCAAGGTATCACCTTCCAAGGGCCCAAGTCTGATTTTACCTTGGACCCCTGCATCCTGCCCCTGGGAACCCAAGTGAGGACTGCTCTGCACCTTTGGATGACACCTGTGGCCCTGGAGATGTTTTCACCCCAGGGGTGTCCTTTGTAAATGTTCCTCCATCCTCACTGTACCAGGAGTGTGTGAATAAACACAGACCTCCCTGTGTGTGTGTGGCCACTGCTTTGGTCTGCTCAGGAGCCAGGCCAAAATGGCTCCAATCCATTTTGGGGAGGGGGCAGATAACTTGGGAATCTCAGGTGCATGTTGCTGGTAGGGGAGGGTTGCCAAGTAAACACAGGCAGGCCAATCTGACTTGAGGACATCTTACAATGTAGCTTCCTTTGGTAAATATACAACCTAAGCAGGATAGGACACTAGAGCTTGGGCTGGAGCTAGGATCAGAAGCATAAAGCAATCTTGATTCAAAGTCTGCAGCCTCCCGTAGATAAATCCAGGTTGAATGGGGGTCAATAATAGGCCCCAGGGATGCAGGTCTCTGAGTCTGGCTGGCATGTGGAGCAGTTATGCTGAGCTTTGCCCCAGGGGATGAATCGTTGGTAGTTCAGTAGGGTAGGGGAGGAAGTTAGGGAATCCAGGAGAGATCTGAGGAACCCAAGAAGGAAACCAGAAACCTTGGATTTGGGATCTAGTTTAACCTGGGCTGTATTGTTTCATGTGGGGTTGCTCCCATCAGCTCTATCTTAGGCATGGTGCCTCTGGGATTGTGAGCACCTTGAATCCAACCCTAAATCCAAGCCCTAAATCAGGAATTCCAAGTACTTGAAGAGCCCAGGGGAGAAAGGCAGGGAGGACTGGAGGACATGCCTCTGGCCTCACAGGTGAATGGCACTGAGGAAGTCCTCATGATCCGAGTCCTGGAGGAAGCAGGGTGAGGTGGGAGGTCTAGCGGGTGAGAGGATCTCAGTCCCAAGGGCAAGTTGGGCTACAGTGAGTTCTTTACCCTTCTGCATGAGGTAAAGATGGAAGTGGAAGCCACTGCCATAGGTTGCATGCTTCAGGGACCAGCCATATTGGGCTTGGGCATAGTGTCTGATCCGAAAGTGGGGCGCAGCTGAGGTCAATGAGATGAATCGGCCTCCAGGGACCAACACCCGGCTCACCTGCAAGGCAGACAGAGAAGCCACTGGTGAGGAGTCCATCTCCAGGTTCTCAAAGGTTAGTATTGCCCCAGATGCCTTCCTAGGTACTACCCTATGTTCCATAGCTCAGGGCTCTCCATGGCAAGAGTGAGCCTTCTTCTCTGCCCCTACTCACTTCATGGGGGTAGGGCTATATTCTACCCAGGTAAGAGCATGGGAGTGATGTCAGGTGCATGGGCACTGCTTTCCTGTCACCCTCCTAGTCTGTGTTACCCATCTGGAACCTGGCTGTTACCTCATCCCTATTGGCAGCTTAATAGCTAACCATCAGCATCTGTGAGCCTGGCCACTCCAGGCCCCTATAATCTTTACCCAGCTTAACCTTCCTTCCGGTAACCATGGTCCTAAAAGTGAGCCATTACCGATTCCAAACTATATCTCCTTCTGACTTCTGAGTTCTTTCAACCTCCCAAAACCCCAGTCCCTCCTCCCCACCTCTTGGTCTACCCTTTCTTGTGGCTCCCTCACCTCACTCAGCACCTGGTCCACAGTGTGGACACCTTCAGAAGACACAGTCCAGGGATCTCGTTCTCCAGCTAACAGGGCATCCAGTGTGCCCTTCTCAAGCACCACATCGAAGGAGCCACTGGGGAAGTCCAAGGCCCGCACATCCATGGTCTCCCAGCGCAGGTTGGGCACATGGGCATAGCGAACCCGCATAGCAGCCACCACCACTGATGAGTAGTCCACACTGGTCACATCAGGGAAGCCTCCAAGAAACAGCTCATAGCTCAGGGCACTGTTCCCACAGCCTAGGATAGGAAGGGATGGAATGGGTGGCAAAAGGGCTGGGTTAGATTTGGTTCTCACTCCTGAAATTATCCATCTACTCTTGGCCCATCTTCTATCAGCCTAAACCCTCCCATACCGAGGGAGAAGCAGCAGGGTATAAGAAAGAACACAAATTTTGGAGTCATAGTCATGCAGAACTGGGCACATATCCTGGCTCTAACATTTCTGGCTGTGTAGACTAGGGTAAGTTGTTTACATACCAGGAACTTGGATTTCCTACTGAGAAAAATGAAGATAGCAATATCTAGCCTACATGCAGGATGTGATACACTAAATTTAAAAACTAAGGGGTGCCTTGGTGGCTCAGTTGGTTAAGCATCCAACTTCGGCTTAGGTCATGATCTCACAGTTCGTGGGTTCGAGCCCTGCATCGGGCTCTGTGCTGACAACTCAGAGCCTGGAGCCCGCTTCAGATTCTGTGTCTCCCTCTCTCTTCTCCTCCCGGGCTCACACTCTGTCTCTCTCAAATATAAACAAACATTAAAAAAAAAAAAAAAAACCTAAAACAGCTGGAGAGTAGCTGCAGGAGCTCTGAAGCTCTGAACTTCAGAGTTCAAAGATCTAGATTCTGCTACCTCTGGTCACACAGCCATGGCAAGTCATTCAACTCTGAGCCTCAGTTTCCTCATAGACAGAATGGGGATAATACTGGCATCATTGGAACCATAACATTATTTGGATAGTGTTAGTATTATCCCAGTCCCTAACCTCTCAGAGAACCTTTGAGGATATCAGCCCTCACAGTCTGAGGATATCAGACTTCACATTAGGGGTTAGTATCCTACTTTGGTTTCCCAGGCAGAATTAACAAGTGTGGGGTAACTCGGTGGGGACACACAGTGGAGTGGATTCCTTGTAATTCCTTAATGTATTGAGCACTACATATTGGGTTCTGCATATGAACAGGTAGCTCATGCTCTAGTGGGAGGAAAAGATGTGTATTCAGGCAACTGCCATATAATGCGAAGCGAGTTTCAATAGGGACAGTGTGCGAAAACACATAGGATGGCTCCTGTCCCCACCTCTGGTGGGTCAGCCAAGGCTTTCAGAGAAGGTGATAACCAACCAGAGTCTTGAAGAATCCTAACACTCTGGTGGGAAGTACCTGGAAAGCAGTCCCAGAGGGCAGAGTATGGTGAGAGATGGGACAGAAGTTAGAGGACAGGATGTGGACCCAAAGCATAGGTGTGACTTCCTTTGAAGGTATGTGGGCCTCTTCCAGGCCCTCTTGTGGTCAGTCTCAGCCTGAAAATGGAGCTGGATGGCAGTTCTGGTTGACCCACAGCTCTTGGGCTTAGATTGCCTTTAATCCTCATTTGCCTCCCTAAGAGGATCACAGGATCAGCTGTTAGGATAGCCCTAATCTAGTAGGGTTTGGCACCTGGACAGGGCACTGAGAGGCTGCTGGCTGGTCCTCAGCTGCCCCTTCCTATGTCCCTCCTCAGGCCCTACAGCTGAGGAAGAATACTATTTTGCCTAGGAAAACCCAGTGTGTGTTTTTCCACACTGGAACTACAAGCCCAGAGAGATACACTGCATGGAATCAGAGGTGAGGGTGGATGAACAAGAGACCCTAAGTCAGTTCAGGCTAAATTCCCACTGGGTTCTCTGACCCACAAACTCTTCACCACCCCACATCTGACCTCATATGCCCATAGAGCTCTGCCCAACTGTGGACGAACCCAAATTTCCTTTCTTTGTCCCCCATGGTACAAGAATGGCATCTTCCAAGAGAAATTCGTCCAAGGATGAAGAGAGAACAAAACCTGACCACAAACCAAATCATACTTACAAAGCAGCGATTCCTGGTCCTGCTGCCTCAGTGATTGGAGGCTAGCAACTAAGAGAAGGGTCTTGGGAAGGCCATTGCTTTCCTGGATGAGGCTTTAGGGAAGCAGAGCCCTGGAGAAATGCGCCACATCCAAGAACCCATCACATGGGAGCCCAGAGCTATGCGGACCCTATCCCAGCACCAAGAGACAGATATATAAGCCAAAATACCAATTCACTAACTTATAATAGGAAAAATTACCATCATAGGGACTGAGAAGGCTGTCAATCCTGGTCAGTCCCTTTTCTCTATACAGAAAATATAAACTGAAGCCGAATTATGATCAAAAGATTCCTATAAGCACAGAGTCAAGCAAGGAGAATCAGAGTTGTGTGACACTGGCAAAGCTGGGAAAGCCATATGCCTGCATCCACCACGAAGATATTCTAGCCATGGGTAGAAGACACACAATTTTCACAATTTCTGACTCCCATTTTCAATAATAATAATAATTATAACTAACAGTCATTAAACATAGGGTTCTATGCTAAGCACTTTGTAAGAATTATCTCAGGTCATCTTCAAGGTAGCTCCAGATAGAAGATACCCATAATCACCATTACATGTTCTCAATGGGGAAAATGAGGCTGCCCAAAGTGGATAACAAACTTGATCCTAAGGTCACACAATCAGTGGTTGAGCCAGAATCCGGATACAGGACTGTCTCACAACAGAACCAGAGCTATTAAACCACTATGCTAAACTGTCTCAAGAGGTCTACTCACCTTCAGTAATGACATTCCAACTTTGCCTGTATCAGTAGGACCTTTAGGTTGTAATTCACAATGTTTTTATCAGTTTGAACAGAGTTCTAGATGCCTCTCTATGCCCATCTGTGCTGTGCAGCAAGAGAAATAGAAGCTCTGGAGTCCAATGGCTCTCTTACTTCACCACTTACTTGCTGCGTGACAGTAGTAGGCACTCTCAGTGCTCGGACTAGATCCCTTTGGAGTGTTTCTAGGTCTTGGCCTGTGTTCTGACAGTTTGGGTTTCTGACACTTTAGGCTGAAACTACTCTCAGGGAAACTTTGCCTTATGATCCCAATCCTCCTTGGCCTTTCCCCCTTCCCTCTTCCCTCACTCTCTTATCAATTTCTCCTTCAAGCACATTCGTAATAAATGACTGGGACATGAATCCTAAGATGAGTCTTAGATTTGCTTCTAGAGAACCCAACTTGAGACAATGACCTAGAGCAAAGGTCACTAAATCTAGCTTGCCATCTGTTTTTATAAAGTTTTACTGCTATACAGCTATTATGTATCATTTACTTATGTATTGTCTGTGGCAGTACTGAGTAGCTATGACAGAAACTAAATAGCCCACAAAGCCTATGGTATTTACTACTTGGCCATTTTCAGAAAAAGTTTATCAACCCCTAACCTAGAGTAAGTCTTCTAGTAATTATCACTCACTTCTATGGGTCGTCGAGGACTAAATAAGTGAAAAAGGGCCCAGCACATTCCCTAACACCTACCAGGTGCTCAGCTTATGTTTGCCAAGGTGGAATGTTCCATAGGGTACTCCCAAGTTGTGGGTCCTGTTCTTAGATTTTGAGAATCTTGCCTAGAAAGTTTTCCTCTATGATTTTGAGACTTTTCTCCCCTCTACCAAGAAAAGGCAACCTCCCAGTCAAGCAGATATTAAGGCAGTGTTATTCTGCAAATCACCAGCATGAGAATCAGCTGTGGGTCTGCTGAAACTACAGAATCCCAAGACCCACCTTAGACCATCCCCGGAATTAGAATCTTGGGGGGGGGGGGGTTCAGCTTTCCAGGTGATTTTGATGGACACTAAAGCTTGAAAAACGTAGATCTACGGTAAATTTATAAACAAATACAATGGTTTAAAAGCACACAACTCAAGAGAATTTTTACCTCTGGGGAAAAGGGGTTTGGGGGACCACACAGAAAACCTTAAATATACATGGGGTCTTTTATTTTGCCAGGTATTGTTCTAGATAGCTTTCATACTCAATTGTCTTAAAAACCCAATAAGTAAGTACTCATTTTTTTAAGGCTGAGAAAATGAAGGTGCAGAAATTTAGGTGTTTGTCCATGATTCCACAGCTTAAGATTCTATGCTTCTGTCCATGATTTCCACGGTTAAGACTACATAAGCGAAGAGTTAACTACCTCCAGGGTCCAAGTTCATAAGCACTAAGTTATACTTCCTTTCTAGTCCTAGGAATGTTCTATTTCTCAAATTGAGTAGGGTATACAAACAGATTATTTATATCTTACACATATACTGTATTATAGATGTCTCATATATAAGAAATATTTCACATAAATATAAACATACTTTTACAAATACCAAAATAAAAACTATAATTGGAAGGAAACCCGTTGCTCAAACTTCACTGGAACCCCCAAGGCTGGCAGTGGGAGAAAACCCTGAGGGTGCAGCTGGACCTCTCAGAACCCGACCTTGAATCCCTGCATTTGAACGTTCGTGGTTGGAGAATCACACCAATCTTGGCTGCAATCTCCCCTCCGACCTCAGAAGGCGCTGTCCTCGTCCTCACTGCACTTGGGGGTTAGGACCAACTTTCAGTTAGGGCTCGAGAATGAAGAAAATTCTCTAGATGACAGTGGCTTCCGGTGCCCATTGGCCCTAACAGATAAACGCCAGGCATCGTGCTCCAGGTGCCTGAACGTGCCTTATCCGACTTGAGCTCGCAGTTCCATTTCTAGAAGTGAATTTGAAGCTCAGAACGAGTTCACAACTTATCCTAAATCATACAGCCAACTAGCGTTGGGACTTGAACTAGGTGCTCTGAGCTCTCGAGTGCTCGAGGCTGCCTCTCGAGAGACCGGGACAGGGTCCTAGGACACCTACCAAACTCAGAGAGAGACTATCTTCCTCCACGGGGCCCTTGAACCAGAATCTCTTGACTCCCGTCGCCCTGGCTAAAGACTACCGAGATTCTGAAGGTACTGGATCTTGGCTCCCACTCGGGTGTCCTCCAAGGGGGACAAACAGACTCGAGAAAAGCGGACAGGGCCAGGCCGGGACAGGACGGGTTCAGCCAGTTCCACCTCGGCTGCGCAGCACCAGGACTACCCACCTAGCACGAGGATACGGTCTTCGGGCCGCAGCTCCGGCTCTAGGAGTGCACGGAAGGAGGAGAAGTCCCCGAACCACTCGTAAGGGGCAGAGTCAGCCGCATTCCGGTAGCGCTGGTCCCAGTACTGGACCTCACGGTACCAGCAGTTCTGCTCTGGTATCTCGGGCGGGGGTGCTGGGGCCCCTGGAGAGGCCATGCCTGCAGCTGCAGAACCACCAGGACACACAGCCCGCACCTCTAGAACTGGGCTTGGCGCCCCTATGTAGCCAATCAGGATGGTAGCATTCAGGGGGCGTGGCCCTTGTGTCTCCGCCCACCACCTGCAGTTGCTCAACATAAACACGTGGAACTTCCGTTCTCTAGTAAGCGCTCTTTGAAGAATACTCCGGGTAGGAAAAATTACAAGGTTCAGAACTTGAATCCTCCAACTGCACTGCGCCCTCACTTCTGAGAGCCAAACTCATACTAGTATCAGACTCACTCGGCTCATCACGGCTTCTTTCATTTCAGTTTGTCCGGCTCCGTCAATTAAGAAGTCTGAAAGTTAATGAAAGATTCATTTCTATCCAGTTTTGAGCACCCTAAAGGCTCACAGAGGAGGCGAGAGGGGCGCGGACACAGGTCTTGTTCTCCAGGAGAGACTGGCATGAAACACAGACGAAGTGTGATGCCAAGTGGGGGAGGACATGAACAGGAATGTTGCTTTTCTGTTGCATCTATTTTAGCACCTGTATGCCCAGAATCAAGTATGTACGGAGGAGTGAGATTGTTCCTGCACAAATGGAATGTGAAGTCCATCAGGAAAGAGGTGGAAGAAGTAAATTTTAGTGGAGTAAATAGGACACTGGAAACTGGTTAGCTATCAGTCGGTTGGGATGGTCCGCGTGGGGAGCGGAACCTAAGTGCAGAAGGGTTGGGCTTCCGGGGTGGCGGGCCAATACGAGCGACGCACCGTCAAGATGGCGGCGGGCCTACGGAAACGCGGCCGGGGAGGTCCCTTAGCTCGAACGGCGGGATCCTGCGGACAATGGCTGCGGCGCGCCTGGCAAGAGCGGCGCCTGCTGCTGCTGGAGCCGCGCTACACGCTGCTGGTGGCCGCCTGCCTCTGCCTGGCGGAGGTGGGCATCACCTTCTGGGTCATTCACAGGGTGGCATGTGAGTGCGCCGAGGAGGAGGGGAGGGTAGGGAGAGGGACCCGAACCCCCTACTTAAACTGGGACCCAGATTCGGAGCTGAAATCTAGCCCTCAAATCCAAGCAGTCTTCAATTGCAGACCGTAATTTTTACCCAGGTGCCAAGCCTGCTCCACAGAAAACCAAACGCTATCTTAATCCCTCCCCCATGATGGAAGGGGCGACCCTAGAGATTGGCCCTCTGCCCTGAACATACAGCCTGCCAGGTTAAGAAAATAAACCAGCCTAGAAATCAATCAAAGGCTTGGGTCCGAGTTAATGTACTGCTGCTCCTTCATGCCTCTGTGGTTTTGGACATGTCCCTTCCCCTGTGGGGTCTCAATTTTCTCATCTGTTCACTTCTGAGGTCTCAAAAGTCGTTTGTCAATAATGGCAATCTGTGACCACTTGAGTCCTTTTGGTCTTATTGGGGGCTCCTTTCCAGGCTGAATCTAGATACTGGGCTGAATGAAAGCTTTCTTGCTAAAGATGATTAATTCAGCACATATTTATTGAATGTTTATTACATGCTTAACACTACTAGGTGCCAAGGGTACAGTGGTGGAAAAGGTAGACACATTCCCTATTTAGATGTGTGAGCTTGGACAAAAGTGAGTTAGCAGAAAATTACAGTGCATCATACTCCTTATAGTAGTAAGGGTACCATAAAGGACACAAAAGGGCACTTACATCAGACTTGAGTTAAGGAAGGCTTTCTAGAGTCCCCCTTGAAAGGTTAAGAGCTAGCCAGTTGAGGAAATAGAGAAAAGGGGAGGAGAAAGAGCACTGTAGGTAGACAGAGCCCTGTAACTAAAACCTTCAGTCAAAAGAGAGTCAGCTTCCTTTGAGAAACTGAATGTTTTTAGAGCTGGAATAGATAGAAATCAAGTTCAGGTGGTAGTGAGAGAGGAGATTGTAGAAGTTGAGACCAGATCCTGAAGCAGTCTGTAAGTTGTGTTAAGGAGATAATTAGCATGGTGGTTAAGAATTTAATAGGACCTCATGGAGTTCTAATCTCATTTCTACTCTTCCTAGCTCACTGATCTTGAACGAGTCACTTAACCTCATTAATTCATAGGTTCCTCTTCTAAACATGGGAATAATAGAGTTTGGTCTTTTTTTTTTTTAACATTTATTTATTTTTAAGACAGAGAGAGACAGAGCATGAACGGGGGAGGGGCAGAGAGAGAGGGAGACACAGAATCGGAAGCAGGCTCCAGGCTCTGAGCCATCAGCCCAGAGCCTGACACGCGGCTCGAACTCACGGACCGCGAGATCATGACCTGAGCCGAAGTCGGACGCTCAACCGACTGAGCCACCCAGGCGCCCCTAGAGTTTGGTCTTTATTTTAAGAGCCTTGAGGAATCATTGAAGGGTTTTAAGCAGAGAGATCTAACATGATTTCTATTATAGGAAGCACTTTCTGGTTGCAGGGTGGGAAATATGTTGTGGGGTGAAAGTGGAAGCTGGGAAACGAATTACGAAGTTGTTGCATCATTGAGGCTAGAAATTGTGTTCGGTCCAAATTTGAATATGTAATAGCAGAAGAGGATGAGATAGTAGAGTCATGTAGGATGAAGAATAGGCAGGATTTGGTGATTGCGTGTTGGAAATAAGAAAGAAGGAAGTGTCAGAGATGTTACCCAGGTTTGTGACCTAGGCAGCTGGGAGGTTGATGGTGCCATTCATGGAACCTAGGAAGGGGAGCAGATTTGGAGTGGATGGTTGTGTTCAGTTACAGACAAGTTGCAGATGCTTGGGTTCACCCAGAGAATGTCAGATAGGCGGTGAGATAAGAGTTGTGATAGAAGTCTTGGGAATGAGCTGGAACTCTTGTGTTTTGTTTTGTTTTTTAAATTTTTTAATTGTTTATTTATTTTTTGAGAAAGACAGAGTGCAAGCTGGGGAGGGGTAGAGAGCAGGAGACACAGAATCCAAAGCAGGCTCCAGGCTCTGAGCTGTCAGCACAGAGCCTGACACGGGGCTCGAACTCACGAACCGCGAGATCATGACCTGAGCTGAAGTTGGATGCTCAACCGACTGAACCACCCAGGCGCCCCTGGGACTCTGTTTTGATGGGTGGATGTGTGGGGGGGCAGACAAGTTCTGAACTTGGAAGTAACCACACCATTTCTGTCCTTTTCCAGATACAGAGATTGACTGGAAGGCCTACATGGCCCAGGTGGAGGGCGTCATCAATGGCACCTATGACTATACCCAACTGCAGGGTGACACTGGACCTCTTGTGTGAGTGGGGATAGCAGGTTCAGTGAGGACATGAGGGGCCGACTGGATACCAGGCTGAATAGCCTGAACCAGACTCCTCTTTCAGGTACCCAGCTGGCTTTGTGTACATCTTTATGGGGCTGTATTACGCCACTGGCAGGGGCACTGACATCCGCATGGCCCAGCACATCTTTGCTGTGCTCTACCTGGCCACCTTGCTGCTTGTCTTCTTGATCTACCACCAGACCTGCAAGGTGAGTCCATGCTACCAGGAACAGGCGGCCCCAACTGGCTGTGCTGGGGAGTCGGGATGGCTCAGGGTTGGTGAGCTGACCTTGTTCCCCATTGTCCCACTTCTCAGGTACCTCCCTTCGTCTTTTTCTTCATGTGCTGTGCCTCTTACCGTGTCCACTCCATCTTTGTGCTGCGGCTCTTCAATGACCCAGTGGCCATGGCGCTGCTCTTCCTCAGTATCAACCTCTTGCTGGCCCAGCGCTGGGGCTGGGGCTGCTGCTGTTTCAGGTCACCACCCCTTCCTTCTCCCCCCTCTCTTACTCTGTATTTCCATCATTTCCCCCACCCAGTTTTCTGCAGCGGAGGGAGTAAGGGAGTAACCAGACAATATATGGGTCAGTCAGGGTCCCACTGGACAAGTCTAGGATCTGTAGAAAGTCTCCGCCCCACCCCTCAAGAACATATACCCTGTTCCTAGCCTCTGTTCCCTCTAGACAGCATCTGTTGTTGGAGTTGGCCCTTGTACATTCTGAATACTGTAAATATGTATTTGCTGGCTCAGTCTGGTTATAGAGACTTGATATCTGCTCCTTACTCTCAGTCTTCTCCCAGGCTGGCTTATCCTTTTTCCAGCAGTTTTAAGGGTGGACCCCATCCCAGAGCTTAGTGGCAGGGGAGGGGAGGAGTTGCTATGTGTGTGTGGGATACATGGCCCTGGAGCTGATCTCCACCTTTCCTCTCCCCTCCCTACCCTAGCCTGGCAGTCTCTGTGAAGATGAACGTGCTACTCTTCGCCCCTGGGTTACTATTTCTTCTCCTCATGCAATTTGGCTTCCGTGGAGCCCTCCCCAAGCTGGGCATCTGTGCTGTCCTTCAGGTACCCCTTCCACCCCTTCCCCTTTCTAATGAAGAGGAGGCCATTCTCTGGCCTTCTTCCATCGTTGAGACTTCCTCAGAGCTAACAGACAGGGTTTTGGAGTTGATTTTGGACTAGGCACCGTTACCTCTGGGCTTTACTTTTATTAGCTATAAAATAAGGGTGTTGAACTATATGGTTTCTGAGGGTCTCTCTCATTCTGCCCATTTATGACTTGGTGAATCTAAACTTAAAGCACTGTTATTACCTGCCTTCTCAGCTTCTTTGGCCCCAGACTCTGGTCTCGATGAGGAGGCTGGCTTTCCTGCTATTCCTGGTGGGAATTTGAGAACCTCTGAGACCTACACCCTCTGTCCACTCCCCTTGGTGATTAGCATGAAGGCTGGACTTGAGCCTGGGCAGCTCTGCTGACATCACACATATCCTCAGGTTGTGCTGGGCCTGCCCTTCCTTCTGGAGAACCCCATTGGCTACCTGTCCCGCTCCTTTGACCTTGGCCGCCAGTTTCTCTTCCGCTGGACAGTAAACTGGCGCTTCCTGCCTGAGGCCCTCTTCTTGCATCGTGCCTTCCACCTGGCATTGTTGGCCGCCCACCTCACCCTGCTCTTGCTCTTTGCCCTTTGCAAGTGGCACAGGTGAGAAAGGGGAGCAGTGTCACGGGTCAAGTTGGGGCAAGGAGTGTAGGGCCTGCTTGGGGGGAGACGTGAAGTTCATGGGGGGTGAATCTAGAGTTTGGCCTAGGATGGGGGCTTGATAAATGTTTGAATGGCTTCTCCCCAGGACGGGGGAAAGTATCCTGTCGCTGTTGAAGGATCCCTCCAAAAGGAAGGTTCCACCACAGCCCCTCACACCCAATCATATCCTTTAAATCATGGGAAGGTAAGTCTTGCCCTCGCCAGGTACAGTTGGGGTCCTGGTCTGTTAGCCCTGGTGCCTGGTGACCTGGGGGAGGGAAAGGAGGTGCCAGTAATAGCCACAGGCCCTGTTCATGGAGGAGAGCACTTTACATATTTAAGTGTATTTTATTCTTAATCTTAAATATTATTTGATTTACCATTATGAGTACTCACTCTGCCTGGTGTGCTAAGAGATTTACATACATTCTAACATGTAAAGCTCACAAGAGACTCTGAAATAGGGAGGGTTTTGTTTGTTTATTTGTTTTATTCTCATTTTAGAGATGACAAAATCAGGGCATTGAGGAGTTTAGGTAATTTACCTAGGTCACACAGCTTGTAAGTGATGGATTTAAACTCCCTGGGCCTTATGGCCCCAGTATTACTGTCTCCACATTAGATTGAGGCACAGGTCTGGAGAAGTTAAAAAATTCGTCCAGAAGTATGCATCTCGGAATGGCAGGGCCAGGGGGCTATCTGACCCCAAAACCTTTGCCCCTTTGCTTTGGAACCTCCCTCTCCCCTCCTCCCCTCCCCCCCCATCCCAATTCCTGCCCCTTCTGCTCCTGCCCTTGGCCTTGACCACTGCATACAGATCATCTCTACCCTCTTCACCTCCAACTTCATTGGCATCTGCTTCAGCCGCTCCCTCCACTACCAGTTTTACGTCTGGTATTTCCACACACTGCCCTACCTCCTGTGGGCCACGCCTGCACGCTGGCTTACACATCTGCTCAGGTACTGGCTGGGACACCCTGGGCGAGTGGGAAGGGCTAGGGAGTTCCTCATCGCAAGGCTGACTGTGGAAGGTTGGGAGCGAGCTACGGGGCTGCAGGTCTAGAAACTGGGCAAAACCTGAGCTTTTTTCTCCTCTCCAGGTTGCTGGTGCTGGGCCTCATTGAGCTCTCCTGGAACACATACCCCTCCACATCCTGCAGCTCTGCCGCCCTGCACATATGCCATGCTGTCATCCTGCTGCAGCTCTGGCTGGGCCCCCAGCCATTCCCCAGGAGCATCCAGCACAGCAAGAAAGCCCACTGAGATCCACTTCCCTTCCCCTCCAGTCCACTCTTAGGACCCTGGATGGGGATAGACTCTATGCCTTTCCCAATAAACCTTACCAAGCCCACTGCTGTGCAGCCTACATGGAGGTGCTTACACCAAGCCGTGAGGGGCATGCACACTACAGATGAAGAACTCACTTGGGCAGTCTTAAGAGGCACTTTATTGCATAGGATTTGGGGACTGTGGCTCTCTACCCTTCCACCGCACTGCACAGAGCTCAGAGGGGAAGAGGCATGGGATGGGAGGAGTGGGAGAGAGCACAGGCAGGCACTTTCTGTGAGGGCAGGGGATGAGAAGCAGTAGGGGTCAGGTGGATACCGGCCTGCCCCTCCCAGTACCGAGAAGCCGGCCCCGGTGGCAGTGACTTGAGTGTGTTGGGCAGCGCCAGCCAGAGCAGTGGGCAGCCCTCACATATTTGCGGGGCTGTAGCACAGCAGGTGTAACTGCAGGTTCTGGTCCCAGTGGCGCAGCAGCAGGAAGAGACCCCGGGCTGCAGCTTTGAGGGCAGCTAGGTCAAGGCCATCAGGTAGGTGCTGGGCCCGTAGCCAACAGTCAGCTTTAGCTGCTGCCAGTTCCCACTCGCCGAAGGCAGCAGCGCAGCGGTGCTCCAGCCAGGCGAGCGCCACAGCGGTGGCCCAGGTCCGGCCCCGCAGGTCCGCACCTCCGGGCCCTTCTGCTCCCTCTGAGGCCTCAGTGTCTGAACCCCGTCCACTGTCCACCTGGCCTGGACCCTCAGAGCCTGAGCTGGGGGACGGGCTGCAGGAGGCCGTGGCACTGTCACCCTGGCCAACACCAGGCCCCAGAAGTGCCCAGGGAGAGGAGGCCGAGGTGGGGCTGAGGCTGGCGCGGTGTGCAGCAAAGGGCGAAGCGCGGCACAGGCGCTCCCGAGGGATGTGTACTGCTGCACAGAAGGGTGCATCTAGGCGGAAGGAGCCAGGTGCCTCCTGTAGCCGCACCTGAGGAGAGAGGAGGTGGGGGGAGAAGTGAGCTGAGACAGTGCCCTGGCCCTGGCAGCACCACCCTCCACCTCCCGAGTCCTCACCAAGGGCAAGTAGTCGTGGTCGCTGCCTTTACTGTTGCTGTCGCCAGCCTGGCCCCGGTTGGTGCTGCAGAGTCTGTGGCTGTCAGAGCCTCTGGCCCTCCCACCGCCCAGGCTGAGCCTAGAGGGAGGCTGGGGGGGGCAGGTGATGAGGACTTCTGGTGACTGACTTGGAGTTGCCATTTTGGTCTGGGTTCCAGCCACCTACCACAGAGCCTCCCTGAAGTCCTGCAATGGAGCCGGTCAGTGCCAGTGGTAGTCCCTAAGCCTCGTAGCTCCCTGCCCTTGCCCCAACTTTGAGTGTTACCTTTAGCGTGGACAGCTGTAGGCAAAGGAGCTGCATCTAGTTGGCCTTGAGAGGCAGAAGTGCTTGGGGGCTCAGCTAGCTCTGTAAGGGCACAGGAGATGGGGGTAAACCAGGAGGGGGGCCAGCGAAGTGAGGGCCAGCACCTGAGAGGTCACCCAGGAGGAACTCTACCTGAGCTCCGCACCTGCAGGGCTGAGGGTAGGACCTCCCTGGTGGTAGCATCCACAGCTACGGGGCAGGTGAAGCAGGAAGGGGCAGAGCTGACCTTGCTCGTCTGAAGGGCTCGGAGCCAGGACCTCCGGGCATGGCCTGTGAAAGCAAGGAGCTGGATGCTGAACGGGAGCAGCTGCACTTCCCCCAGCCCCCTCCTACAGGGGGCTTTAGAGAAAAATCTGTGTTCCCCATTGCTTCTCCCTCTGTCCACTTTTGAACAGAGTAGAGTTCCTTCTTGGGGCCAGGTCGGACTCCCCAACTTTGGCAAGTGGTTAGGCTGAACCCTCAGCTCCTAGCAGGACTGGACCCTCCGGCCACCCAGAAATTGAACATTCTGTACAGCACCCAAAGGAAGCACTGACTGTGGTGCCTTTCCTGTCCACTCATTCAGCACTGTCCAATAGAACTTCCTGCAGTGAAGGTAGTGTTCTAGATCTGCGTGATCCAGTATGGCAGCCACTAGTCACACGAGAGTGTTAAGCACTTGAAGTGTGGCTAGTGCAACTGAAAAACTGAAATTTTAACTATTTGATGTTAATATTCTTCCTGAATGGCAGATTTGTTTTTATGTTATGGGCACTATGAGTCATTAACAAGATCACATTTCGCTCTGTGCTGGCTGCTAGGAAGCTTGCCAATTTGGGGACCCATGTTCACAAGGGCACAGAACGTCATCGAGTGCATCTTTAATATAACCTGATTCTCCACTTTCTTTTATTATTCCATTACACTGTTTATTATTTTTTTTGAGGTGAGTGGGCCACCTCAAATTGTGAACAAGATGAGGTATATAGTGGCCAGACACATAGACCTATACCTCTGTCACTTGCTGCCCCATACAGGCTCCTTGGGTCCTGCCCAGGCCCACCAGCAACTCACCTTGGTCAGCCATGGCCTCAGCCCCTCCACGGAGAGCCAGCTGCTCATTGTCCCGGACCACGGAGGCTGCTGTCAGCCGATGGAGTGCTTGGTCCCAAGCACTTTCTCTTTGAGGGGGTGACGGAGGCAGTGAGCCATCACTAGGTCCCCATAGTGTCTCTAGCCCAACACCCACCTCCCAGCACATAGGCTGCTCCCCACACAGGGCTCGGATCACCACGTGGCAGCGTGGAGCCTGAGGAGGCAGTTCCACTGCTGGAGAGGCTGATTCCCCATTGTGGGGCACAGCTGTGAATAAGAAGGGGGGTTCCATCAGCATGTCCCAGTCCATGGGGGCCGGGGAGAGCAGATTTCCTGGAGAGAGACAGCAATGAAGGCAGGGGCGGTGTGGTATCCTCTGCCCTACTTCTCAGGACCTCCTTGGTGTCAGAACCCAGCTCCCCATCCAACCCTTACCTGAGTCATCCAGGCCCTGTCCCAGCTGCTGCCCTGACTCAGGGCCTGGCCCATCTGGTGCTATGCCCAGAGAGGGGTGTCGGGGACGGCCAGGGACTGGGTTCACCTGGCCCGGGGGAGATGAGAGGCTCCGGCCAGCCAGAGCTGCTCTGCGTCGACGACCCAGCACCTCAGCACTCAAGGCCCCAGGCTGCACATAAGAAGTGTGGTCCACTGGTCAAGGAATGCAGAGCTCCTGGCCATCACACATGCATGGCCACGTACCCCTTTGTCTGAAACTGTGGATGGCTGCTCACCAGCCTTAGGAGCAAGGCCAAACTCAGGGCCTCCGGCCCCCTTCCCACTGCCATCTCACTCCATGCCTGGTTTCTCACTTGAGGTTGTTGTTTGTCTCTGTTTTTGTTCATGTCTTCTTCCTCTTTGCCTGGCTAACTTCTACTTATTCTTCCAGACGTGACTCTTGCTTTCCTGACTCCCTCAAACAGTGTTAGCCATCTTGATTCTGACTCTCCCCATAATACTATGTCCCTGTGTTCACCACTGTATGTCACATGGTATCATTGTAGATTTACCCATGTATCTCTTCAGCTGGACTTAATAGTAACCACGGCACAATTTATGGCATATAGGAGATGGTCAATGAACGTTTGCTGGGTGCATAGAATGGAGGTGGACTGACTCTCACCTTGACTGGAGCCATTGGGGGTAGAGGCAGGGGGCAGGAGTGGGAGCCTGCAGGTTCTCCCCAGGCCAGGCTGCGGCAGCCCTGCTGAGAAGGGGGGATGCAGGGGAGCAGTGCCCTCAGGGGAGCCAGGGCCCTGGGAGCCAGGGGACTCGCTGCTGCCTGTGGAGCCTGGACCTGGCTCTGGGCTGGCAGAGCAGTGAGTGAGCACATACTGCTCCCGGATGTACGATGACTGGAAGATGCGGCGCCAAATGGCTGTGTCAGAGGAGGGATTGGGTCCGGGGTCTGTGACTGGGTCTGTCAAAGCATCAGTACCTGCTGGGAGGCAAGAGAATGGATCCCAGCCGTGGCCCCTCCCATGGCCCACTCCTCCTGCAACACAGCCACACACTACACCCAGGTACTCACTCTGTTCTGAGTCCCCAGCAGCCCACGGGCTGGACAGCTCTGCTGACACAGTGCCCGTTCCCAACGGCTCCGAGGTGCCAGTGGGCTCAGTGCCAGGACTGGTGGCAGATGGTGCCTCCTCTGGGGATGGGAACACGGAGCCTCCCAAGCTCTGCCAGCCGGGTTCTTGGCCCTAGAGAGGGATAATCATTAGAGAAAAAACCGACTGTAGTTATATGCTACCTCTTTCCAAACAGGATTTAAGATGTCTCACCACAAAAGGCAATAAAGTTAATAAACCAGAAATGAAAGCCTAGTACTAAGGAAGGAAAAGCATACATGATAACCATAAGGTTAATAGAGCTGCTGTGGCTGAGCTTCAGGCTTGGCCCTGAGCTTCCTGGCAGGCAGGCAAAAGGGCAAACACTCCATTATATCGCATCTTTAGTTCTTTTAGAGAAAGAAAGCTTTTCATAATAAAAATAACTATCATTTCAGGGTGCCTGGCTGGCTCAGTCAGTAGAGCATGTGACTCTTGATCTCAGGGCTGTGAGTTCAAGCCCCACGTTGGGCGTGGAGCCTACTTTAGAGAACCAGCAACAACAATCATTTCTTGAACTCCTGCTATGTGTCAAGTATCCTACCAAGAGTGTGCACGTTGTGACCTCTAATTACAACAACCCTGTGACAAAAATCAGTATGACGAAATGGGCTCAGAGAGGTTAAGTGACTTGCCCAAAATCAAATGGTTAGAACACGCTAGAGTTGGGATCTGAGATTTCATCTAGACTATGCTCTGTTTCTGAATATTACAGGAAATAATCCAGGTGGTTCTTTCCTTAGGGCACTGTGTGAAGAACCTAGAAAGTTTCAACAAAACCTTCAAGGCAAATTCTAGAGCTGCTTTCCGTGGCTGTGTGCTTTAGTGACCTTTGGTAAAAGCCAAGGGCAACACTTTATGGGACAATTCAGTGGAAGACCTCATGAAGGGGGCAGACTACAGCCGCTTTGGGGTGCCCGGTGTGATCTCTGGGGAAGCTGAGAGTGCAGTGGAAGAGCTTGGCAGGGAGAGGCACCGGGAGTGGAAGAAGAGTTTTGAAGAGATGCAGGGACTTTAGACATCCCAGGCCTACCACCCGCACCCCAGCCCAGGCCTACCCCTGGGGCACGGGACCGGAAGCCATCCACCCTGAAGAGTGAGCAGTAACCGAGCAGCTGGTCCCCAGGGTAGAGTGCTGGGATCTCCCGGGGGGTCAGCAGTGCCTCCACCGCATCAGGCACAAACCAGTCCACAGAGATGTCACTCAAAGCAGGCTCCAGTGCCTTCCGGAGAGCCTGCACCAGCTGTAAGGAGTGGCCAGAAGGAAGACATGGGAGAGAGAGCTCACAGAGCAGGAGGCCCACAGAGCAGGAAGGCTACCCTTCCACTGATGCCATCTGCCCAGCCCTTAGGCTGAGGGGAGCAGGGTCAGGCTGGGGTCAAGGGAAGGATTGGGGGTAGGAACAAGCAAGGGTTTGGTCTGTCTCCTGGCCTGAGCCATGCCCTGTGGATGAGGCAAGATTTGTTGAGGATATGGCTCAGTACCAGGACAAAACAGAATGATATTTGGGGGTGGTCAGAGGTCATGTCCCCCACACCTTTGGCCTCCTGCAGCATGCTATAGCATCACCAGCAGCTCCTCCCCTGATTGGCGTCTCAAAGGAGGGGAGGAACTGGAATGGGGGAGGAGAAGTCCTGATCAAGGGTGCCAGGAGACCCCATGACTTGACTGGATTCTGCTTCAGGCTCAGTGTAACTCGGGAGAAGGACTTCTAGGAGTAGGGAACAGGGCTCAGGCTCAAGCTCACCATGGGCTGCAGCCTCTCCCCAGGCCTTGGGAAGTAGGCCTGGCCCCTGCTGAGGGCAGACAGCCCCTGGAGCAGCTGGTGGCAGGCAGGCCCCAGCCCAAAGGAGAAGCACCTGATGAGGGAAGGGAAGCAGCTGTGACCTTCAGGAGCCCCTTGGGAGTGGGGGTCAATCTTAGGCACCTGGTTCAGCCCACCCCATACCTGGCTGCCCCCCTGTGCCACCTCATGAGCTCCAGGGTTTGATGGGTAGCAGCGGCCACGGGCGAGGCAGCAGTCAGGAGGAAGAGCTGCCGAGGGCGGGCCTTGTGCTGGGGCTGCCCCATGGCCCAGTTCAGTGCAGCCAGCACATCTGGGGGACCACTCTCAGCCTGCAGGGTCTCAATGTTCTCACAGATCAGCTGCACAGTGTCCTGGAAAGAAAAGGCATGCTTTGGGCCGCGCCAGGCTGATATACTCTCACTGGGCCCCAATCCCTGGACTGTACTCACATCACTGCAAGACCGGCTCTCTGGGAAGAGGGGCCGCACCGACGTGCCAAACATGGCCAGGTTGATGAGCGTTTGTGGTGGCAGTGACTTCACAGCCAAAACAATGGCATCCTGGGGAGGGCCAGGGAGGACAGCATGAAACAGGTCCTGTGGGCAGTGGTAGGGATTCCAGATTGCCTGCCTTTTCCATGCTGTGTGAAAATGAGGGGCTAGAAGTGGTGGTGTGGGAGAGGCCCAGCATGTCTGAGATTGACTATGAGGGAGACCTGGAGAGTGAGGGAGACTGAGTGTGTGAGAGACCCTGGTGGGGTATGGGAACCCTTGGTTTTGGGATTAGGTAACTTCATGTGCGAGAGAGGCTTTTGGAATCTGGGAGAGACACATATACGTACAAGTAAGAGAGGGATGTGTGTGTGTGTGTGTGTGTGCGTGCGCGCTCATGCGTGTATCTGTCTGTGAGAGGCTGCCCCCAGCCCACCGCACACCCACACCCTGCCCCACAGGCCTTGTGCGCTATGCTGCTGCCATCCAGCAGGAAGAGAAGCTCCCGTGTGGCTGTGCCCAGGTTTCCAGGCTTAGAGCTCAGGTCCGGGCAGAAGCTCAGCACCAGCACGGGGTTTAACAGGATGTCCTTGTGGAAGCGTCGTTGTAGGAACCACACCTGATCATCGGAGCCCCAAGTCATCCTGTGCCCTAGTGCAAACTCTTGCCTGGGCTTGCAGCAGGACCGAGCCCTAGGGCCTTTTTCTATCTAATACACTCAGAGGGAACACCTTTTTATAGTCATTCGAATAAAGGCGAGGGCAGAGGCAGGTGGCTGTCCTCTGCCTATCAGTCCTAGTTTCCATCCTTTGAGACACACCCCAGGGAGACTTGCGTGGGCCCTCCTAGGACAATACTCATCAGCCCTCTGGGATGCTGCCCTCTTAGCAGCTACTAAGAGGTCCTGCTAAAAGCCCCCCCCCCCCCCCCCCTCACACACACAACTGCCCAACTGTTCCTCCTGCACAAATGCAGCCAGTAGTGAGAGGTCAGTGGCCAGGCCAGGACCCCATGCAGCCATACCTGCCGGTCCCCATCACTGTCCCTTCGCTGTAGCCTCTGGAAGTCCCGGCGGGCCCTCACCTGGGCCTCATATTCTGCTGAGCTCAGGCTGCCGGCCTCTAGCATCAGGTGTGGCTGGTGGGGCTCTAAGGAAAAAGGGATATAGTTGTCAGGAAAGTCCCTGTCTCTGGACCTCAATTGCTCGGTCCCACTGTCCCAGGAGGACCCTGCAAGTCCAGCACGTCCCTCACAGATGGCTCAATCCACCTGGCTTGGGAGCCAGAAATCTATACTTGAAAAATGCTATCCAAGTGGTCCTGAAGTAGGTCAGAGCTGGCCCACTGTGTGTCCCAGTCTCTCACCACTGGGGTGCAGCAGGATCTCCAATGACCGGTCACAGTGGTGGCCCTCTGCTAATGTGACACAGATGGTGGCTGCGGAGCTGGCATGAGGTGGGGCGTCTGCCCGCAGAGCATGAGAAGGGCTCTCCAGGCCTGAGGGAGGGAGAGGCAGGGAGAGATGATCACCCCACCCCAAGCCAGTACTAATGCACAAACATCACCTTCCCAGACAACAGTGGTATGGGCAAGGATCATGACTGATTCAGCTCAGCTCTTAGCGCCTAATCTAGAGGGCTGCATGGACAAGGGGAGGGATTTTGCCTGCTTTCATGAGCTGAGAGGTAGGTTCCCAGCTCTGTTTCTGGCTGATCAGTTATACAGCAGCCAGCTGATTTAGCATCCTCCCCCACCTCTTACACAAGAAAACTCCACTTCATCACTTGGACTGGTCTCAATTTAATCCCTTTCTTCCCACTGGTGAGTGGAGTGGGGTATAAATAAATGACACTGACGAACCTGGGGGGGGGGGTGTTGTGTAGAAGTGTCCAGGGGATGCTCCTACCAAAACTGGAGGTTCCTAAGACTTAGGTCCTTGTTTTCTTTTTTTCCTGTGTTCCTCCCAGTCCTGAGCCCTGAATTATTATTTCCTAGTCAGCTATGCTAGGAGGGGCACCCACCTGCTAGCAGGCATGGCCCAGTGACCAGCATCTCGAAGGAGAAGGTGTACGGGGCAGGGCAGCGGGCAGGGCCTGAGAACACATCCGGAGGGGCCGCTGGCTCCTCCCAGGCCAGCCCTTCCTCCTGAGGGCTGCCCACCCCGAAGCAGCTGGTAGGGCTGGAAGGGAGCGCGAGGAGGGTCACGGGCCCACCACCAAGGCCCTTAGCCCCTCTGGATGAATGGCCCAGCCCTTCCCCACCCTGTCCATCCCCCAGGGCACCCTACCAAAGCCCCCTCACCCGCACTAGACCCAGAGAAGCCGAGGGAGGGACGAAGAGAATCACCATAGGCCCAACCTGTCGTCACAGAGCCCCGGAGGCCTGGGGGGCCCCGGTGGGCCTGGTGAGGCCAGTGGGGTGAGCACAGAGGGCAGAGCCACGTGCAGCACCCCATCAGGCCTTGAGGGCAACTCCCGGCTGCTGCGCAGGGTCACTGTCATGGTGCCGGCCACGTTGATGAGGCCTGTGGGCAGCACCAGTGTGGACCGGGCCTGGGCCAGATCCAACACAAGATGACCTATGATGAGTGAGAAAAGGGGTCAGACGGGGCTGGAAGCAGAAGAGATGGGGGAAATAGGAAATGGGAGCAGTCACTGAGTCAGGGGAGCCTAGGCAAGGGGGACTTCACAAAGTTAGAAGGACACGGGGCTAATGTGTTGGTGATGCAGAATGGAGGCATGAGCCAAATGATGGTCAAAGCAGAGGTAGGATGATAGCAGAAGGATCTGGCTGTCATCAGGAAAAGGAGTAGTGACATCACTGCTATTAGAGAGCTGAGAAGGGGCATGTCCACACCACCCCCAAGATCCTAGGGGATCCATACCCTCTGCCCTTATTCCCCTGCCTGTCTCTGCCCATTCAACCCTTGGGTATCATCTTCCTCAGGACCCTCCCTGTGGACTGACATGTCCCATAGCCTGGGACCCAGTCTGCTCACAAATCCCTTGCTCATGAACAGTCAGGGGCTCCCCACTGCCCACTAGGAGTGGCTTCAGAATTTTCTACCCAAGAGGCGTTCAGTGGCTGTAATCTGCTTGGAAGCTGGCTAGAGGACTTAAAGCTGTACTGGTATGCAAAGCACACCATTTTACATCGCCCCTAGGTTCATTTGGGGACTGGTGGAATCACGGGGGTTGCTGCTACTAAAGGAAAAATGGCCACGTGTATGCAGTGGCAGTCAAGGCCTCAGGCTACCTTTATAGCCCTACTTGGCTTCATCTCCCCACAATAATCATTTACACATTCTTTAGAGAAATGCCTGCAGAATAAATGAAGGGAAGAAAAAGATGGAAGGAAAGAAGACAGGGAGATAAGAAGGAAAAAAGGGGCTTCTATCCCAACTAGCTAAGGCTTGGGGACAGCCTGATACAGTGGAGAGAGCACAGGATCAGGTTTTGAGTGTGACTTCTAATTCTGCCCTTGGGTAACTCTTCTGTTTTAAGGAGCTTCCGTTTTCTCATCCATGAAATGGGGGTCATAATTGTGTCTCAGAGACTGTGGTGAGAAATAAATGAGATAATGTATGCATAGCATCTGACACATAAGAGGCTGTTGTATTATTTTCACACCTATAAAAGGAGGATAGAGAACAACAGTTGCATTACATACCTCTCTGGATTCAAATGAGGTGATACCAGTGACTGGACTTTGTGAACTGTAAATTGCTATAAACACGAGGTGTTTTATTTAATTTACCATCACTGTGCACAATTTACTTCCAAACCTTTGCTTATACCATCGCCCCTACTGGAGTGCCTTCTCCCTCCTCTCCACTTCACCAGTCATACTCTTCCTTTTGGTCAAATGCTGGCTCCATTTCCTTCTGGAACATTCCTGGGGCCTCAGCCCAGAGCTCACTCTGGCCTCTCACTGTCTGCTGGACCTACACCAACTCTCAACACCACTGGATTCTGTCTTTCTTACGGGGATGGCAAATCCCGTGTGCAGGAATCAAATGAATGTCCAAATAAATAAATGAAAGGATGAAGTGCAAACCACAAAACCTAGCACAGGGATGGGCTTCCACTCCTTCACCCAGCAATCATTGAGCCTCCTTATACCACATTCTGTGCGAGATGCTGGGGCTTAGAGATGTCCAAAGAAAGCCCAGTCCCAGGCTCAGGAGCTAATGCTCCAGCTCGGGAGACAGACGTGTGGACCGCCTGCTGCGTCTGTCTCTCAGGCCGCGAACCTCGCGTCAGGCCTGGGTCACATTGCCCCTGCACCTGGTGCAAGTAAGGTGCCTAGTCCACGACTGTTGAATAAAGCCATGAATCAATGAATGAAAAAATCAGCGGCTGGAGGGGGAGCGGGGAGGGACGGGACGCAGAGCGGGTGCAGGAATCAGAGCGGGGCTGACTTTCGGGGCGAGGCGACGGCGCCCTGCACTCACCCTGCGCGCAGCGGCGGGGCGTGGAGGCCCCCAACCCGGGGCCCAGCGCACGGCAGCAAGCGGCCTGTGAGCGTCGCCTGCTCTGCAGCTGGAACGAGACGCGCCGTCCCGCCGCCTCCGCCTCGAAGCCCGAGACCACTTCGGCCTCCGCCAACGGGTACACAAATACGCCTGCGGCGGGGGCAGGGGGCACAGGTGACGTCGAACCTCGCCCGGCCCCCTGTCCCCGCCACCCCGAGCCCCGCCCAGGCCTCACCGTCCACCGGCTGCGGCTGCGGGTTGTGGTACGTGAGCCGGGCCCGCAGGCTGAGACAGGGGCCGTTGGCGCAGGCCCGGACCCAGGAGTCAGTCAGGGGCAGCGGCGTCCAGCTGGAGGGGCAGTACAGGCCGGGCATGGCGCCCCTGGGGGAGGGGGTTCGATGAAGGGGTCCGCAGGGTGGGGTCACGGGCGCCAGACCCCGCCCTCCTGAAAGCCGCCGGGAAAATCGAACTCAGGCACTGGGACGCCGGGCAGCGAGGAGCGCGGCGGGGCTGAGCCGGGGGCTCCCACCCGGCGGACAGGTGGCGAGGGGAGGGAAGAGGGGGATCGCGTGATGGGCATCCTCGCGGGTTACCTGGGAAGCCGGGGCGGAGCGCGGCTCCGGGCTGCTCCGGGAGCCGGGGAGCGGAGGGTTAATGATTAACTGGCGCTCCAAGCGCCCAGCACTCCCGCCGCTGGCTCCTCCGGGGACAGAGGGTAGGAATGGGGGAGGGGGTCACAGCTGTTCCACCACCAGCTCCCAGGCCTCGCCGCCGCCCCCGTACCTGCCGGCCCCCCGGGGCTCCCCGCGGCTGCCAGCTGTCGGAAGTGGCGCGGGTGGCGAGATAGAAGCAGCTCTGGGTGAGGAGCAAGGGTTTAAAGGGCCAGCATCCTCCTGGGTGTCCCCAGCCCAGCGAGGGACAGCAGGGGCGGGGTGGGAGGGGGAGCAGAAAGACCGTAGTCTTTCCCTCTCCAGCGCCTCACTGACTGGAGCGCTGAGAGGGGCTGCAGGCCGGAGTGGAGGGGGTTGGGTGGGAAGAACGAGACAGGGAAGCGACAGGAGGGGGTCTTTAGGATGCAAGACCGGGAGAGGTGTCCGGGCAGGGGGATTGCTCGGAATCCGTCTAGGGCACCCACCTCTCCCCACCCTGGCAGAACTGAGCCTAGAGTGGGCGGCCCCACAGCCGAGCTGTCGGGATGCGGCAGGCAGGGTCTAGGGGTCGTCCCCCTCCCCGCGGGCAGCCCCAGCCTCACGGTCGCGTCCTCTGCGGAGTTCTGGGCGCCACAACTGGACCACGGTGGGTAGGTCCGCCTCCGCGCTTCGGGCCGCACGCAGTCCAGGCACCCTGCGCGGCACCCGCTCCAGACTCCCGCTGCGGCCGATCTGAGTCCGCGCAGGGGCGTCGGCTCTGCGGGTGCTGGTCCCGCCCCCGCTCGGGAAGGCCGCCCCTTCAGCCCGCCCCGGCCCCGCCTGCCGCTGCGGCGGGGCTGCTGCTGGCCCCTCCGCCCCCGCTTCGGGCGCGGTGCCGCCTCCGCGCAAACCCCGGCGGCTCCAGCTAGACCCGGCACCGCAGTGCGGGGACCGCGTCCCCGCCGCCTCACAGGCCCCGGTAGATGAGGGACTCAGGCCTACAAGGCCCCACCCTTTCTATCCTTCAGGAAGTGAAACGTTCTGCAAGTGCAGCAGAGGGCTCAGTCTGCACCGCCCCCCCCCCCCGCACTGCAGCGACCCCAGCTGTTCCGTATCACCCCACTTCCCGCCTTGGCTAGGCTTTTCGTCAGTGCAGTGACCGTCTCTCATCACTGCAGCGAACCCAGTGCTTCATCACCGCAGGACCCCTCCCCCCGCCCCCCAAAGCCAGCCCTTTTTCTTTGCAAAGTGCTCTTTCATCGGTGCAGAAATCTGCCCCCATCCCTGCAGCTATCTTCTGCTTGCCTGATCACTTCAGTAACCACTCACTCCAAGTAGGGGTCCCCCAACACTGCAGCGAGTTCCGCCCACCCCCAAGCAGCCAACATTCCCATCGCTGCAGTACTACCTTTCCCACCTTTCCTGCGGATGCGGAGAGTAGGCAACATCAGCCCCTCAGGCTTATAACTTCCTACTACCTTCAGCTGCCCACAGTCTTGGAAATGAGGCCTTCCAGCCTGTAGCGGCTTCCCTTGGCTTGAGACTGCCCCATCGTAACAGTGACTCCCCTCACCCCACCCCCATCACTGCAGCACCTGCAGGAGAAAATATCCCTGAGTATAAACAGGTCCCTTGTTATTGGCAGAACTTTCATGCAGCTTGACAGTGTTATGGTGCAAAAGATTAGGGAAGTCTGTAAAACCTCCCCCAGGATTCCTGAGGGAGAGTCTGGGAGCTCTGGGGACGTAACCATGTTTGGGAGTCACCCATGCAAGCTTTCTTGCAGAAGTCACACTCAGACTCTGCAAAAAGAGCTTTGAGGAGAACTGGGGGTGGTGAGGGGGTGGTGAGGGGGTGGAAGTGGGCTTTCAAGCCAGACTTAGGGTTCTTGCCCCTCCCCATTTACTCCATCCTTCTGATTCCTGTCACTATCATCATACTGACCCCACCCAGGAGGATCCCTTGCCTCCTTGAGCACTTGAGCCCTCAACCCCAACCCTTTCTCTTGCTCAAACCACTTAGTGTGGTAGAGATAGCTTGGCCTTTTCCCAGGGAACTTCAAGGGTGAAAAATCACAAGGACAATACAGGAAGCATAGACAAAATTGCAATGAAAGATCCAGCTTACAGGGAGCTCCAGCTGAGTCCCAAACTTGTTCCTTCCACACCATCTGAACTATAGTTCCATTGACTCCTCCCTTCCCTTCCCGGCTGAACCTGCCCGCTGCCTCATTCTGAGTTAGGATCCCTCTTACAGGCTTAGGAGAGAAACAGTGGATGGTGAGTGGGCTGATTTGCCCTCCAGGGGACCCAGGTCTCCAGCCAGGACCAGCCTGGCCCTGAGGTCTCCATGGAAATCCAGGCAGTGGCCACCTCCCCATTGGTGTTTTTGTGCAAATGGACCAAGAGCTACATGTGATCTGCAGGCCAAACATGAAGCTGCAGAGAGTAGTCATTAGGGAGACTTAAATATACAAAAAAGGAAAAACAGGTCCTTGTTTTAGGTTCTGAGGAGGTCTTAGATGTAAGACGGTCTCCCAGGAAGTGGTCCCTGTCAAAGATTAGACAACACATTGGTGGAAGCCAAGCTTTGCTGAGAAGCTGGACCAGCCCTGAGATCCTGCTGGAAAGCTGTCTTAGTTGAGGCAAGCTCATCAAGAAGGCAAGAGGGGTAAAGCATCCTGCAGGATAGGGCAGGACATTGAAGGCTGCCGGGAATCCCTAAGGAGGCGGATCTGTAGGGGTAGTAAGAGGGTCTCTGAGGCCCAGCTGGGAGGTGCTTTGGTAGTGGGGCTGCAGTATGACAGGCAGCTGAGAACAGGAAAGGACAGCACATTCCTGGAGGGCCCCAGAACCAGGTTCCAGGAGGTGGAGGAGGTCCTTGGCAGAGCTAAGGAATAGCACAGAGCTTGAGTGGTCTGCCATGTGCAAGGCATAGGGGAAGGAGTAGAGGAAAGAGAACTAAAAAGGCATAGCCTCTGCCTTGAAAGGCTCCCACTTAGTGAAAAAGGCAAATACACAGTTACCGTAGATTAAGATGAGTGCTGCGTTAGAGAGATGTCCTGGATATTGTAAAGCTTTTGACAAGAAGCTTTTAGGAGAGGCACCTAACTTGGTGGTGGTGGTGGGTGGGTTGCCATTTAAGTCAAGTCCTAAGCAGGAGTTAAGCAGTGAAGGAGAAAATATTTCAGGCGGAGGAATCAGCTCATTGAAAGGTGAAAGAGCCGTGGGGTGCCTGGGTGGCTCAGTCAGTTAAGCATCCTACTTCAGCTCAGGTCATGATTAATGGTTCCTGGGTTTGAGCCTCACATCTGTCTCTGTGCTGGCAGCTCAGAGCCTGGAGCCTGCTTCGAATTCTGCATCTCCCTCTCTCTCTGTCTCTCCCTGGCTTGTCTCTCTCTCTCTCTCTCTCTCAAAAATGAATAAACATTAAAAAAAAATTAAAAGGTGAAAGAGCCAGAGGGACTGAGTATAAATAGGTAAGTAATTGTTTTTTCTCTTAGTTAAGATTCATCAGTCACTTACGGTAGGCCATGCACTGCACTGAGCATGGGTTCCCTCCTTTAATGATCAAAACAGCCCAAGAGATAGGTATTATTATTATCTTACAGATGAGAAATCCCAAGATGGGACAGGGTAAGTAACTTGCTCAGCATAAGCTAGTAAAGTGGTAGAGCCAGGTTGTTGAACTCAGATGCTCTGGTCTCAGAACCCTTGTTTTTAAACTACTACGATAGACAATATGGTTTTCTTGATGTTTATTTCTTGATTTATTTCTCTTTAATTTTCCCTAAATCTCTTTTTTTTCAGTTTTTTTTTTAATTGACACACAACATTGCGTTCGTTTTAGGTATATAACATAATGATTAGATATATATTGCAAAATGATTACCACACTGAGTTTAGTTAACATCCATTTAGATTCCCTATATCTCTTAATACCCTTCCTTTTGAAAATACTCATCAGTCTTGGCTGAACTAAAAGAAAAAAAAAGGGGGGAACCAGAAGAGAAAGGGTGTGTCCCACTGTCATGGTAGGAAAGCCTAGTGCCAAGCCAGTGGGCAGAAGGGGGAGCTGGTGGGACCCAGGCAGGGAATGAGATGGGAAGGGGTAGTTGAAACTAGAGCCCATGTTCTCCTCACGAGCCTGTGAGAGCCCCTGGGAGTGACTCCCTCATCCTACCACAGGGCCTGGAACACAGCAGGTGCCCAATAAGTGTTGGCTGACTCAAGAGCAGTGATGATGTGAGGAAAACCACTGGCTGTTAGTCAAATTGACCCTATTTTTAAATCTGTGTGGGGCAGGAAGCCGGGCCATTGAGGTCCCTGCTCACCTTGGCCACCACCAAGCTGGCCTGCAGGGTGCTGTTTTTCCTCTGATCTGGCCTAAGAGGGAGGATTCAAACTCACCCTTCAGCTCAGGCTAACACTGCCCAGGTTGGAGCTGGAACATGTCAACAACTTTACCAAGGGTGGTGGTGATAGAAGGTGAGGACAGGGTGAACCCAAAGAGAAATGGCCTCGGAAAATGACGCTCAGCCAGGTCAACCTGTTGCAAAGCACAGCTCAATTGTCTTCTGCTTGTGGGCTGCCTCCCTGCCGTTGGGGACAGTGGTCTTATTTCCCCAAGCCTCAGAAGCATCTACACTCTCAGATTCGAGCTCTGGAAGGGTTAGGTTTAGAGAAACAGAAGACTTTTGCCTCCTTTCTGTTGCAAGCTTGATTCCTCAAATTGCAGCCTCAATTTGAAGCCCAAACTAAAAGATGGCTTAGTTCACGACTTAATTCATCCATTTATTCACTCAATAAATATTTCTTGTTGCAGCCTACTATGTGCTAGAGCTGATGCTATAGCAGGAAACAAGATAGTGGTGGACCCCACCCCTCATGAAATACATCAAACAAATTATCCAATTAATCGTTAAACTTCTTACTTGGACATAACTTCAAAACTTGTACAAAAATTGCAATAGATTTTTTTTCCTGAACTGTTTGAAAATAGGTGTACACGCTGTGCTTCTTTACCCCTAAATACTCCAATGTGTCTGTAGAACAAGGACACTCTTCCATAACCGCAGAATAGTTGTCAAATTCAGGAAACTCAACTTTGAAACAATGCTACTAAACTACAGCCATATCCCAATTTCATGGATTGTTGCAAAAATGTTCTTCATAGATATCCTCCACCGCTATCCAATCCAGGATCACACATTGCATTTAGTTGATCGGTCTGTTTATAGCCTTCTTTTTCAAAAGTTAGTTTCCCTTTCTTATCGTTTTTTACAATACTGACTTGTTAAAAAGAGTACTAGTCAGTTGTTTTGTAGAATGTCCCTCAGTTTGGGTTTGTCTGTTGTTTTCTCGTGGTTAGATTCAGAGCATTTACTTTTTATTTATTATTTTACTTTTTAAAGTTTATTTATTTTGGGAAAGAGAGAGAGTGCAAGTGGGGGAGGGGCAGAGAGAGAGGGAGAGAGAGAATCCCAAGCAGGGATTCTCTCTCTGCACTGACAGTGCAGAGCCCGATGTGGAGCTCTAACTCACGAACTGTGAGAGCATGACCTGAGCCAAAATCAAGACTCAGATGCTTAACCGACTGAGCCACCCAGGCACTCCCAGAATATTTATTTTTGCCAGAAATATTACAAGGTGATGTGGTGCCCTTCTCACTATATCACATAAGGATGTGCATATCAGTTTAGTATAATACACTCTAGTTCCATCCATGTTGTTGCAAATGGCAACATTTCATTCTTTTTGATCATCGAGTAACATTCCATTATACACACACACACACACACACACACACACCACATCTTCTTCTTTATCCATCAGTCGATGGATATTTGGGCTCTTTCCATACTTTGACTATTGTTGATAGCGCTGCTATAAACATTGGGGTGCATGTGTCCCTTCGAAACAGCACACCTGTATCCCTTGGATAAATACCTAGTAGTGCAATTGCTGGGTCACAGAGTAGTTCTACTTTTAATTTTTTGAGGAACCTCCCTGTTTTCCAGAGTGGCTGCACCAGTTTGCATTCCCACCTGCAGTGCAAAAGGTTCCCCTTTCTCCACATCTTGGCCAACATCTGTTATTTCCTGAGTTAATTTTAGCCATTCTACCAGGTGTGAGGTGGTACCTCAGTGTGGTTCTGATTTGTATTTCTCTGATGGTAAGTGATGTTGAACATCTTTTCATGTGTCTGTTAGCCATGATGAACATAGGGGAAGGGAAGGAAAAATAAGATAAAAACAGAGAGGGAGGCAAACCACAAGAGACTCTCAAATACAAGGGTGCATGGGTGGCTCACTCGGTTAAGCTGGGACTTGGCTCAGGCCATGATCTTGCAGTTCATGGGTTTGAGCCCCACGTCCGGCTTCGTGCTGACAGTGTGGAGCCTGCTTGGGATTCTCTGTCTCCTTCTCTTTCTCTGCCCCTCCCCCATTTGTGTGCATGTGCACGTTCCCTCTCTCTCTGTCTCAAATAAATAAAACTTAAAAAAAGAGAGAGAGGGGTGCCTGGGTGGCTCAGTAGGGTAAGCGTTTGACTTTGGGTCAGGTAATGATCTCACTCACAGTCCATGAGTTCGAGCTTCGCATCGGGCTCTGTGACGACAGCTCAGAGCCTGAAACCTGCTTCTGATTCTGTGTCTCCCTCTCTCTCTGCCCCTCCCCCACTCATGCTCTGTCTCTCTTTCAAAAATAAAATAAAAACATTAAAGAGAGTGAGAGAGAGACTTAAATACAGAGAACAAACAGGGCTGCTGGAAGGGAGGTGGGTGGAGGTATGGGCTAAATGGGTGATGGGCATTAAGGAAGGCACTTGTTGGGATGTGCACTGGGTGTTATACGTAAGTGAATCACTGGGTTCTACTCCTGAAACCAATACTACACTGTATGTTAACTAACTTGAACTTAAATAAATAAATTTTTTACAAAGGATGTGCGTATCAGTTACCTTTACTGGTGATATTAACTTTGATCATTTGCTTAAGGTGGTGTATTAGGGTTTTCCAGAGAAGGAAAACCAAGAGGAGATATATCTATATCTTCTATAATGTATGTATATTTACATTTAGATGACTTATTTATTATAAGGAATTAGTTCACCCAATTTTGGAGGCAAGAAAGTTCAAATTTGCCCCGAGGGCTGGCAGACTGGAGACCCAGGAGAACTGATGGTGCAGATGAAGTCTGAAGGCAGTCTGCTGGAGAATCCCCTCTTGCTGGAGAGGCTGGTCTTTTTGTTAAATTCAAGCTTTTGGATGAGGCTCACTCACGTTATGGAAGGCAGTCGAGTTACTTACAGTTCACCAATTTAAATATTAATCACATCAAAAATCATCTCCAAGTTGACACATGAAATGGTCACAAGTATTAATGTTCCAATTAATATTTTATGTCAGTTTTATCGAGGTATAATTTACATACAATAAAATCTATTTTTTATTGTGGTAAAGTACATATAAATAAAATTTACCATTAGTGATATTTCCTACATTCACAATGTTGTGCCTCCATCACTACTATCTAGTTCCAGAACATTTTTTATCACTCCAAAAGGAAACCCCATACCCATCAGTCACTTTCCATTTCTGCCTCCTCTCTGTCCCTGGAAACTACTAATGTGCTTTCTGCTCTCTAGACTTACCTATTCTGGATATTCCATATAAATATTTATTTTTTAACATTTATTTATTATTTTTGAGAGACAGAGACAGAGTGGGAGCAGGAAAGGGGCAGAGAGAGAGAGGGAGAGAGCTCTATGAGCTGTCAGTACAGAGCCTGATGTAGGGCTTGAACCCATGAGCCATGAGATCATGACCTGAGCCGAAGTCACTTAACCAATTGAGCCACCCAGGCACCCCGATATTCCATATAAATAGAATCATATAATACAGCGCCTTTTTGTCTGACTTCTTTCACTTAACATAATATTTCCAAGGTTCACCTATGCTGTAGTATGCATCGATCCGTCCTTCATTCCTGTTTATGGCTGAATAATATTCCGATGTAATGATATTCATGTTTTATTCATCCAATCCTCAGTTGATGGACACTTGGGTCTTTTCCAACTTTCGGCTATTGTGAACAGAGCTGCTACAAACCTTTGTGTACAAGTTTTTGTTTGAACACCTGTTTTCTATTTTCAGTTCTTCTGGGTACATACCCAGAAGTGGATTTGCTGAGTCATATGGCAATTCCATGTTTAATTTATTGAGGTTTTTCATACCAACTGAATAAGTTTGCATTCCTACCAGCAATGTACAAAGTTTCCAGTTTCTCCACATCCTTGCCAATGCAAATCAAAACCTCAATTTATTGTGGGTTTTTTTTTTTTTTGCTTTGTTGTTGTTTGTTTGTTTGTTTGTTTAAATAGGCTTCTCCAGCGTGGAGCCCACTGTAGGGCTTGAACTCACAACCCCAAGATTAAGACCACCTAAGCTAAGATCAAGAGTCGGATGCTTAACTAACTGAACCATCTAGGCACCCCTTATTGTTTTTTCCTTTTTATGGATCATGTTTTTGGTATTATGTTAAGAACTCTTCACCAAGCCCTTGATCCCAAAGATTTTCTCCTATGCTAGCTTATCAACATTGTATAGTTTTGCAGTTTTACATTTTATTTATTTTTTAATTCTTTTTTGGGGTGTGTATTTATTTTCATAATTTATTTATTTTGAGAGAGACAATGTGTGCGTAAGCAGGGAAAGGGCAGAGAGAGAGGAAGAGAGAGAATCCCAAGCAGGCTCTGCATTGTCATCACAGAGCCCAACACGGGGCTCAATCTCACAGAACCATGAAATCATGAGCTGAGCCAAAATCAAGAGTCAGACGCATAACCAACTGAGCCACCCAGGTGCCCCCAGTTATACATTTTAATCTTTGATCCGTTTGAAATAACTTTTTATAAGGTGTAAGGTTTAAGTCAAGATTTTTATTTTTCATTTTTGGCCTATGGATATCCAATTGCTTCTGCTTGTTAAAAAGGCTGTCTCTCCCCTGTTGAATTACTTTTGCAACTTTGTCAAAAATCAGTTGGCTCTACTTGTGTGGAGCTATTTCTGAGTTCTCTGTTCTGCTTCGTTAGCCTATATGGCTGTCCCTCTAATGATACCAGTCTTGATTTTTCTAGATATATAATAAGTCATGAAATTGTGTTGACTGATTCCTCCCACTTTATTCTTATTTTCAAAGTTCTTTTAGTTATCCCAGTTCCTTTGCTTTTCCATCTAAATTTTAGAATAATCTTATCTGTATCCACAAAAAATCTTGCTGGGATATTGAGAAGAATTGCATTAAACCTGTATATCTTTGTGGGGAGAATTAACATCTTTACTATATTGACTCTCCCAATCCCAAACACAGTACGTTTCTTGATTTGTTTAGATCTCATTTATTTATAGATTTTTAAACTATAATCATGATAATGGCTGCAAGAAAGTACATGCTTCTGTACAATTGTCATGATAAGGGAACTTGACCTTATCCTGGGGGAAGGGTCAAAGATAGCTACTCTGAACATTGACACTCGAAGCAGTAAGAATTAGCTAGATAAAGAGGATGGAGGGAAGGTTCCCAGAAGGAGGTACAGTGTGTGCAGAGGCCATGAGTTGGGAGAAAGCTTGGAGCCTTACAGGGAATAAAAGAAAGTTTGTGTAGTTGGTAACCTGAATGCATGCAGGGAGTGAAGCAAGAGTCTGGAGAGGTCAGTAGTAACTGGGTTGGTTATTCAGAACCTTGTTAAGGATCTTCAAATTTGCTTGAAAACTAGTGGAAAGCCATCAGAGGGGTTTTAATCAGGGAATGATGAGATCACACAGGGTTTATTTCAATTTAATCATTTAATTAATTTTTGTATCTTTACTTTTTAAAATTGTGGTAAAATATACGTAACATAAAATTTACCTTCATAACCATTTTTTAAAGGAAAGTATTTTTTAAGTTTATTTTTATTTATTTTGAGAGAGAGATAGAGAGCAAGCAGGGGAGGGGCAGAGAGAGAGAGGGAGACAGAATCCCAAGCAGGCTCCACACTGTCAGCAAGTTGCCTGGTAAGTGAGGAGCCCAAGTGGGGGCTTGAACTCACACTGTGAGATCATGACCTGAGCCGAAGTTGGACGTTTAACCAACTGAGCCACGAGGCACCTCTAAATATAAAAGTTTTGTAGTAGAAAAGTTTTTTATTCAACTGAAACCACAAGTGGAGAAAAAAAATAAAATTCAGTACATGGAACATATAACACAAGAAGGCAGAACGAAGTCATAAAATAACAGAAATAATTATAAATGAGTTAAAAATTGAAAGATAAGGACTCTCAAAAACAAAAAAGACTCTCAAATTGAATAAAGAACAAAACCCAACAACATGTCTTTGAAAGATAAACATAAAAGTTGAAAATGAAAGGGTGAGGGGGCGCCTGGGTGGCTCAGTCGGTTGAGCACCCGACTTGGGCTCAGGTCATGATCTCATGGTTTGTGAGTTCGAGCGTGGAATCGGGCTCTGTATTGACAGCTCAGAGCCTGAAGCCCGCTTCGGATTCTGTGTCTTTCTTTGTCTCAGTCCCTCCCCTGCTCACACTCTGTCTCTCTCTCTCTCAAAAAATAAATTTAAAGAAAGAAAGAAAGAAGAAAGAAAGAAAGAAGAAAGAAAGAAAGAAGAAAGAAAGAAAGAAGAAAGAAAGAAAGGGAACAGGTGGGGATACCAGGCGGCTGCTCAGTTGGAAGCAGAAGTGCACAACTCTTGATCTCAGGGTCTGAGCTCCAGCACCATGTCGGCGGTAGGGATTACCAAAAATAAATAAATAAACTTTGAAAGTGAAAAGATGAAAAAAGGTATAGCAGGAAAATATAACCTAAAGAAAGCTGGAGTACCAATTTTTTTTTTTTTAGTTTATTTTTGAGAGAGAGAGAGAGAGAGAGAGAGAGAACGAGCAAGGGAAGGGCAGAGAGAGAGACACACACACAGAATCCGAAGCAGGCTCCAGGCTCTGAGCTGTCAGCACAGTGGACTACCAATTTTAATATCTGACCAAGTAGAATTTAAATTTTAAAAAATTTATAAGGAACAAGGAAGGACACGGTATACTTTAAAAAAAAAACAATAGAACAGCAAAATATATCTCTCGCAAATATATACGAATATGAGTATGAATCTCAAAATATACTGAACAATAGCTGGTTAACCAGCAAGAAAAAAACATATAACAGAGATTTTACAACATTCTCCTTACAAACTGATAGATTTAAAAATAAAAAGGAGGGGCGCCTGGGTGGCTCAGTCGGTTAAGGGTCCGACTTCGGCTCAGGTCATGATCTCGTGGTTTGTGAGTTCTAACCCCGCCGTGGGGCTCTGTGCTGACAGCTCAGAGCCTGGAGCCTGCTTCAGATTCTGTTGTCTTCCTCTCTCTGCCCCTCCCCTGCTCATGCTCTGTCTCTCTCTGTCTCTCAATAATAAGTGTTAAAAAAATAAAAAATAAAAAAATAAAAAGGAGGAAGGACTATAAAAGATCTAAAATATATATAATAAGTTTAGAGATATTTATTTATTTAACAAATACTAGATCACATTTACTATTTGTCAGGAATGAGTCTAACACTTTACAAATATTAGCTTGTTTAATCCTTACAACAATTCTAAAAGGTAGGTAGTATTGTTATTATTCCCATTTATTAAGGAATCTGTGGCATGGAAATTAAATAAAGTTTGTCTGAGTTTATACTTTTATTAACCTATAGAGCAAGATTTAAAACTTGGCAATCTGACTCCAAAGCCTATGCTCTGAACCATCATGTTCTGCTTCTGGGAACCCTCCCTTCATGTACATTCAAAAGATTTACAAATACAGGTCATGTATTAGGTCACAAAGGAAGACCAAAATTCATTCCAATGAATGGAATATCATGTTTCCTAGCCACAATGCACCACAACTAGAAACAATACAAGAATAACTTTAAATATACCATAAATAGGGGCGTCTGGGTGGTTCAGTTGGTTGAGCATCCAACTCTTGGTTTCAGCTCAGGTTATGATCTTATGGTTTATGAGTTTGGGACCCTAGTCGGGCTTGGCACTGACAGCACAGAGCCTGCTTGGGATTCTCTTTCTCTCTCTCTCTGCCCCATCCCCATTCATGCTCTCTCTCACTCAAAATATATAAACAAACTTTTAAAATATTTAAATAAATAATTTAAAATTTTTTTCATTTTTATTTTTGAGAGAGACAGAGTGTGAGCAGGGGAGGGGCAGAGAGAGAGAGAGAGACACAGAATCTGAAGCAGGCTCCAGGCTCTGAGCTGTCAGCCCAGAGCCCGATGCGGGCCTTGAACCCACGAACCACAAGATCATGACCTGAGCTGAAGTTGAACACTTAACTGAGTCACCCAGGCGCCTCTTAAATAAATAATTTAAAAAATACCAGGGGCGCCTGGGTGGCGCAGTTGGTTAAGCGTCCGACTTCAGCCAGGTCGCGATCTCGCGGTCCGTGAGTTCGAGCCCCGCGTCGGGCTCTGGGCTGATGGCTCGGAGCCTGGAGCCTGTTTCCGATTCTGTGTCTCCCTCTCTCTCTGCCCCTCCCCTGTTCATGCTCTGTCTCTCTCTGTCCCAAAAATAAATAAAAAAACGTTGAAAAAAATTAAAAAAAAATACCATAAGTAACTACTACACACCTTTTAGAACGGATAAAACCCCCATGCTGACAATTCCATATTATGCAGCCATAAAAAAGGGTAAGGTCTTGCCCTCTGTGACAATACGAATGGACCTAGCAGCTATTATGCCAAGTGAAATAAACCAGACTGAGAAAGACAAAAACTGTATGTTTCTATTCATAAGTGGAATCTAAACACACACACACACACACACACACACACACATGAATAAAAAAAACAAAAAACAGAATCAGACCTATAAATACTGAGAACAAACTGATAGTTGTCAGAGGTGAGTGGGGCAGGGGGCTGGGCAAAATGGGTGAAGGGGAGAGAGAGATACAGGCTTCCATTTATGGAATGAGTAAGTCACTGGAATAAAAGGCATAGCATAAGGAATACACTGGATGATATTGTAATAGTGTTATAATGATATAATGGACAGATAGTAGCTACACTTGTGGTGAACATAGCACAATGTATAAACTTGTCAATCACTAAGTTGTATATCTGAAACTAACATTACATTGTGTGTCAACAATACTAAAACAAACAAAATCAACAAAAAACCCCTGAATTCCAATTGCTGATAGGAATGTAAAGCAAGAGGAACTGTCATTGTTGGCAGGAATGTAAAATGGTACAGCCACTTTGGAAGACAAGTTGGTAGTTTTCTTACAAAGCTAGACATAGTTTTACCCCACAGTCCAGCAATCACACCTCTAGATATTTACTCAGCTGATCTAAAAACTAATGTCCACACAAAAACCAGCACAGAAATGTTTATAGCACCTTTATTCATAATCACCAAAACCCAAAAGCAACCAAGATGTCCTTTCAATAGGTGAACAGATGAACAAACTGTGATACATCATACAATGTAATACCATTCAGCAATAAAAAGGAATGAGCTATTAAGCAACACAAAGACAGAGACTAATTTTAAATGCATATTGCTAAGTGAAAGAAGACAGTCTGAAAGGCTACAGAGTATATGATTGCATTTATAGGATATTTCGGCATAGGCAAAACTACAGAGTTGATATATTAGTGACTGACAGGGTTTGTTGGGGGTGGGTGGAGGGTGCAGTGAGGGTTGAATAGGTGAAATGCAGAGGTTTTTTGTTTTTTTGTTTTTTTTTTTTTTTGGAGGTGGGAACAGAGAAGTTATTTTGAAGATTTTATTTTTAATTAATCTCTACACCCAACATAGGGCTCGAACTCACAACCCTGAGATCAAGAGTTGCATGCTCCACCAACTGAGCCAGCCAGGTGGCCCTGGACCTTGAAATTATTTTGTATGATACTGTGATAGTAGATACATGACACTCTGCATCTGCCAAAACCCATAGATTTTACAGCACAGTGAACCTTAATGTATGCAAACTTTAAAAGTCATTTAGGGGGCGCCTGGGTGGCTCAGTTGATTAAGCGTCCAACTTCAGCTCAGGTCACGATCTCACAGCCCGTGAGTTCGAGCCCCACATCAGGCTCTGTGCTGACAGCTCAGAGCCTGGAGCCTGCTTTGGATTCTGTCTCCCTCTCTCTCTGCCCCTCCCCTGCTCATGTTCTGTCTCTGTCTCAAAAATAAATAAAAACATTAAAAAAAAAGTCATTTAGGAGATTGGGGGATCCCAGGATGAAATGAAGAATATGACAAAAGATCTAATTGTATTACAAATGCATGAAACACCCTCACTGGAGGAGGGGAGCAGGGGAATGGTGCTAACCTAAGATACTTTGGAAATGAAAATGAGTAGCCTAAGACTAAAGGTAAATGAATGATCCATAAGTACCATACTCTAGTTGATAAAGTTGTTTGCCTTAGAGAAATGTGTTACCAAATTTGAAAGTAGCATACATGTATACTGGTTTTGACCAATTAAGTCAATGGGTGGTGGATAGTGGGAATCAGGTTTCTTACTATTGCAGTGGGAGGTTATAGACAAGAGAGAGGAGCAAGCTAGAATGACCCATGTGGTAATGGATTAGATGGAGACATCATCTAAGTAGGAAATTGTTTAGCTTAATACAAATACAGATGGATATATATATATATATATACACACACACACTACTTGTTGGTGATATAATTATCTATATCAAAAAAGAAATAGAACTGAAGGGGAGCAGAATATGCCATCCCCAAAAGGTGCCACTTTGATATGTGGATTATTTTGAACAGAAGGCAATCAAGACCCAGCAGACTCAATAAAAACTTTGACCTCTCCCTTGACTGCCTAAAAGAATTTGGGTAGGGGGCTTGGCCCAGAAAGAGAGCTATTACCAGAGAGAACTTTTTGTCAGAAAGACTTACCTACATGGCAGGGCAAAATCTGATTATCAAACATCGGCTCTTCTTTAAAAAAAAAAAAAAAAAGTTTATTTAGAGAGAGAGAAGGAGAGAGAGAGAGAGTATGGGAGAGTGGCAGAGAGAGAATCTCAAGCAGGGTCCCTATTGTCAGTGGAGAACTGGACCTGGGGCTCAATCCCATGAACCATGAGATCATGACCTGAGCCAAGGTCAAGAGTCAGATGCTCAACTGACTGAGCCAACAAGGTGCCCCTGCTCATCTTATCTTCCTATGAATTACCCTCATCCCCTTGGAGCCCCAGGCCCCTATCCCATTCTTTAGCTCAGGATGGCATGTAAGCCTCAACTGCCTAACTGCCTTTGGGTCTCATATTCTTATGGACCTTCCATATGTATGAAATTAAATTTGTTTTCCTCCTATTAATTTGTCTTATGTCAGTTTAATTATTAGACCATCCAAAGAACCTAGAAGGGTAGAATGAAAAATTTTCCTCCCCAACAGAATCAACAAACTATTGCAACTGGTGAGAAAATTCAGCAAAAGGCCCAGATATAAGATCAATCTACAAAAGTCAGTAACCCATCTCTACATCAGCTATAGCCAACTAAAAAACATAGCAAAAAAGATGTCTTTCACAATAATGGCAAAAACTATAAAGTGTCTAGGAATTTACTTAACCAAGACTATCTGAGACCTCTGTGAAGAAAACTTTAAAACTCAAAGGACAGAGGGGGTGCCTGGGTGGCTCAGTTGGTTAAGTGTCTGACTTCGGCTCAGGTCATGATCTTGCCATTCATGAGTTCGAGCCCCAAGTCGGGCTCTGTGCTAACAGCTTGGAGCCTGGAGCCTGTTTCGGATTCTGTGTCTCCCTCTCTCTCTGGCCCTTCCTCTTTCTCTCTCTCTCTCTCAAAAAGTAAATAAACATTAAAAAAATAAATAAAACTCAAAGGACAGAGAATAGCTGTGAAAATAACTGGAATGATATTCCACTGTCTTGGACAGAATGGCTTAATAACTAACAATGTTAGTTTTCCCCCAGTTAAGCTATACATTCAATGCAATCCTAATTGAAATCCATGAGGATTTTCTGAAACCTTATAAACTTACTCCACTATTCATACAGAGAAATAAATTTTCCAAACTAGTAAGTCTATATATATATATATGAAGATAAAGAGTAGGGCTTACTCTACCAGGTTACAAAACCACAGTAGTTAAAACAGAATGGTACTATTTCAAGAACAAATAGGCCAATAGAGAACCTGGCCCGTGTATATAATATAAATAAGAACACAATATGCAATAAATGTGGCACCAACATTACTGAAGAAAGGATCGGTTGTTTAGTAGATAATATTAGAAAAACTGTCTCACTACTTGGAAAAAGATGAAAACCATGTTCCTATATAGCAACACATACAAGAGTGAATTCTAGATGGATTAAACTTAAATAAGAAAAACAAAATTATACAATTATTAGAAAAATAATGTTGTAGAAAATCTCTGTCACCTAGGGGTAGTGGGCAAGAACTCAAATCCTTTAATGTTTATTTTTGAGAGAGACAGAGAGAGCTCAAGCGGGAGAGGGACAGAGAGAGAGAGGGACAGAGGGTCTGAAGCTGGCTCTGCACTGACAGCAGACAGCCCGATGCGGGGCTCAAACTTATGAGCTGCAAGATCATGACCCAAGCTGAAGTCGGTCACATAACCAAATGAGCCACCCAGGAGCCCCAGAACTCGAACCTTTTAAAAGAATAAATCATTTTTGTAAAACATTGATGATTTTGCTTTCTTGCTTGTTTTATTTATTTGTTTGTTTGTTAGTTTATTATTTATTGCTACTTATTTGAGTATAACTGACACACAGAAACTGTGTTAATTTTGGTTACATAAAAATCAAGTATTTCGTCTCCACAAAATACTTATGAATTACAAAGAGAAAAATGCAGTTTACAGCATAGCAACCTCCAGACACCACCGTAACCAAGTAATCAAAATTAACATCACCAGTAATGGGACAAATTGACATCACATGCCTCCTGATAAGATACACTGAGAAGGTACAGCCTCAGTCCTATGATATTCCTGCCAAAAATCATAGCCTGAATCTAATCATAAGGAAACACCAGACTAACTCAAATTGAGGGACTTTTCTACAAGATAATTGTCCTGTACTTTTCCAAAATGTCAAGGTCATGAAAGATAAAGACTGAAGCATTGTTCCAGATCAAAGAAGGCTAAAGAGACAGGACAATTAAATGCAATGTGTAATCCTGGATCAAAAAAAATTTTTTCTCTTTTTCTATAAAGGAAATTGATGGTACAACTGGCAAATTTTGGATAAACTCTATAGATAATGATATATATCAATATTTCCTGATATATCAATGTTTATTTCCTGAGTTTGAGGATGGTACTGTGGTTACATAAGGAAAGTCTTTGTTTTTAAAAAACAACATATTGGGATATTGAGAAATAAAGGAACCTCATGTTCACAACTTAGTCTCATACTATTTAGGAAAAAATTATACACACACTTACACACAAATATACACAGAATGATAAAGCAAATGTGGCAACATGGCAACATTTGGGGAATCTGGCTGAGGGGAAGAGCAGAATTCTTTGTAACATTTTGCAATGTTTCTCCAAGTCTGAAATTATTTCAAAATAAAATGTTACAAAAATTAAGGATTTCTGTTTAGCAAAGGACATTAAGGAGAAAGTTAATAGCTGGCACAATGAGAGAAAGTCTTTCCATACATATACATTTATAGGTTTACATATTCATGAGATTATAGATGAATTTTGGAAAGATTGTCTAAGAAACTGGTAACAATGGTTTCTTTACAGAAGACAGGACTAAAATTGGAAGTGAGGGGGGTATTAACTTTGAATATACCATTGCATTCTTCAACTTGTTCCAACATTCATGTATTACTTTTATATTTTAAACATATTTTTGAAATTTGAAACAATCTCAAGTATACAGAAAATGTGAAGTACAGAACAAAGATCTTCCTCCTCCCCCTGATTTAATGTGTATTTTCTACAAAGACATTCTACATAACCACGGCACAACCATCAAATTAAGGGAATAAACTCAATACATTTCTACCATCTGATCCTCTAACTCCAATCCAGTTCTGTCTAGTGTCCCAATAACGTCCTTTGTAATAATAATAAGAAGAAGAAGAGGAGGAGGAGGAGGAGGAGGAGGAGGAGGAGGAGGAAATGGAAGGGGAAGAAGAAGATCCAATTCAGATCATGTGTTGCATTTTGTCAAATCTCTGTAGTCTATTCTCTCTGGAACAGTTCCTCAGTCTTTCTTTCCTTGACCAGCATGACGCTGACATTTTGAAAAGTACAGCATATTTATTCTGTAAAAGGTCCCTCAATTTGGATTTGTCTGATGCTTCCTCATGCATGTGTTCTTCTGATTGCATCCTATTAGGTGGCATAAGATTTTGATTTTACATTACTGATGATATTGACTACTTGTTTAAGGTAGTGTCTGCTAGGCTTCTCTACTGCAAAGCAACTGCTTTTCTCTTTATAATAAATAAATGTTTGGTGTGGAAGTATTTTAAAAACATGTATCTCATTCCTCACCAAACTTTTAATTTATTCATGTATTTATACATATCAGTATGTATTCCTATTTTACACAGGGGTTATAATTTCTTACTATCATTATTTACACTGATGCTGAAACCATCCCTAATTTGCCCAGTGGGAGCACGTCAAGCTAACTTGTGTCCTTCTTACATGTCCCAATTATTCCTTCATCGTCTTTGCTTTCTAGTACAAGAGTTCTAGACTCATCTTGTATCTTTTCTACCTCAGCCCAAGAACCAGCTTTTTCACTAGGGAACTCTGGCACTTTACAGTGAAGAATGTATTTAGAAGCCAAGATTTGGACACTGTATGTGCTCATTGCAATTGGGGTGGGGCTGTCACTTCTCCAAGGCCCTCTCAATAGCCAGAGCTGGGACAGAGCTATATACTCACTTACATCTGTATTTATTTCCATGTCTCTCTTTTTTTTAATGTTTATTTATTCTTGAGAGAGAGAGCATGTGCATGGGAGGGGCAGAGAGAGGGAGACACAGAATCTGAAGCAGGCTCCAGGCTCCTAGCTGTCAGCACAAAGCCTGATGGGGGGCTTGAACCCACAAACCGTGATATCATGACCTGAGCTGAAGTCAGATGCTTAACTGAATCACCCAGTCACTCCTTTCCATGTTTCTTTGTATTGAAAACCAGGAATTTACACCATTATCTCCAACTTTCACCCAGCATCACAATGTTGGTTCTTCTTTTTCTTCTTTTTTTGAGGTTTATTTATTTTTGAGAGAGAGAGAGAGCATAAGTGGGGGAGGGGCAGAGAGAGTGGAGGACAGATGATTCAAAGCGCCTCTGTGCTGACAGCAGAGAGCCCGATGGGAGACTTGGACTCACAAACCATGAGATCATGACTTGAGACTACTCAGAGGCTTAACCAATGGAGCCGCATGAGTCCCTCTTATCTTTTTTTTTTTTTTAATGTTTCTTTATTTTGAGAGAGAGAGAGTGAGAGCGCAAGAGGGGGAAGGACAGAGAGAGAGGGAGAGAATCCCAAGCAGGCTCCATACTCAGCGCAGATCTCCATGCAGGGCTCGATTCCCGGACCATGAGATCACCACCCGAGCTGATCTCAAGAGTCTGATGCTTAACCGACTGAGCCACCCAGGTGCCCCAAGTTTTCTCTCTTCCTGTATTGTCATTTCCTTTTCCAACTGTGAGAATCTTGCCTCGTTTTCCCTAATGTATTTATTCATACTTTCAACCCCCCTATTGCCGCCTCCCTTTTCCACACCCAGAAGCCCTCCCCACTCCAACCTTGCCCAACACCCTGTCCTGGTCTTTCCCTCCTTGCCCTGCTTGGGCTCTGCTCTCCACACCAGGCTGCACTCCTACCTCCCCTGCTGCAAGTACACCATCTTTACCCTGTTGGGTCTCTGATGTGCGTGGATGTCCTCACCTCACTCGGGCTCTGATGCTTCACACTGGGCCATCTTCTTCCAAAGATGCCCTCCTCAGCCTGTTCAGGTTCTGACACCCTGCTCGGGCTCGTTGAGGTAGACCTCATCCTAGTGTGAACAACTGCATTTCTCTCCCTCACTTGATGCCTTCAGGACTGAATTGTTCAAGAAGGGAAGGGAAGGAAAGAAGAGGAGGTTTTTTTTTAATTTTTAAAAGTGCACGAGCACATTGACAGCAATGAAACTAGTCTGTATGATACTATAACGGTGGATATGTGTCATTATATGTTTGCCAAACCCATCGAATATACAACACTAAGAGTGAACCCTAACGTAAACTATGGACTTTGGGTGATAGTGACATGTCAATGTAGGTTCATAAATTGTAACGATGTACCACTCCCATAGGGGATATTAAAAATAGGGGAGGCTATGCATGTGTAGAGGCATGTGGTATATGGGAAATCAATTTTGCTGTGAACCTAAAACATCTCTAAAAGATAAATATATTTTTTAACAGGTTAGAATTTTATTTCCTGCAAGAAAATTGCATGTCAATGCAGCATTATTTACAACAGCCAAATTATGGAAGCAGCCCAAGTGTCCATTGCTAGATGACACACAACAATGGAATATTATTCAGCCATAAAAAGAAGGAAATCTTGCCATTTGCAACAACATGGATGGAGCCAGAGAGTATAATGCTAAGTGAGATAAGTCAATGAGAGAAAGAAAAATACCATATGATTTCACCCATGTGTGGAATTTAAGAAACAAAGCAGATGAGCAGAAGAAAAAAAAAAGAGACAAATGAAGAGACAGACTCTCTTTTTTTAAACAAACTTGTAACTATAGAGAACAAACTGATGGTTACCAGAGGGGTTGGGTGAAATAGGTGAAGGGGATTCAAGAGTGAACTTATCAGAAGAAAAAAATAAGAGAGAGAGAGAGAGAGAGAACACTTATGATGAGCCCAGAGAATTGTGGAATCACTATCTGTACACCTGAAACTAATATAACACTGTATGCTCACTGCACTGGAATTAAAATAAAAAATTTAGTAAAAAAAGAACTTCACTTCTTGCAAGAAAATTGCATCTCTATGATATGTTGATTCCGTAGTATAATCGTGATTACTGAAAAATGGCTGTATGAGTAACTTGACACTTTACACTACTAATTCTGGTAGAAACCCTTTTATAAACTGCAAAGAAAACGAAGAGAAACAAAAAACTGAAGCTTATCCTGTTGTAAATATCAAAGCTATCACAAAATGGCCATCAGACATTACATTCCTCCAGGTAAGAATATGCAACAGACTGTAAGCATTGTCGTGGGGTGAGGACAAAGCATGGCAAATTAGGGGAGGGGAGCAGGATTCACAGGGCAGGCAAAACAAAGGGGTAGAGATGAAACACGATTAACTAATTTGAACCATGAATGATAATTATTGAAGCTGGTTAACATGAACATGGGGCTCATTATTCTGTGTCTCTAATCTTGTATATATTTGCGATTTCTCATAATAAATAGTTTAAAATATCTACTGCAAAATTAAAGAGAATATGTAGCATCATTTTTTTTTTTAAGTTCAAGATCAAGCCTTGACATACACAACTAATATCTCACTAGCAACCTGGGTGATCGGGATGTCCAAGTGCTCTGCCATATTCTTTCTCCCAAAGTTGCTGCACCAGCTGTTCCAACTGAAAGAACCACGTACATCACCAAATCATACAAATATCCCTACGGGCCTGCTGGGGTGCAGGCCAGGAAGGCCAGTGATGTGTAGCTATGGAGATAAGAATATTCCTTTCCACAAACATTTTCTAAGATTGCTATTGTATACCTGACTCAACACTGGCCCAAGGAGGGATTCCTAGATCAATTCCTTGTCCTGCCACTTTGACACAACAGATGCTCCTCTCAAGGCAGAGAACACATTCTTCATTCCAATGGGTTGGATGCCAAGTGTCCTCTGAATCCAGAAGGAGAACTGGGAGATTATTTAAGGAGGAAGGAGTTTTTGTAAGTAAATGGGGGCGGGGGGGTGCTGGGTGGCTCAGTTGGCAAGCATTCAACTCTTGATTTCGGCTCAGGTCATGATCTCATGATCCGTGAGTTCGAGTCCCATGTTGGGCTCTGTGCTGATAGCAAGGAGCCTGCTTGGGATTCGCTCTCCCTCTCTCTGCCCCTCTTCTGCTCTGCATGTGCACGCTCTCTCTCCCTCTCTCAAAGACAGATGTTTAAACTTGAAAAAAAAATAGATAGATGATAGATAAAGTTATCTTGAGACAGATTATGCTGCCTCCATTCTTCCTTTATTGTGAATTACCCTAATCTCTGTTTATTTTTCTGACACTCTCTACTGTGTAGTATGTTCTACAAGTTCACCTGTTCTCTGAGTGTGGGTGGCTTTACCTTTTTTTTTTCTTTAAGTTTATTGATTGAGACAGAGAGAGAGAGAGAGAGAGAGAGAACACACTCGCAGGAGCTGGGGTGGGGTAGAGAAGGGGGTGGGGGAGAGAATCTCAAGCAGACTCTACACCATCAGCCCGGGACTCGATCTCACAAACCTCGAGATCATGACCTGAGCTGAAATCAAGAGTTGGATGCTTAACTGACTGAGCCACCCAGGCACCCCTAATTTTACCTTTTCTATGCAGCTCAATGCATTTTGCTGCACAAAATTTGTCTATATCTCCACTGTCTCAGAAGCTTAAAATCTCCAATGCTCAATAGACTTTAGGGAATACGTTACCATGACAGAGATTAAGAGCTGATATTAAAATTCCTAGCCCAATAATTTTGCTAAACAAGAATTCTCAGATACATAGAAAAAGAAAGCTACTGTATATAATAAGAAAAAAAGTTCAGGAAAGTTAAAACAAAGTGTGAGTGACAATATTGAGGGCAGAGAATTATAGAGGTTCTTTAACAAATGACTACAGCCTTGATACATCCTTTCAGATTCCGTAAGATTTCCTTGCTTCTTTTCCCTCTCTTGAAAGTCTTTGTACACAAAAGATAGTCTTGTCCAAATCAGTATGAATCAGGTTCTGATAATAATAGTAACCTCCATTTATTTTGTACCTAATGTATGCAAAGCTCTATATCAAGTGCTTTATACACATTACCTCATTCAATCATTATAGCTCTTTAGTGTAAATACTTTAATCCCTATACTACCAATTAAACACTCAGAGAGACAATGTGCACACAGATGTTTATTGTAGCATTTATCCATAATAGTGAAAATTTAGAAGCAACTCAAATATCCAACAAAGAAATTTTAAATAAGCTATGATACATCTGCTCGGTAGACTATTTCATAGCCATTAAAGTTTTTATTTTACTTTATTTAAAAAACGATTGTTCAATTATTTTTGAGAGGGAGAGAGAGGGAGGGGCAGAGAGAGAGGGAGACCGAGCATCCCAAGTAGGCTCCACACTGCCAGCTCAGAGCCCAATGCGGGGCTCAAACCCACGACTCTGAGATCTTGACCTGAGCCGAAACAGATTGAGCCACGCAGGTGCTCCGCCGTTAAAAATTTTAATTATGAAAACTGTAATAGCAATTACAAAAAAGAAAAAGAGTTTTTGATATAGAGATAATGTTAAGTTTAAAGACAAATACAAAATAGCAAGGCTACCGTGACTGTAAAAATGCAATTATATATAGTGTGTTCATGAAGAAAAATCTGGCAAGGTACAAATGAAGGCATTGTGAGTAATTTCCCCCTCTGCTTTTTACTAACACTGCAGTCTTGAGGCAGAATTTCTTTTCTGAGAAATCTCAGTTTTTTGTTTGCAAGACTTTTCAGCTGATGGGATGAGGCGCACCAGGTGATGGTTAACCACATCTAGAAAACACCTTCACAGCCACACCCAGATTAGTGTTTGATTAAATAACCAGGTATTCTAGCCCAGCCAAGTTGACACAGGAGGCTAACCGAAACCAATTCCTGTTTTACTTTCCCCCGTTGCAGAGTGGGCTCACCCCAGCCAAACTTCTGTATTCCTCCGAAGTGCTCCCCTTCTTCAGTATCAGCTCATGCTTCCCAATGACCAGTCCCTGCCCTTTTTATTATAAATACAACAAATGCAGGGCGTTTGAAAGCAGAGGGGGAAATTACTCACAATGCCTTCATTTGTACCTTGCCAGATTTTTCTTCATGAACACACTATATATAATTGCATTTTTACAGTCACGGTAGCCTTGCTATTTTGTATTTGCCTCAGCAAGCTGAGTTTCCAGCTTGCTGGCCCATCTACAGATTCCAGACTATCCAGTTCCCGCAATCATGTAAATCAATTCTTTCAGATAAATATATATATATTTATCAGCCTAACTACATCAGTGTTTTCCAGAAAATCAGAATCATTAGGATATATAAGAAAAAATATACATATGTGTATATATATATATGTGTATATATGTGTGTGTATATGTGTATACAATATGTGCATATATGTGTATATGTGTATACAATATATATGTGTGTATATGTATGTGTATATATACACACATATATATGTATATTTATATATATCCTAATGATTCTGTTTTTCTGGAAAACACTGATGTAGTTAGGCTGTTACCTGGGAAAGCAGCAGGTGTCTCTAATGAGTCTCTGCTAAGCAGCATCCCCTTCATGAATTTGCCCCTGTTTCTAGACCTTATAGGCTAAACACTTGGTCCTCACCAAGTCTTAGAGTTGAAAAGATAACACAGTTTGCACAAGCCTAAACCTTAAAACCACAAGGTCAATTGTAGTGGTTTTAAAACAAGGCCACAGATTCTTTCACACTCCTCCCTTCAAAAAAGTGGAGCCTAATCCCCTACCCTTGTGCTGAAAGTGACGGTGGGTGACCTGTGGGTCATAAAAGTCATCGTGGCTTCCTCCTTGCTTTCTCTCTCGAGTGGCTTGCTCTGGGGAACCAGGCACTCAGTTGTGAGGAATACTTGAGCAACTCTGGGTAGAGTGGTAGTTCCTCTGAGGAGGAACAGAGGCCACTGCAGATATGCGAGTGGAGGTTGCTCTGTGGTCAGTCAAGCCTCTAGAACCTTACAGATGAATAGAACTTGTGCTGCCTAAATGTCTATCCCTGGCTTAGCCTAAACCGTAAGAATGAGAAGCATAGGACAAACTTATTCTTAGCAATACAATAGTTCTTTTTCCTGTAATACGCTCATGGCTCATGTTTTTGGTCAAACTTGAGACACTTTATCATTAAAGTGCCTATAAACTTAAATAGGCCCATGTTAATGTGAAAAGAAAAAAGTGACATTCACATTACAGAGTCCAAAGAAGTCTGAAAATGCAGGGAAAGCAGTGTATCTATTGCTTAAAGCCCTTTCTAAGTTTCCTGCAAGTTCCCAGCAGTTAGGCCCTTATGTTTTCATTCCTATGACCATGCCTGGCTCGGAACTCCTCCATCATTATTATTTTTTGTTCCACACTGCATTGATCCGGGCTCTTTCTTGATTTCAGAAAGCAAAAATACAAGCAACAACAGCAGAAATCACTTATAAAAGATTGAGATAACTGAGGGTTTTGCGTCTCAGAAACGCAAATAACTTCAAAGAATCGACCCTTGGGGGTGCCTGGGTGGCTCAGTCGTTTAAGGTCCGACTTCTGGCTCAGGGCATGAGCTCTCTGCCCATCCCCTGCTCATGCTCTCTCTCAAAAACAAATCTAAAAAATGTTTAAAAAACAAAGAATGAACCTTCATTTTTCTTAGAAGTTCTCCCCCTCCCCACTCCGCCCCCTTTGTGAAGTGCACTGGTCCTCAGGAGGTAAGAGGATCAAACTCAGGACACACGCATATCTTCTCTTGCCCTCCCTTCCCGGTGACACTCCAACTGCAATGTTCCCCCTTCATTTAGCAAAGCCTTATAGTTCTGTTCTCTAGGGCTCCTCATTGAACAGAACTCACCCTCCTTAGGTGTTCTTCCCAGCCCAGGGGTGTTAATTCTCTTCATCTTTTCAGTGATCGTTTTTCTAACGTTAAAAACAATTTTTTTTTTTAGTTTATTTATTTATTTTGAGAGAGAAAGAGCAAGCACGGAAGGGGCAGAAGAAGAGGGAGAGAATCCCAAGCAGGCTCCGCATTGTCAGCTCAGAGCCCAATGCAGGGCTTGAACCCATGAACCCATGAGATCATAACCTGAGCCGAAATCAAGAGTCAGCTGCTTAACTGACTGAGCCACACAGGCACCCCACGTTTTATTTTGTTTTTGTTTTAATTTGCATGCTCTTCCAACTGAGGCGGGCTGTGGCCCTGATATTTGTAATGATCTTATGCAAATTAGCCTCCCATCTCCTCCAGAGAATTGTACTGCGAGAGGTTAGAGAACTTGGCCTGAGGCACTGAGCTGATGAGCGGTGGGGCCAGGCAGCAGTTTTGGCTACATCTTCCCTAATATGCCAGCTCAGGTGAGTGAGACACTCAAGGCGTCACTTCATGAATACGGTATCAGAACAAGGGGGGTGGCACTGTAATCAGAACTTTGATGGCACCGGCCTCAGATGGCTCCACCTGTTTATTTCCACAGGAAAGGGTCTCCTAGTAGGAGCTCTGGGATTTGGAGCAGTCTCCGGGCCACCCTTCCGGGTGGTGCTGGGATGGGCACTGTGGGTTGATACATCCCTTCTTCAGGCAGTTTGGATCAGTCTACGTCCTGTCTCTAGTCGTTTAGAAGCTGATCATTCAGGGGGCACCTGGGTTGGGCGTCCGACTTCAGCTCAGGCCATGATCTCACGGTTTGTGAGTCTGAGCCCCGCATCAGGCTCTGTGTTGTCAGCTCGGAGCCTGGAGCCTGCTTCGGATTCTGTGTCTCCTTCTCTCTCTGCCCCTCCCCCTCTTGTGCTCTGTCTCTGTCTCTCAAAAATAAATAAACGTAAAAAAAATCTTTAATTAAAAAAAAGAAGCTGATCATTCAGTTTGATTCTCAAAAGGCAGCTTACACCCTCATTTCCCAGTTCTTGAGGGGCCACCCCGGGGTTACCTCCATCAGCTGTTTCCATGGGTCTGTTTGGACCTGAGCTGGTTGCTTCCAAACAGGCCCTCCCTAGAAAGCCAGTGCTGCACACACCCACCAATGCATGTGGAAGTTGTTCCGTGAAGAAACCTCCAATTGTTAAGGGGGCCTCTCTGAGCGTCAGCTCTGGACAGTGTTCATATTAGAATACTGAGGAAGCAGCCTGAGGACAGGCAATTGGCATACTCATTTTTAATTTTATTTTTTCAATGCTTATTTTTGAGAGACAGAGCGCAAGTGGGGGAGGGGCAGAGAGAGAAGGAGACACAGAATCGGAAGCAGGCTCCAGGCTCCGAGCTGTCAGCCCAGAGCCCGATGCGGGGCTCCAACTCACAAATGTGAGATCATGACCTGAGCTGAAGTCAGAGGCTTAACCGACTGAGCCATCCAGGAGCCCCTGGCATACACATTTTATAAAAGGGAAGACTAACCCTTAGGACTACCCATTTGGTAAACGTCAAGTCAGACGGAATTCTGTTTCCTTGGACACCCAAACACCCCAGACCAAACCTTCCTGACTGTCCCTTTGAGCACACCAGTGAGGCATAGAGTCCTAGCACACATGTGCCCAGATCATTCTAGGTGAAGTAGCCAACCAAGGTCCAGAGAGGCAGAGGCAGCCTGTGTAAAGTCCAACATTTCCCAGGGCACTAAAACCCCAGCCTAGAGCTTGAGAAGACAGTAAGATGGGACTAGAGACATCCCTGAAAAGTGGTCAAGCTAAATAAAGCAGTGTTTGGAGCGCCTGTGCTGACAGCTCAGAGCCTGGAGCCTGCTTCGGATTCTGTGTCTCCTTCTCGCTGCCCCTCCCCCACTCATGCTCTGTCTCTCTGTCTCTCAAAAATGAATAAAGGTTAAAAAAATAAACAGTGTTTCTTTTCTTGTGCTGGAATCAAATAAGTTGGGTTGGCAACTGTGATTATTTAAGGCTGATCAGAAACTATGACTAGTACCATATTATATTTTGATCAAATTTTAACGGGAAAATAATTAACAAATTAGATTTGTTTCATACAATCTTTTAACACATGGCAGCATGGCCCGGGTGGGCTGGCAGGCTGCTCAGATGTGGGTGGCCCACCTAGGGTACCAGGACTTACTGAGGTCACCACAGCACAGAGATGCTCCTCACCACCTCAGGTACTCAGTGCTAATGTGGTCGAGGCACCTTGCTGTGCTAGAGCGGGCAAGCTGGAGCTTTGGGCTCACCACGACCTCAGTGCAAGCCCAGCTCAGAGTCTCACGAGTGGCTAGCCCCGAGCAAGGTGTCTTTAGTTTAGATTTTTTCTGGGCCTCCATTTTCTCACTAATTGAAAACAAATTTTTTTTTAAGGTTTTCATTTTCAGAGACAGAGACAAAGTGTGAGTTGGGGAGGAGCAGAGAGAGGAGACATAGAATCTGAAGCAGAATCCAGGGTCTCAGCTCTCAGCACAGAACCCGATGCAGGGCTCAAACTCAAGGACCACAAGATCACGATGAGCTGAAGTTGGATGCTTAACCAACTGAGCCACCCAGGCGCCCCTCCACTTTCTCACTTATAAAGATAATCCATACCTCACTGGTTTGTTGTGAGGATTAAATTAGTCAATTCATCGGGGCGCCTGGGTGGCTCAGTCGGTTGAGCGACTGACTTCGGCTCAGGTCATGATCTCACGGTTTGTGAGTTCGAGCCCCGCGTCGGGCTCTGTGCGGACAGCTCGGAGCCTGGAGCCTGCTTCTGATTCTGCGTCTCCCTCTCTCTCTGACCCTCCCCGACTCGTGCTCTGTCTCTCTCTGCCTCAGAAATAAATAAACATTAAAAAAAATACATCTAAATTAGCCAATTCATGTAAAATGCTTAGAATGATGTTTGGTACATCGTGTTTAGCATATCATTATTGTTAGATAAAGCCACAGTATTGAAACTCAGAAGAGACTGACATATAAACCAGAGGTCGGTTCATTAATTTGTCGCTAGAAATGCAGCTGACAAGAGGCCTGAAAATCCAACTCTCCAGTCAGTATATGCTCTCCAGGTGAGAAAGGTCACAGAAGCCAAGTCACAAGCCAAGGAATCCAGAGGAAGGTCGAATGGGATGGGGGAATTAGTGGATGAGGGTCTGGGGCCTGTGGTGTCAAGCTATGATGGATGGGGGCACCCAGTGCCTCTTGACGCAAGACCTGCCAAAAAGTCAAGTCGCCAGATAGAGTCTGCCACCTGCCAGCAGGTCTGGGGACCCAGTGACAATGCTGGGTCTCTCATATTCTCTCTTCTCCATTGCAGGATCCTGGCATTCTTGATTCCAATCACATTTCATATATTGTTCCAGTCACTTCTTCTTCCTTAGCTAATTGTGCCTCATTTACCTGATGGCTCTTAAATGTACCTCCAACCTAGGGCACCTGGGTGGCTTAGTCGGTTAAGGGTCCGACTCTTTATTTTGGCTCAGATCATGATCCCAGGGTCCTGGGATCAAGCCCTGTTGTCGTGCTGCATGCTGTCAGCCAGAGTCTGCTTGGGATTCTCCCTCCTCCTCTCTCTCTCCCTCTCTTTGCCCACCCCCCACTCTCTCTCTCTCTCTCAAAATAAACTTAAAAGAAAAAGTACCCCCAACCCTGACACCAAACCACAATGTACAATTTCTTGAATGACTTCATCTCACCCATTGTTCACTAGTTCTTACTAGTCTTATTCTAAGATAACTCTGCTTCCAAGTTCTGGGTGTGCCATACTTTTGTTCTGACTGTAGTGTTCATGGAAGAGGGAGATGAAAATATCTTTGGGGGTAAGAAGGTTGAGAATGACTATACTCAAAGGTCACTAGTACTCAAGGAAAACCTAGACTCCTCTACTGATGGAGAATCCCCAACTTCAAACAAAGTATTGAGTGATGGAATAGACTGAATATAGAACATCCATAAAGAACAAGAGAAGCCCGCGTGTGTGTGTAAGAATCTAAAGGATAAGTCTTTGCAGTGAGAGAAGAATCCAAGAGGGGGTCCCTTCTAGGTCCAAGGACACAAAGTTGGAAGTGTGGGTACCTGTCATTTTGGTTGAGGCACCATGACTAAATACAGTGGTCTTCAGCTCCAGAGCGTCATAAATATTACCTCACTAAAATCAGTAAAGCAGTGAAGGTCACAACAAACACTAGTTATCATAATGGCTAACATTTATGGAACTAGTGGGCCCATGATGAGAATTTGGTTGTATTATCTAATACAATAAACCTACAATGTAAGGACCATTATTGTTCCCATTTTATAGATCAGGAAACTGAGGCACTGAGAGGCATCATTCGCCAAGGTGACATAGCCATTCAATAATAGAATCCAGACTCAAATGCAGTTCTGATTCCAGAGCTCGCACCCTAATACACAAGTTAAAACAAATCAGACCCACAGGCACTAACCCTCCTTCCAGGTTCAAATACTTTTCTAAAAGGACAGAAGGGCTCCTGACCCTGGGCATGCTCAGGAGAATGTCACCCTCTGTATAAACTGTTGCGGAACAAAGCTAAGAACAGCTGATCTGGAGAGATGAACCACATACTTTGGTTCTTGCCCTCTCTCTGCACAAAAAGAGGTATCTGAACCTAAGCAAGACCCTTAACATCTGCTTCAAGCTCCTGCTCTGTAAAATGGGAATAACTCAGCAGGAGCCATTTAACACAAGGTTGGTGAGAAGATAAGACCAAAAGAGAACATTCAGGAAGCATTTCTCAGTGTTAAAATGCTATAGTGTCGGTTGACAAATATTTACGTACTGTAATTTAGAGTTTCAAAGGCCTCTCTACATACAATAAATCAGAAATCACTTTCAAACCACCCATTTATTCAACATAAAACAGAAACCTAGAATTACCGACAGGGCATGACATATACGTATTATAATGGGCTTAAATTACATGGTGATTTCTGCCCAACCCCATGTAACTCAGCAGGGGCTAGGCGTTCCTGCACCCGTGGCTTTCTGATGTGCAGCTCAGCAGATGAGGGCTGTGGGGTGGCCCTTCTTGGGTGACATCTTGATGATGGCCCCTGAGCATTTGTGAGACTGTCTCCAGAGGAGGCTCTAGGGTGCTTGCCGCATCAGTTCTCCCACAGGCTGATCCATAGCACTTTACAGTTTATAAAAACATTCAGTTTGCACAAGACCTTGTTTCTTTTTTTTGAGAGAGAGAGACAGAGAGAGAGAGAACGAATGGGGGAGGGGCAGAGAGAGGGAGACAGAATTCCAAGTAGGCTCTACACTGTCAGCACAGGGCCCAAGGAGGGGCTTAAACTCACAAACTGTGAGATCATGACCTGAGCTGAAATCAAGAGTCAGAACCTTAACTGACTGAGCCATCCAAGCGTGTGCAAGACCTTGTTTCAATTAATCCTTCCAACTACCCAAAGAAGCAGGCAGGACAAAGTGCAGTAAGCCCACTTAAGGATAATTTACCCAGGAGAGGTTGACTTATCCAAGATGCCACCGGTGGAAGAGCTGGACTAACCCCAGTGCATGACTTTCCACTAAACTGTGTTTTGGGATTTCTTAACGATGCATTGAGCACCTAGCACATCAGCCACTGTGCCAGGTACACCTACTCATCGGCTTAGCCTCTGGAGAGGAGCTTGTTCAAACTTTCCCCCTCCCCCGCTCCATGCAACTAGTGAGTTTTAAGCATTGGAATTAAGAACCTGACTATTCAGTATGTCACACAGTAGAGCTAAGTGGCAGCACTGTAGCAGTTAGAGATATAGAGCCAGCCTGGCCTGAATCCCAGCCCAGACACCCACGGTCAACTGTTTCCTTATCTGTAAAACGGGGATAACAACTGTGCCAGTTCATAGGGTTTCGAGGACTGATTTAGTGCAGGTGTAGCACTTACAACGGTGCCTGTTACATAAGACCCCAATAAATATTAACTGTTACTTCCTTAGCATTGTGTTGAAAGGGGGAACAAGGGAAGGTTTAAAAACAAATATCTCTTTAACCTCTTAGTGTCTCAAAGTTCTCATTTCATTTCACTTATTTCAAGACTCAGGCCCAGAAAAAGGAGCCCTCCCTCATTTAGGCAGAGCTCCAAACCCCTTGCTAAGTCTGCATACCATCCTCCCTGGTCTCACCTCTGCCTCCATCATCTCGACTCCATGTCCGTAGGGCTGGATTTGGGTCATGGCCTCCCTGTTGGTCTTCTTGCCTCTGCTCTCTCCTCCATCATTCTCTACTTTTTCTCAAATTAATTTTCCCCAAATAGTCACTTAACAAGCATTTTAACTGAGCACCTATTAACTGGGAGGCACTGTAGTGGATGCTGTGATGGGCTACCCAGATCCCCCTTTAGGAGTGAAGAACTTGCCCCAGCTGCTGCGTATTGACGGCAGAAAGTCCTCACTTGTCAGCCCCTGAGGAGGATTGCCTCAGCTGAAGAAAACCTTTCCGAAGGTCACGCCTCGTTCTGGTAGCAGCTGGCATCTAAAGACTAATCACTCCGAAGAATAAAGGCTGAACCCATTGCCTCAGCTTAGGCCAACTCTGCAGGGCTATCCCAGCTCCAGAACGTGGGCTTGGCTGAGCCTTTCCTGGGCCTGCATCACTGCTCGGCTTCTCCCTCTGCTCAACTGATCTCAAGCTGCTTTCCAGGGAAGCCAACCTGTGACAGGCACAGGAGGTGCAAAGACGAGCAAGCCATGGCCTGGCCTTCAAGGATATCAAGGCAAACCAGAACTACGATCTTATCGGCATACAGCTTATAATGGGGGAAGCACACAGTGCCAATGAAGCCCACTTGGAAGAGGGTGGGGCTGAAGCAGAGTCCATCACCCCAGGTTTGAAAAACCCTCCCAGCCCTTCAGTCATCCAGTCTGCGGGCTCCCGCTGATGCAGAGTGACAGTGCTCTGATGCTGGCGGGGGTGTTGTTTGGTTTGCATCTGTGGGTGGACCAGACCCAGGCCTGGGGAGCGGTTCCTAGTAAGACGTTCTGTATCCAAATGACACATCAGGCTGGGGCATGGCCAGGCAGGGTAAATGGTACCTTCTCTCCTATTCTGTGCTAAAATTTACCTGGAAAGCTTAGTAAAATGTCTAGGTCTAGCAAATCTCAAGACAGCAATATCACATTGGAATAAATGATTCTGTGACTGGCATCTTTGAGGTGCAGACCCCCACTGCACCCTTGTCCACCGGCGACCAACCAGGTTGTCTGGGAAGGCACTGGTGAGTATGTAAGGCCAGCAGAAGCGGGGAGGCCAGCATTTCAAAGAAGGCCTTGCAGACTGAGGTCTTTCAACCCGGCTGGCTCTGGACTGCTTTAAAGGCCTGATGTCGGCAGGGCAGCTCCAGCATCAGTAGCTGTGGGAAGGACCAGCTTTCCAATGGCTGGTGTTAGATAGGGTCTCCACAGCATGGAAGGGTAGACTGCTGTATTGGGCCGTCTGGAGTGATCAAGGGCAGTCTTTTGGGTCACTTTCCCCTTTGCCCTGTGGAGTGGAGATGGCTGATTTTGCTGCCATTTTCCATCCCTGAAGACCACCATCTCCTGCCAACTCACCTCCCCTAACTTCCAGAAATTCACCATACACACTTATCCTGGGATCTTTCTCACCTCCTGCAATTCATTCATGCCGTCTTTCTCAAGTCCTGCGGCATAGACTTATATTGTCATATATAAAAGCTCTTCATTCACATTTCTTTCATGGAATCATAAACTGGAAGCCAGTCTGGAGGCCATCTAGTGCTGGCTTCTCCCTCAGAGCCCTTCTCCATAGCCTGGCAGGGCTGAACAGTCTCTGGGAACTCACTCCCAGAAAGCAGCCTATTTAAAAGTTTTCTTTCCTTTGAGCCCAAATTGGTCCACCTATGGACCCACTCAAGAGAAAAATTTCCTCTTTCCCCAAATAATAATAATAGTCTTCAAATCACAGACCGCTCACCCAAGAATTGCTTTCTGAGGGCTTATATGTTACGTGCTTGCCATCTAAACCTCACGACAACCCTATAAAGAAACCACGTAGGAAGGTGTTCGAAAAGGTTGTGATGTGCTGTGATTACCCAGCTAATACTAGTGGCCCCTTCTATTACTGGGGATGGAGCTGGGACTTGATTTCAGGCCCTACTCCAATGCCTTTGCTCTTTGTACACAAAGCCACACCCAAAGAAGCAGACTCTGTGTCACAGAACCCTTCGGTTGCATTCTCACCGACTGAGAAATTGAGGACTCCTACAGGGATTCACAAATTAGTGAGGGGTGACGGGGCTGAGAGCCTGGCCAAAAAGGCAGGCACAGAAACTACACCACATGGCCCCCAAACTGGCACACCTGCAGGCCTGAGGGTGAGGAGTGTGGTGGGGACCATGAGAAGACCCTCGTGACTTCAATGGTACACAGAAGTGGCTGGAACACCTCTGGACTTCTAAGAGGGAGGGAGGCTGAGGAGGTTGGCTGACTAGTGGCCCTTTGGCCAGCTTCCTCAGTCTATCAGCACCTGCTGTGTAGTGAACAGAGCCTTCTTCATTTCATTCTCCTTTCCTCCAAAAGAGGCTCTTTCCCCCAGCTACCTACATACCACAACAGCCTCAGGGGGCTACAAATCTTAGGTTGACCCCTGTGACTACAATTTCCCATGAAGCCAGCAAGTTCCTTCTGTTGATTCTGGTTTCTCTGTTGTCTTTGAGGAAGGCAAGGTTCCTATTTTAGTGTCTTCTAACAATTACATATAGAAGTGGAGTCCTCAAGAAACAATATTTATAAGAGCTAGTACTCTGTTAAACAACTGCTCTCCTGAGATTCCTTGATTTAAAAACAAAGTGCTGTTTCTTCCCATTCGACCCCATTCTCAATTCCCTACTTCCCAGGCCCCCCCTACATGGTTCGAAGGAAAATAAAGAACATGAAGCCACCCAAGCAAAATGGGACAAAGATAGTTTCTCGGTTTCTCTTCAGCTCCAGCCGAGGATCAGAGAAGCAAGGTGAGCCTAAGTCAGAGACCACAGGAGTAAGCAGTTGACAAACCATGCTGGAGGCCAGGTTACACAATCAGTTCACTCCTCCAAGCAGTGGGACTGAGGCAGCACAAACCAAGCCCCCTTCTGCTGCAGCTGAGCCCAGGCTATAGGGAATAGTATACCCCAGTGATGTAATACATTGCCCTTCATTCCACCAGCTCAGGCCACCCAAAGTAAGGCAGGTGATCTCTGAGCCCCAGTGGCTTTAATGACACCTCCTTCCAGAGCAAGACTGGTGCTGCCATGGACCTGGCCATGTGACTGATATAAGTGTTACAGGAAAAGCCCAAACCTCAGAGCCCACGCCCCTTAACACTGGGCAAGTGCTGCAGCCCTGCCAATGAGCAGCAGAGATGAGGCCAGGGAGATGCAGGGGGACATTTAATTTACACAGCAGCCACTTGGGGCCCAGTCAGAGCTGGGGCAGTTGGGGGGATCTATAACCAGAGGGCACCCCCACCCCTTCCCTTGAAGACCAGTCCTCACAGACACTTAGACGGGGCTCCCTGGGTTATGCAGAGGATGCTCCAGTTAAAAGGAGATTTGGAAATAAGGCTGTCCCCAAAGTTGGGGGAAGTCCGTGGCCTGGAGATGGTTGCCTATATCGCGGCCCAGGGGTCTGAGAGACCAGTCCATGTCCTGGGCACAGTCCTCGGCCTGGTGACCCTAAAGGAAGCCCTCACGGCGGAACTGTTCCTGGAGAAGGGCGCGGTACTGGTCAAACCCCCCCTCGACCCGGGTGACGCCACCGCCTTCGCACACCCACAACTCCCGGCACACCAACCGGATGAAGCGCTCATCGTGGGATACCAATATCACACCGCCCTGAAAGAGAGGAGACCAGGAGGCACTCAGGGGGGCCCTAAGGGGTGATGACACTTGGGGAGGAGCAGGCAGCATGAAGGCACACTCACCCTGAAATTGTTGAGAGCACGGCCCAGAGCCTCAATCGTCTCCATATCCAGGTGGTTTGTGGGTTCATCCAGAATGTAGAAGTTGGGGCTAGAAGGCAATATCCAGGAAGGTGGGTAGTTATTGGGGTTGAGAGAAAAATGAACCCTCTGATACGAAGGCAAGAGAAACATTTTCTACTTGGCTAGAGGGGTAGAGGGGTAGAGGGGTAGAGGGGTAGAGGGGTAGAGGGGTAGAGGGGAAGGCAAGAGCTCACCAGGGCATGGTCATCTGAGCAAAGGCTACCCGACTCTTCTGGCCCCCAGACAAGCTGGCAACAGGGCGCACGGCCAGTTCTCCAGAGATGCCATACCGGCCCAGCTGGTGACGATACTCCTCCTCAGGCCGCCCTGGAATAGGCCTCACCCCATCAAGTGGATTCTTGACCCAACTTTCTCTCTTCGCCCTCCCCTCAGCCCTACCTCCAAATGCCCATGTCCTTATACTTAGACTTGGGGCCCACTGCTCAGCACCCCACCCCAAGATGGGCCTAGTCGTAGGGGTCACCTCCTTTCCGGACTCAAATCCCTAAGGTACCAGGAAACTTGCGTGCCAGCAGTTCCACGGCACTGACATTCAGGTCCAGCTGCTCCACGTGGTGCTGGCTGAAATAGCCAATCTTCAGATTCCTACAGGCAGAAACAAAGGTGGAAAGAGGGGATGGAAGGCAATGACCATAAACAAGTGTAGCTACAGTGTATGAGCAGTTTGGAATTGGGGCCTTTACCTGTGAGCATGTCTGATGCCCCGGACAGGGGCCAGGTCCCCCATAAGCAGCTTCAGCATGGTAGACTTACCAGCACCATTCTCCCCAACCTGTAAAAAGAACCCCGAGAATGTTAAAGAGTGGACATGTGTGAGACACTGAAGGGAAGGAGATGAGAACTGGTTCTGACCAATGACTCCTTCAACAACGAAAAAAATATTAAGGAACTCTACAGAAAGATGAAACAACCAGTAAAGATATAAAGGGAACTGACACCTGAATACCTACTAAGTGCAGGGGATTTAATCCTGCCAATAACTGAGTGACGTAGGTGTTATCTCCACCTTGTAACCAAGCTAGCAACAGGCAGAGTCAAGACCTGAAATCTGATCTCTCTTCCATGTTCCATGGTTTGAGAAAACTCAGAGCTAAGACTAGTAAGATAAAGTCTTGTTCTAAGTATTCATAAAATACCACAACCAGGCTTCCTATCTCTGCAAGGAAGTATAGCAAAGCCCTTGGCCCAGGCCAATCCCTGCTCCTGTATACCACTTCCCTTTGCAGCCAGATGATCTGGGCCAATCCACACCACGTGAAGGGGTGGCAGAGTCCCAGCTCACAGAACAGAGAAACAGCAACCATACCACACAAATGCGGGACTCGAGATCAGCAGAGACGGATAGACGGCTGAAGACGACATGCTTAGGATCATAGTAGAAATCCACCTCATCTAGTTGTAGAACTGGTGGTGAGAACTTCTCAAACCCATCAGGGAACCTGCAGGAGGTGATGGTGAGGAACACAGAGGTGGCCGGAAACAAGAGCTCCCCACCAGCCCTTGGCCCAGCACTCACTTCATCACCACCTCCAACTCCTTGTCCACAGGTTTCAGCTCCGGTCTGAGGAGAGAGGGGGCAGGCAAACTAAATTTATGGCTTAAAAAAATGACTTTGTTCTTACTACACAAATAATAGATGTTCAGGGAAAACCTAGAAAAAACTCATAATTCTACCATCCAGACCCCATTCTTATTTTAGAGTACCTTCTTCCAGTTCACAATATCCCTTTCAGGAGATTTTTGGCCTTCCGGTTAATACATTGTGATAAATATTTCATGTCACAAAAACCTAAGCCTTTGATTTTAGACTTCCTTCCACCACCGGCACTTCTAGAAAGGTTGCTATTAGATTAACCCCCCAATGTTCAACGTTGTTAGTCATTAAAGAAATCCAAGTCAAAACCACAGTGAGCTGTCGCTCACACCCACTACGATGGCCAAAATTAAAAAGACAGATAATAAGTGTTGGCAAGGATGTGGAGAAATTGGAACCCTCATACATTGCTGGTAGAAATATAAAATGGTACAGCTGCTTTAGAAAACAGCTTGGCAGTTCCTCAAAAAGTTAAACATAGAATTATCTTGTAACCCAGCAATTCTACTCCGAGGCATATACCCAAGAGAATAGAAAACATACGTCCATACGAAAACTTGTACACAAATGTTTAGAGCACTGTTATTCATAAGAGCCAAAAAACAGAAACACTTCCAATAACCCTCAACTGATGAATCAATGAACAAAATGCTGTATATCCTTACCATGAAATATTACCTAGCCATTAAAAGGCAGGCAATACTGATAAATGCTACAACACGAATAAACCTCAAAAACATTACGTTAAGTGAAATAAGCCAGACACAAAATGTCACCTGTTACAGGATTTCATTTATATAAAATATCCAGAATAAGCAAATATATTAGAGACAGAAAAGAAATTAGTGGTTGCCTCGGACTGTGGGGACAACACTAATTTACAACAGCAGTGTAAAATTCTCTGCTTTCCTGTTGGAGAGGAGATTAAAGTTGGTTTCTAGAAAAGGGGGAGACCTAGAATGGGAAGGCAAGGGGTACCCTGCAAAATCAGGGAAAAAATTAAGGGAATAAGAGTCAGGGTCTAATCGAGGGCACTGTACTCACAGCTTCTCCAGCATCTTGAGTTTACTCTGCACTTGAGAAGCTCTGTTGGCGTTGTAGCGAAATCGGTCAATGAAAACCTGTGGGTGGATGAGTGCAGACACTGGTCAGGCTCCCTCATCCCTGAAAACTCTAATACCCATGGGCCCCTAGCCCTGTCTGCCCCCATACCTGGATATGCTGGCGATACTGCTGTTGTGCCTCATATTCACGCTGCTGGTTGAGCAGCCGCTCTTGCTTGCTCTTGATGAAGGTCTCAAAGTCTCCCCGGTAGCCATCTAGCCGCTGGCTATGCAGGTGGATGATGTCTGTGGCTATGGCATTCAGGAAGTTGCGGTCATGGGAGACAACCAGGATTGTAGAGGGCCATGTCTGAGGGGTCACAGGATGGCAGGCCCAGTTTGGGAGGGAAATCAACTTCCAGCACCCCCCACCTCCCCACCAGTGTCTTAGAGGCAGACCTTCCTTAGACCTACTCCAGCACCTATAGCCACTCACTTGCAGGTAATTCTCCAGCCACAGGATGGCCCTTACATCCAGCATGTTTGTGGGTTCTGGAAAAGTTGGGGAGGACACATTTGGGATTGAAGGGCTAGAGAACTTGGATGCTGCCATCCTTCCTCACCCCAAAGTCAGGGTGCCCATTTTAAACTCACCATCCAACAGCAGAAGATCTGGCCTATAGAAAAGAATGCAAGCCTTGAGGTTTTAGGTCAGCAGTTCACGACCTCCCATGAACCAAGGCCAATCCTCCACAGTATCCATGGGCCCCTTCAGGCCCAGGAGACTCACCTAGCAAACAGGGCCCGGGCCAGGGCCAGTCTCATCCTCCAACCACCTGAGAACTCCCTAAAGAAACACAGATCACATCAGCTGTAGGTGTTCACCAGGACAGGTAGAGACAGAGCCAACAGTGTTCGTAACTAAGAATGGCAAGGGCCACTCACCGGGTGGGCTGCTGCTGCATTTTAGGGGTAAAGCCAAGCCCAGCAAGAATGACTGATGCCCTAGAAGTGAGGAAATTAAAGAACCCCGTTGGAACAGGTAACGAAATGGAAAGGTAAAATCTGAAGGAGGGAAGGGGAATTTTAAATACCTGGCAGGTGCCTTGTCGGCCTCAATCTCCTCCAGTTTGGCATATATTTCTGCCAACTGTGCAGCTTCTGAGCCCTCAGCCCTGGAGTGGGAATGGGAGGAAGAGCACTCAGCCTGAATGCAGATAGTCTTGGGGGAATGTCCTGCACCCTATGTAGCTGAAAAGCAGGTCACCGACTGCCTTGTTGCCAGGACAGGAATAGAGGATAGGAAGAACCTGCTCAAGACAGTGAGGGCAGTGGGCACTGTGGAAGGAACGGGGCTTTACAGCCCCACAGAGCCAAGTTCTAAGCTCTGCTGCTTACTAGGATGGGCATGCAAGTTATGGATTGTGGTAGTATGACAGGCACTCTGTGAAGAACTGTGGCTGCTGGTTATTACCTATTCTGGAGCCTTTACCTGCCAGTGGCAATCTGGGCGCTGAGCTCCCGCTCCCTCCGCAGAAGGTCCTCTCTCACGGTATCACTCTCTAGCACACTCTGAAGGGCAGGGGTGTCATCTCCAGCAACCTCCTGCTCCACGTGCAGCAGGGAAATGTGGGCTGGAACCCGCAGGCTCCGAGTGGCCAACATCTTCAGGAGTGTTGTCTTCCCCAGCCCATTTCGGCCCACCAGTCCATAGCGGCGGCCCCATGCCAGGTTCACATCTGCTCCAGCCAACAGTACCCTGCAGGGGTAGCAGGAAGAAAACAAAGGGTGCTGCTCTAGAAACAGGTATGCAGCAAGTTTAACAACACAAACCTAGTGTTACTTTAAGCCCCATTCCATCTGTCCGAATTCTCCTTTAATTGGAAAAAGAAAAAACGTCACCCCCCACTGCCACTCCCTCACCTATCGCCAAAAGACACATCAAAGTTCTCAATTCGAACATCATAGGATTTGTTCTTGCCGGATGATTCCAACCGACTCTCCTTTCTGCTGCCTGCCTGGCTGGCTGATGCCTCCTCCAAGACTCTTTCAAAGGAAGAAATGGATGGCTTTTAGCACTCCCAGCCACCCTTCCATCCCAATAGAGACTGCTCTATTCTCTTCTCAGCCCTTCTTACTAAACTCACAGAGGGCTGCTGGTCTTGAGTGTGTCCTTCTCTGAGCGCTTCTCCTGCTTTGCCTTCAGTCGAGCCTCAGCCTTCTCTAGCTTCTTTGCATTCACTGTCTGAAGGTCCAAACACAACCATTTCAGCCTAGGTTGTAGCCTCAGAAACAACATCTTAAGTTACCCTGCTCTCAGGGAAAGACTTTATCAGAAATTCCCCAAAAAGATACTCCAGTATTTAAAGACAGTCAATGCTCACCCTCGCTCACCCTCAGCCCCCACCCTTTCTTTCCCATCCTCACCGAGGACTGTTCCCTCTTTAGCAGTCCTGGAAGTTTGGTGCCACAGTCTGTAAGCGATAAGAAAAGCAGTCACCTTCTCCCTGAGGGAAGGGAAACTAACATTTTGAGTAATTAATATGAATGAGACACAGACATAGACACTTAAAGAAAAGCCTTACAATCCCAGAAACAGCTGTCATCCCCCCACTTTTCAACAAAACAAAACCAAAAAACACCTTCCAGATTGACAATAGAGAGACTGAGGCAGATAAGCAACTCCTAAAAGGTCATGCAACTGGTTAGAAAAGTCACAAAATTGGGAAGTAAACCCAAGTCTGTCTAGTTACAAGGCCCATATTCTTCCTACCCTACCTAAGAGTTTGGAGACCTGTCCAATCCTACTCCCTTCATCAATGGCCTCTTTTGCCCTCAGTAAAGACATTAACTAGCTTCTACAACCTTTTCCTGTGGAAAAGGGGTACCAGGAGTCCTGGGCTCCAGGGGACAGCGGGCTGGGTAGGGGGTGAAGGCTGAGACAAGGGCAGAGGGCAGCTAGTTCAATCTTCCCTCACTCTCACCGTAGTTTTCTGTTATCTTTGACAACTGGATGGGGGCGTCTAGTAGCACCTGGCTGTTTCCCTGGGTCTGTGGCTCAGCCCTTGACGGTAGAAACAGAAAGCGCAGAATTAGGAGCTGAATAAAAAGCTCTACAACCATCAGACCTTCTTCCCTTACATCTCGTCTCCTCACCGTCCGCCCTCCTATCACGCCCCCACCCCCCATCCTGCCCCAAGATTCCCCCGCCCTGGCACTTACAGGCGCAGAGTGTTGTACATGCGCTGGCACACAGCCCTGATGCCCGCGTCATCCTTGCTGTCCCCGGACACCTCCTGCAACAGTTCCCCCACTGCTTCCACCAGGTCATCCACAGACTCGAAGTCCGCGCTGCCGCTGTGCAAGACGCCTTAGGCCGGGCGTGGCAGGTCGAGGAAGAGAGCGGGTACGGCAGACATACAAGCAGTTTTAGCCCCCGAACCACGGCCCCAGTCCGGGCTCCAGACCTAACCGGTTCTCGGGACAAGAGGTCACACAGAGGAGAGGCCTAGCAGCGGTCCCCGGCACTGCCCGCCCTTAGTCTTTCCCCTAATGACTTCCATTTCCGATTCCCCAGCGCGTTGATTCGGTTCCGCTCACCCGTCACGTAGTCGAAGACCTGTCCGTCAATTTCAGGGAACTCGCTCCGCAGGATTTCAGCGCAAGTCGCCATGTTCCAGTAGGGCTCCCGTCCGCGCAGGCGCCGTTAGACCTCAGCCAAGACCCGCCTCCGGCAGGTCTCCCAAAAGCTCACCCCTCCTCCCAAAGCGCATGCCTAGTAGTGACGTAAGAAAAGCGCAGAGCCCTCGGAATCCGGTGGACTAGGTGATCTGGGATGGAGGAACCGTGCGCAAGCGCCGCTCAGAGTCTACGCTAGAACTGCTCTCTCTGCGCTTGCGCAACGCCGTTTCCACTGAAAAATTAGCCACATGTGCGGTTCTCGCTGCCTTCTGGGAGGTGGAGCTACGGGAGGCGGCGGGGTAGGGTGCAGGGAAGCTCGCGGTTTATCTGGACTCGAGACACCGATGGTCCGGTGGGAGGGAACCTTCTGACAGACGAGGGGTTGATAATGTACGCGGGCCTCGCCCGAGTCTCTGCGTTCCCCTGAGGCGCGTCTACCGCAGCGCGCCCAGCCGGGTCCATTTTGGAGCCCACCGAGAGGTTTGCTGACTCACTCGTCCCCGAGCTTTCAGAAGTCCCTGCACAGTAATGTACAGCCCACAGGTTTTGTTCCGGTCCCCAGGTCCTACGGGCTTCTGTTATCAGCCCGGTGGCCAGCCCGCCCAGGACCAGCACCCCGTTCTCTCACCTGACAGCTCAGCAGTTCTACGCGAATTATTTTCACTCGGTCCTAACCTCACCACAGGGCACAAGCTCTCTCACCACCAAAGGGCAAGAAAACCAGATGGACAAAAGGCTGTGCAAATTCAATGGTATTTATTCCCTACCTACACCCAAAGCGTACTGCTCTGCATCAGGAAGCCCAGTAAATGACTGTAAAAAGCTACTTCCTCTCACTGATTTCCTCAGAAGTTAAGACTATTTCCCTCAAATGATGCTGCTTTACATTTAATGTGAATATTCTTCCAACCTGGCTCTAAAATTTTCACCTAAGATCCATCATCCTTTGCCATTGCAAAGGATCAGTCCTGCTATTTGAAGTTTAAAAGTTAAGCTCCTAGAGCTAACAACCATTTTATAGGCAATAGAGGGAAAGAGGCATTCTGGGGGGGGGACGGGACTACAAACTATGCTTTCTTCAACAACACTGCAAGAGCTGACAGAGAACCTGTGGTTTATATGATTTAAAAAGCATTCACTGACCACAATGTACCTTGTTTAGATCCTGATGCAAGTTGCAAAAAAAAAAAAAAAAAAAAAACAAACCACAGGACTCTTGGATTTTGAACACAGATCATGTTGATAAGAAACTGGCCATGAGTTGGTAACTTAAGTTGAATGAGGGTTCATTACATATATCTTGTTATTTCTCTTTATATTTGAAATTTTCTCTAATAGATTTAAAATGGCTGAAACCAAACAAGGGAAAACTGGTGAGGGCAGGTCTGCTCTTTTATCTGCCCCAATACACCAGCAGGTTATGGAATACTCCTCTTAAGGACTAGCTTATCACAAGATTCTCTACAGAGGGGAAGTTACAGCAAGGAGGAGAATCCCTTTTGCCAGCCACTCACCACTGTTTGGGAAGCCTGGGTAATTGCGAAAAGGACAGAACTGAGGTCAGTTTCTCAAGATGGTGGGAAAAAACAAATGTAAACCTTGCTTAATCTCTGCTAATTAGAAAATACCTGTCTAAAGCTGGAGGTCAACTAGGGAAAGAATCTCTACCCTCAGGGAACTAGGACCAGGTGGAGCTGCTTGCCCTTGAGGTTGTGTTCTGAGAAAGGAGGCCTGGGGCTGACACCAGTCAGGATAAGGGCTTGGATCACCTCAAGGGGGCCCAGAACCTTAAGAGAGCTCAGAATATAAAATTCTACTCAACTCACAGTATGCGGTGTTAAGATTTGGGAAGAGCAATCCCATCAGTTCCCCTCCCCGTGTAGCTCCGGCACCACCAACACTTAGCATCTCCGCTCTACAGAGTTTATTGGGTTTATAACTGGACAAAGTCACACGTGTACAAAATGAAGCTCACACTATCCCAAAGCAGAGTAGGGACTGAGGGCTGGGAATCCATTACTGGCCTTTGGGGGAGCTCCGAGGTGAGGGGCAGCCAACCCTCCCACTCCAGAGAGATGTGGCCACAGGGGAGGGGAGGAGAGGGAGCCCACCTGGCTTTGGTCACAGAACACAGAGCCTGGCATTGGGCCAGGGCACACGGATGGTGGAGTAGGAGCCCCAGAAACCACCCTGCCCAGGGAGCCCAGGGACTGCTCCACCAGTCCCGCTCACGATGTGGTTGGTCCAGACCTAGACTCAGGGGCTGGTGCAAAGGGAAGGCAGCAAAGCAGGAGGGAGGAGACGCTGACGTGTGGTGGCCCGGGGGCACCCAGACCTGTGGAAGAAGGTGGGTGGGGAGGCAGGCTAGCTGCTACTAGGCAGCTAGCAGCGGGTCTCATAAATGCCACTGCGGCCAATGTAGCGCACCCATTTGATGACATCATGGTCGCTGTAGTTCAGCTTCGGTTCAAACACCTTCAAGTAACGCACCTTGAGGCCAGAGGGGGCGAATGGCACCTGGGCAAGGGATAGCTCCAGTTAGGAATTTGGTCCTCCTCTCACAGCTGCTCTCCTCTGGGAAGTTCTGTAGCTCTGCCCTACTTCATCTCTCTCTACTACAGGTGTCTGAATGATCGGAGTCCTGAAAGAAGCTAGGGGAAGCTTAAGAAGGATCTTAAAAGGTTTCTAAAGAAGAAAGCATATCCAAGCGTAACTAACAATCACTCGGGTTGGAAATCAGGCCCTGCCTGTGGTAACTCGAATTAATTCCTTTAATCAGCAGGAGGCAGCAACCAAAGACCCACCTTAGAACACACTTATTCTGCTCAATATTATGGGCTTAAAAAATAAGGTGGAGAAAATTATATGTCTAACATGTGCAAAGCAATGCCAGACCAGTCTCCTGTGTGTAAATAAACTTTGGGTCTTATCTGGTAGTCAAACAATCTAAATTTTTCCAAAAAACTGTTTTATGACAAACTTTACAAGTCACAGATTTTTTTTTTTGTCAGTGTGAGTAGTAATTTCTAGTAAGAGGCCTGAAGGGGGAGGAAATGGGTCTTTGAATTATAAAAGTCACTTTCCCCTCTCTGGGTCTCATCTGCAGGTCGCAAGGTGCAGAAGGTGACCTGGACGATCCTAAGATCTTTATTAGCATACCCTCTGCAGTGGCTCTAGGTTCCCCCCTTGCCATACCTCAAAGTTCATGGAAATGGGAGGTCGAGCCCATTTCTTCTTGTCATTGGTGGGCAGAAGCTCAATCTCTGCGCTGATCTGTGATTCCTTCATGCCTGCCATACGCTTGATCCTAGGAACAGAGGGGCAATGAGCAGCAAGTGCCCCTGATAGCTTGGAGGAGTTTCAAGGTGGACGGTGTCCTTTCTGGAGGGGTGGGGGGAACGGAACAGAGGAACTTGTGGGAAGTGCTAGGACAGGAAATGTGGTAAGGGCCCTGGCAATCACTTGCTATGGAATCTTGGGTCTGCTATTCCTTTAGCACTGTGGGCTGCAATTTCAGCCTAAATACACAAGCATGCTATCCCTTGCTATTTCACAGAGATGTTACAAGGGCAAATAGGGAAATGTTGAGGCATTTTGATAACTAAATGCACGCATGCACCCAAGTGCAGGCATGTGCATACTCACACAGAGGTATATGGATGACAGCATAAGCAGAGGCTCCTGGAGAAGCAGACAGGCACCCCCCCATCCTTGCCACACACACACACACACACACACACACACACCACTCACACTCAAGAGGATGAAGGTAAGACTTAAGGGAGTACACCAAAGCATCTTAAGCCCTGCAGTGACCTTGTGAAGGAGACTCACTTCCACACGATGGCGTTCTCGCTGGCCTTGTATTTGGCCTTCCCCTTCATGCAGATCACCTGTACCCCGCTTGTGTTCAGTGGGGTTGGGATCCTCACCTAGAAGTGATATACCTGTCAGAGAGCTCTGTCAAGCCCTGACATCAGCTGCCTTTATCTGGAGACAGTGTTTCCTCCTCCCCAAGTCCCTTGTTCTCACCTCAATCTTCTGAGCCAGTAATGAGGGCTTGAAATTGGACTTGATAACCACCTTGACCTCCAGCTTGGTGCGTCCCACTTCCCGCACTAGCGGGATCACCCGGAAAGGAAGGATGATGTCCTTGGTGGTGCGATACCTTTAGGGGTGGGGAGTAAGGTTGGCACAGCAGAGCCTGTCCTCCTCCCTCTCCCCACTCTCTGCCAGCAGCATTCCCTGCCTCCTCACACCCCAATGGTACCTCATGAGCTCAAACTCTCCATCTGGTGGGATGAAGCTAATGCTGCGTTCAGAGTCAAACTTGCTGAGTCGCACACACTGGTGGAAGGTACAGTCATCGATGGCAATTGATTGCTTCCCACTGTGAGCAGGGGCAGAAGGTCTCCTCGTTGGTACAGGAGAGTGGCAAGAGAGAGTTGGGCTGGGAATCTATCCCACCCCCAAAGGCTGCCACATCCTGAGTGAAGCTTGCACTACAGACTGTGGAAGGCTACCAGAATATAGCTTTTTGACTCAGGGGTCCCTGCTGCCAATTTAGGGATGAGTGGGAGCTTTGCAAATTCACCGTTTCTGGAGAACTCCGGTGCTTGGGACCCAGAGGTTTTAGGCACACTGGCCAGAAGCCATCAGTATGTTATAGAAAAATCTTAGTTCTGGGGAATCAAACAAAGGGGACTACTCTTTAAGTATGAGGACTACAATCCCCTCATCTCTCTTAAGCACAGATGTCAAGAGCTTGGAAAAATGGTATCTAGAAAGGAACCTGTGATTCACTAGACCCTGCTCAGCCCTTCGAGGTCCACCCTCTCCCACCAGCAACCCTGCCCCAGGCACCTTTTACTTGTTTCATCAGCTGTGCCTTTGCCCTGTTTCTCAATGACAATCTTGTCATTCATCCCAAACTTGCACTCGGGCATGCCACTCAGGTAGCTCTTCATCACCACCCGGCCTGACACATGGGCACTCAGCACCTGCCCTGGTGATAGATAAATGGGAACATCTGAGTCAGGATGAGGATCCTGCCCTGGTCCTGCCCCTCCAGCTTCATCTCGAGAGGGCTCTCACCCTGTGGGGACATGAGAAGGTTCACACTCTCTAGCACATCCAAGAAGAGCTCATTCCGGCGATACTTGATGCCCTCCCGCCGCCAGCCAATCTGCCCGGTCACCTGGCTGGTGATCTGGGACTGCTCTTCTTTTGTCTACACGGGGGACAGAGACAACATAATGACTTCATTCCTCTCTACCTTCAATCATCCTGTTTCTATCCCCACTCTACCCTCATTCCCCCTGCCTTCTGGTCCCCACCCTGTAACTCATCTTCCCCATAAGCTCCATGCTGCAGGGCCTGAAGAAAACTGGAACAAAGCTGTAAAGATGGAAGCTAAGGGAACAGCTTACCTGATGCTGGAGGCCAAAGGGCCAATGTGATGCCCACAGGAAGCAGTAGGGGAGCACAGACGGGAAGAGGCAGGCAGAAAAGAAGGAGAAGGCAGCTATAAGGCCTGGATCCTAGAGGAGGGCCCACACTCTCTCCTCCTGAGGAACACCAGGCCTCCAGAGCAGCCCACACCCTCCCTTCCCTCAGTGCAGAAGGAAACTGCTTGAACTATATTCCCAGAAACAGAGATGCTGAGTTGGCTGCTCCTCGGGTGGAGGGCCACACACAGCAAAATAGGCCTGCAATCATGGCAGAGGGCTCAGGCCAGCACTTCCTGTCAGAGGTGGTGCTTGAGTCAGCCGGGACAGAGTTCAGGGGGCTTAAGGAGGATGGGCCCCACCCTGGCTGTGGCTGTACAACTGAGTACCTGGCTCTTGATACCCTGCTGAGTGATGAAGGTTTTCAGTGCTCCTGTCTCTGAATTCTGTGGATAGCCAAAGTCCAGGATCTCTGCAAAAGGAAGGGATCCATCAGCCCCTGGAAAAAGCTGAAGGTTTCTTTAGTCTAATCCCTCCCCTGGCCTGGACATAGCTGGCCAGGACAGCTCCAGAAGAGTGTGGGATCATCTACAGCACTGTCCTCTTGCTTTGTAGCATTTACTCCGGGATTTGTGCTTCATAAGAAAACATAATTAAATGTCAGTTTTTTTCACAGAGAAAATCAGCAGAAGACTCTTATGGCCAGTGAATGAGAGATCAGGAAGTGCTGAGTCCTTAGAAAACAGACAGACAATGGGAAGGTGGAAAGACTCTGTTCCCTTAAATCATACCCTACAGAGGAAGAGAGATAATGTAACCCTAGAAGCTGGTAGTAGCTCACCCTCCTCCAGGCTCTGAGGCCGCTATTGAGATAGAAAGCTGGAAGGACAGTCAGGGAACTAAGGCCCAAACCACAAAGGTGAAAGGGAAATGTGCTTAACTGTAGGAGGCCCAGCTACCAAGCCCCACAGTTAGGTTCTTATCCCCCTGAAAGATGTTTTGGTCCTCTGCCCCCTCTCCCACCTCTACTTGCTGGCCTTCAGGGCTCAAAAGACTAAACAGTCAGAAAAGTTCAGAAGGCACTGGAGGGAACCTCACACCTGCTCCTACCTCCAGGCCAGGCCCCATCAGGTTCAGCCCCACCCTAGGCCCACCGCCCTGCCAGCCTCACCATCCAGTAGCTCATATATGAGCACAAAATTGTTCTTGATGTTCTCCTCGCTGATCTTGCCAAAGTAGGCAGCCATTACGTCACACATCTTATAGAGGAATTCGAAGACCATGGCAGCATTGACATTCTGCTTGGTGACAGCTGCCAACCAGATGTTGGACCGCTTAACATGGAAGAAACTGGTGCGAGCGATGTTGGTGACAGGGCTGCGCACCTGCTGCCGGGCGTGGATAACATTGACCCGAAAGGCATCCACTGCGTTCCTCCTGAGGGAAAAGGGTACACAGGGGCTGCTCAGCACCCAGGCAAACCTCACTCCACAGGGATCAACCACAGCTGCTAACAACTCCCCCCTCCTTACTCCCCCCTTCACTGCTTAAGTCTGGCATGTACTCTGAAGCCAACTGCCTAAACCACTGGGGCAGTTCCCTGTGACTCCCAGCGGAGGCACAAGGGTAGGGTCAGAGCTGGGCTAGTGTCTGAAGGCCATCAGAGACAGGGAAGTCAAGTGGCAATGACAGGAGGATAGATGTAGCGTTAATAAAGTGAGATCCATCAGGCTTAAGGAGGTATGCTCCTAACTCCCAGGCTTGGCCCCAATTTCCCAGCTGCAACCTCTCTAGCTTCTCAGTAAGCTCCAGGCCCAAATGAAAGAGAGACTCTGCTTCTTTCCCAGTCTTCCCACTTGTGATTCCACCGGTTAGACAAAGTCAGCATGACTTCAGAGAAGGCTCTGATCTACCGAGGAGAAAGGACCGAGGGGCCATGGAGCTGGGCCATTCATTCCTGTCCAGGATCCAATTCCAGGGCATGTTTGGGGAATGAAAACAGATGAAGAAAACAATGATGGGGGGGCAGGGCCCCCCACCCACCTGTGCCTGGGCGGCAGCTTGATAGGCTGCTTACCTATTGCTACGGCAGCCAATGAGATGGGATGAGAGAAATGATGCCAGCAAGAAAAGGAGAGTGACAGCAACGAGAGAGAGGATTAGACACACAACACACTGGGGGTGGGCAGCACACACCATGAGGTGGAAGCAGACAAGCAACAGGCAAGGGGTGGAGAGCATAGCAAGGCATGCAAGACAGTATGTGCCCTAGCTTAAGCAGGTCCATCCATGGCAGGAGGGGGGTGCCTATGGGTACAGCCAGCCAGGTTCAGGCAAGCCAGGCATCGCCACAACTCTAGCTCATGCCCCACCACCAGTCAGTGGACAAACAGCCACAAAGGCCAGGCCAGCCCACTAGCCAGGGAGCTGGGAGGCAAGGAGCTAAGGCTCTGCAGCAGGCCCATTCTGTAACTCTCTATCCTAAGCTCTTAGAGGAAGAAAAACAGGGCAGCGGGAACCAGAGAAGCCTAATCTCATTAGAGTTGCTGAGGCTAGGACAAGTGCCCTCACTCAGGAAAGAACAGTGGCGTGCAGGGTGAGGCAGAATGAGAAGGCAGGCTGTGCTTCCTCGTTAAGGTCTGAGGGACCCAGAACAAGAAGCTATTCCACATCTACTCTGATAGGCCAGAAAGGGCCACATGGCTTCCCTGCCTTTCCTTCAGTGACCCAGAGAGTGCTCCAGGCTTGCTCACAACCTCTCTTCCAGGGGTAGCCCAGAGGAACTGAAAATGGCTGAGTCAGCAGCCTGCCTCCTCCTGAGAAAGGGAGTGGGAGAGGATTTGGCAGCCTGGAGAGGCTTTCAAGAGAATCCAGTGAAGGCTCTCAACAAGAGAATGGCTTTTGAGAGCAAGACTTAGATGGCCTAGTACCTCTAGCCTGGCCACTAACTCCATCCCCTGGAGAAATATCTCCCTCTTCCTCAAAGGAGGAATCAATCTGCCAGGGCAAAAGCACTCAACTCGAGCAACTAGGTCTGTCACTAAGGAAAGGAGAAGGCAGGAAGGGCAAAAGTTCCTAAGACTGCAGGGGCCACACTATTCCACAGGTCCTGCCTATCAGGCAGTAACTGTCTATCAGGCCAATACCACCAGACCTAATGGGAACCAGGTTGTATTAGCTGAGCTTCTAGGATGCAGCAAGGGAAGGGGGTAGCCCAAGTCAAGTCTCTGGTAGCAACAGACCTGGTCCTGCATGCTGGGGAGGAAGGATAAGGGGTGGGGGCACAGCTGGCTCAGCCAGGGGACTCACCCGATGTCATCTCGGTAGACCCGGGAGATTAGCACCTCCCCCTTGTGATTATAGATGAATAAGCCTCCTATCATGGCGGCAGCTCAGTCTCCAAGGCCCATCGCTCTGAGAACAGACCTAGGACAGGCGGAGGCAGGGTAAGGGAAGGCCTCAGAACCTCTGCCAACATCCCCAGTTGGGGCTGTGCAGGTCACTGGCTCGGCTTTTTTTCCTGACTCAACCCTCCAGAAGTGACCCTGCAGTCCTCCCAGGCATGCCCCTCCCCTTAGCCAGGCTCCAGTTCCTGTTTATCTCACACTGGAAAGGAGAAAGAAATGGAGAAGGACTTGGGCCCAGGATTCTAAGGCCATTTTGACCCTCCCTTTTCTGGGGCTGAGCCCAGAAAGCAGCCCCCTCCCCCTCTTCACAGTGCTGAACTCGGCAAGGATCCTTTTTGGCCCCTTCCTGTGCAGACTCTCACTCAGACTGTAGCCGGTGAGTCACCATGAAGGCCTGCCTGCGGCTGCAGGAATGGCGGTAGGAATTACCTCCACTTGGTTCAGGCCTGGGGCCCTCAGGCACAGCTTTAGGAAGACCGGGTCTCTCAGGCTCCACTACCCTTCTGAGAAGGCAGTAGGGCCTGACCTGTGGCTCTCTAATTCACAGAAATCTAAACATTCCAGGAAAGGGTGTGCAGGGTGTGGGGAGGAGAGAAAGGGAGGCCTTAGGCCCTGACACGGACCCAGGAGTGTGGTTCCAACCAATCCCAGGCAGTCAGATAAGCAGGCAAAAGAGCAGAGAGAAAGGCCCCAGCCCTGGCAGACTACACTTCAATGACCCAAGCTCTTATTAGTTATTTTTAACTATCTCCCTTTTAAAAAGGGAGGCTCCCTCTCAGCTCCCAAATGCAATAAAAATAAGGGGGTGGGAATATAGGTTCATAAAACAATGAGATTGATCTGGCTGAAATTCTATGATTCCAGACCCCATGACATAACTGATTTCTGGCCTGAGTACCTATAAGCAAGGGGCAGAATATATGAATTATCCAAATTATCTGGGTCAAACTAATTTAGACTGTTTGCAAGGAGAAAAAGGGTTAATTTAGTTCTAGATTTCCTGAATTAGCTCTGGTATTAATTTTCACAGGGTGGAGGGAGTTTAGCAGAGTTTTCTAGACTGGAAAATAAAGCGGATTACTGCGGCCACCAGGGTCTCCCAAACTCAGTGAGAGGTCTCTCAAGGTGGTGGTGGACACATTCCATCCCTCAGTCCACAGAGGCTGGGAGAAGAAATGCAAAATGGAGTTTAGAGCCCTGGGCAAAGATGCAAGTTCACACAGTGGTAGGGACCTTAGAGCACCAGGGCAGCTGAGGTGGGGCCCAGGACAGGAATGGAATAATGAGTTAAGGGGAAAGAAAGACTGGCAGAAACAGCCAGGCAGTCTACTCAGGTGAGCCTGGAGCAGCAAAAGGGATGGTGGGGGCATCTGGGGGAAGAAGTTTCCAGTGTGGCAAAGGTCAAGGCTCTGAAGAAGAAAAACAGCAGTGAGAGACTGACAGTAGTGAATAAAGGAAAGCTGGGGCGACAGAACCTGCTTTGGAGTTCAAGTGCAGAGGCATGAGGGGCTGATGGGTTTTTCGGCCTGGGGAGGAAGACATCGCGGAAAAAAATATGGCTCCACGGGGGTGCGGGGGCTGTCACAGGTCTGAGAAAAAAGAGCCGCGGGGTGTCACTCAACTGGGGGGAGGGGGTGCCGCAGGGTGGGAGACTTGTCACAGTCCAAGAAGAAGCCCACAAGGGGGTGTCACTGTCCTAGGAGATGGGGGAATTGTCCTTGCGTTGAGAGGAGGCGCCAAGGGGCAGGGAGGTTGTCACGATCCCGGGGAGGGGGTCGCCGCGCGGAGTCCCCGCTCTGGAAGGATTCCAGTAAGTATCCCCCTCACGGGAGGCTCCGGACGGGTCAGGTGGAGGGCGCCGCTCCCAGCCTGTCCTGCAACCGCGCCCCAGGCGCCCCCGCCCAGCCGTCAGCTCCCTCCCGATCTGAAGGCTGAGGCCACTCCCGGGTGTGGGCAGCTTTCCGCGTAGCGTAGTGCAGGGAAGGGCAAAGCTGGGCAGCGGGGTAGGCATCCTCCCTTACCCTTAGCCAGATCCCCGGCTCACCTGGTGTCCGCGGCCCCCTTCTCAGCCTGCCCGGCCACTCTCCAGATCCCAAGATGTCCGCCCGCCCCCTGCTCGCCTGCCCGCTGCCTCGGCTTTCACTGCAGTGCCGCGGCCCCGCCCCAACCACAGTTGCGCTTGCGCGTCGGAAGACCGTGACGACTACAAATCCCGTCAAAGCTCTCCTCCTTCTTGCTTACAATTTTAAGCTTCCTAGGTTTAACAAAACTACAACGACCGACTGCCTTCGGCGGGGTAGGAGTGCCTTGGGGAGGGATAGGAGAGGCCTTATTCAGCCCTACACGAAATACACATCCCATCATACGCTGCTCCACTCCCTTCATTTTCCCCACTGAGCATTCTGGGAATTGTAGTCTGGAATCCCTCCTGTTCCTATTTCAGTGTTTATGGAGAGCCTCTGAGGATTAATGCCATTTGTTGAAGCCCATCTGTTAAGCCTCAGATTGCTGTAGGCCTTTTCTGTCTCCGGAGTCCGAGGACTGGCTGTGTTCAATTCACACACACACACACACACACACACACACACACACACACACGACTTGGAGGAAGTATTTGTCTGAATTCACTGCTTTCTAACACCACCTCTGATTCTCCCAAGATTCTTTCATCAAATATTTGTACTAGACTTGAGCCTTTTCCCAGGGATCAAGACCCAAGGAAAAGGGTAGGGAGCGAGGAGGCAAATACTTGTAAGAAACTAGCCAAAGCTTTTCAAGAATGTTTGTTCTATCCCAGCTATGCACACCTATGTGACCCCTCAAGGCCAGGACCTGTGTGCTTTCTAGTGACCGACATATATGTTGCTTAAAAAAACGTTGGCAAGTTTAATTTAATTGGACATGGAATTTGAAATGCCCTCTCTGAAGAGTTAATCCTCACATCCAAGCTGAGAAGAAGAGACAGAGCCAACCCTCAAAAATGAAAGGCCTTCTTGGCTTTCGCAGGACCTAAATAAAATCTGTTAGCTCTTCTCAACAGGGAGAGATACCCTGCTGCCTTCCCTGTAGCTGAGCCTATTATGGGAAGAAGGGCAAAAAAGGGCAAACCTGGTTGCAAACCCTATTATCCCTAGCATTGTCCTGCTAGAAGTCAGGATGTGGCAGGATGAAGATCTAGCCTCCCTCAAACCGTGGTCACAGTCTGAACCTCTTAAATGATCAAATATGGGCATTTCTAACTCTTGAACCAGCACTCAAGGCTTCACTGCTACCTTTCCAAAAGCTCTATCTTCAATACATGCCCTACCAATTTAGAGTAAATAATAATAATAATAATAATAATAATAATAGCTACCATTTATTGAGCACCTATTCTACTATGTGCCAGGCACTGTGCTAGGCACTTTTCGTACAATATCTAATTTAAATCCTCACAACAACCCTGTGAGGTAGGTATTATTATCGTCATTTTACATGAGGGAATTGAGGCTCAGAGAGATTAAATAACTCTCTTATCATGAAACCAAAAAGTAGTAGAGCTGGGATTCAAACCCAGAACAATCTGACTCCAAATCCCATGCTCCTGTGAATTAGAGTAGAGGCAGAGGGGAAAGGAAGGACCATATTCAAGAAAGATTGCTGGGGTGTAATGGATATGATATGCTGACTAGAAAGATGGGGGAAGAATTTAAGCCCATAACTGTTCCTAGCTGGTTAGCCTACATACAGTGTGATGAAGATAACCAGGATTGGAATTCAGGAGGAACACACTTGATGGGGGAATGAGTTGAGTCCATATGGATATGTCCATGGTGATGTCCAGTGGGTGATGATACAGATCCAAAATTTGGAGGGAAGTTGGGGCTGAAGATACATATTTTAGAATCACCGGCATATCAATGGCAATTGAGGACATCAGTATAGGTGACACCATTTGGCGAGTAAATATAGAGGAAAGAGAAGTGAACCAAAGAACACAAGGAGCACCAATATTGAAGGCATGAGCGATACTGGAGGAATTCTCAAGGGAGTTGAACATGGCAGAGTCAGAAAAGTTAAAGAAGCATAGGAGGCAGCCCTATAGTGGTGGCTACAGAAAGCCATGGCCTGGGCTCCTGGAAGGCAGGCAAGACTGAGTCACACTTCCAGCACAGCCCTTATGCACCAAAAACTCCAGAAGTATTTGTTAAAATGTCCCTACCCTGGTTTGCCCCAAAGCCTGGAGCTTAAGACTTAGTTGTACTCTTGACACCTCAGTCCTAAAAGTATGGAAGCTTAGGTGAGCCAGGAGAATTTATAGAAGAGGCTTAAAGAGATCATGATTTGTTTAAACTGTAGAATAAGGTAAAAAATAAAACCCGGCATTTTAGAGGTCCCAGAAGACCCCCTGCCCAACCTTTCTCTGGGGTATCATGGTTATTGTGAAATAAGGGTGTTGGGGTAGGAAGTGGGGTGAGAACAGCCTGTCAGTTGTTTACGGAGTCCTCTGCTGAGCCTGACCTGAGATCCAGCTTATGGGCTTTATCCAGGTAGGAAGATGATGGGGACATGTGTGGATGGTTTGGGGAGAGGGAAGTCAGGGGACCAGCCCCACAACTTTGGAGAGAAGGTCCAGCCCTCTGAGCAGGGACCAGCCCTGAGGCTTAAGTGAACTTGCATAGACACGTGTATGTGTATGTGTTTGTGTATGTATGTGTGCGTGTGAAAGAGAAGGAGAGAGGGCGAGAGAGAGAGGGAGAGAGGGAGAGTGGGATGGGCACTCTGTGGAAAGGGGAACAGTCTCTCATACATGGGTGAGAGGCTGGAACCCTCCAACAAAGCCTAGTGACTCAACATGTTGAAGTGTGGGTTTGGGGGCTGAACATCCTTGGGAAGCCCTGAGGGGCTGCTGAAGCAGGGTTCCTGGTCTCCTCGGAGGCTGGGCCTCCCCTTGATGGGGGCTCACAGAAAGTCAAACAGCCCGAAATTCTTGGCTGCTCCAGGCCCAGGAAAAATTGAGGGAAGAAAAAAGAAAGAAAAGAAATGTTTCAGGCCCAGAGGTGAGATGAGCCTGCTGGTTAGTAGGGTTAGGGGTCGGAAGGAACCAGCACACAGGGCAGGCATGGGGGTGTGGATGTAGGGGAAGAACAGATATGCTTCCTGAAAGCCACTAGCAGCTCAGGCAACTAAGGGGGTCCTTTGGGCCTCTAGTGAAGGCCAGCACAGGCAGGGATCATGTGGATGGTTATTATAAGTGACTATAGTTCTAGGGTGCAGGACTGGGGCAGCGATGGGGGTGCGGTGGGCAGTTAGGAAGAGGAATAAATGGAGCAAATATTTTTTGGTGTCAGTATTGTGGGGGAAAAGTCAAGAGATTGGCACACATGCTTGAGGAGATGCAGTTAATAGAGGGCTGATGTAGCTGACTGAACAGTGCAAGGTTGCTGAGGGGGAAAAGGCGGGGAGAAGGGGGTGAGCAGGGCCTCAAGGGCACCACTGGGGTAACTCCTGAAGTGTTTGTGGGGAATAAGGAGCAGCACCAGCAAGTCAGGTCCCAGTGACACGAAGGATCCTGGCAAGTCCTACGCAGCAGTTAGTGAGCAGAGGGACAAGCTGGGGCTGATGGCAGGTTAGGGGCCGCAGTGGCGATCGGTGGGTGCACCCCGCCCTCGCTGCGCCCAGCGAGCAGTTAGCGCGCCTGAATTTAGTTCAATTTATTTCCCTTTCAGGTACCAGACAAAGTAAAAAAGACGGACGGATGGAGAGAGGGACGCAACCGCCCAGGGGTGGGAGTGGGATGGACGTGGGGGAGGGGTCCTGTTCACATCACATCCACAAAAAACTCACTGGGGTTTCCCATGGCCATGCGGAAGGACTGTCTGCTGGCTGTCAGTTCGGGGGGCACGGAGGCCAGGTCGCGACCCGGAGGGGCTCCTGGGGGCCCCATGGCCGCGGGCGGAGGGGGCATCATCAGCATGGGGGGACCGTAGAGAGGGGGCACGCCAGGGGGGCCGTAGCTCGGATGCGTGTGGTGACTGCGCAGGCTGCTGGCCATTGAGTGGTGGCTGCGGTGGCTATGCTCGCTGGCGGCAGGACCTGAGCGCTCGCTGGGCGCCCGCTCCCGCGGCCCCCGCAGGCTGCTGCGGGTTGTGTGGTCCGACTCGCTGCCGCTGCCGCCAGACTTTGAGTCCCCCGCCTTCGGGTCCTTCTCCTTCCGTCGGTCACTGCCGCTACGGTTGGAGCCACTGCTCCGGCTGCCTGTAGGGGACAGGCAGGGACAGGATGGGGGATGCTCAGATCTTGCAGAAGCTTGGGGCTCACCTGTGCACCCCCCACCCCCAAGCCCCCTGCCTTACCTTCACTGTGCTGACTGCTGGCGCTGCCCCCACCATAGCTGTACCCCAGCTCTGGGAAGCCTGGGTGAGGGTTGTAGGGGTGCGGGGGCGGCGGGTACTGGTAAGGGAAAGCCATGGGCCAAGGGGCTGCCCCTGGGTGTGGCAAAGGGGCCAGCGTGTCCTGGTCAGAGGCGCCGCTGGAGCCATCGTGATCATGGAGGGACAGGTTGGCCATGTCTGCAGAGGGGAGGGGAGGGCCAGATGAGCTGGGTCATGCCCCTAGGTCAGGAGAGAAAGGTCCCCCAGTCTAGGTAGGGTGGGTACATTTGCGATGACACCAACAGCAGTGGTAGTTTGTCCCCCAAATAAGAGGAGGCACAGGTCAGAGATCTCTCACTTCTTCACACCCCCTCTGCCACCCACCTGAGATGGTGGAGAGGGAGACCCTATGGACACAGCCCCAAGGAAAACCCTCCTCAGGAGGGCCCTGAGTCACCACTTCAGATGCTCAGTGCCAAATCCTTACGCTCAACTCCCAGTCTCAGGGAGGCCCCCTTCCAAGCGTTTGACAGTTTCTCCTCCTTCCTTAGTGGGCCACAAGGAGCATAACTTTTAATTGGTAATTTTCTCCTTTGTTCACTTAGACGGTAAAGGTAGGGGAATGTGGGAAGCTGAAATAAATACCAGACAGGTATTGCATACCTGCGATTCATTAGGCACAATACAAAGCACTTCACCTCATGCAAATGTTATCACATTTTTTCCAGATGAGGAAAGTGAAGTCCAGGGAGGTTAAATGACTGGCCTGAGGTCAATCCAAATTGTAGCCAGAGCAGAAGCTAAGAGTTGCTTCCTTTCTTCTTACCTTTCCAGATGAGTCATTAGTAAGGAGTAGGGAACATTTTGGGGAAATTTAGGTGAAATTTTGCCCTCTCCTTTCACCTAGGACTAAAAAAAAGTACCCATTATAGGCCAGAAAGAACATAGGCCTTTCAGATTCTCCCCATACAAAAGCCCTTGGCCCAGATAAATTTTCTGGTGCTGCTGGAGAAGGTGGGAAGGGCTCAGAAAGAGAACAACTTAGGTGCCTCCTCTGCGCCCTCCACTCTGTTCCCAGGGAGGCCTCATCCTTCACAGCACTCATCTCAATGTATTAATGTGACCTGGTCAGGAGAGGGGGATTTGAGGGGGCTGAGGCAGTCTGTGGAGTCTACCAGCTAAGCCATCGACCTGTTAAGGCCTGCAGCTAGCACGGGGCTGGGGGTGGGGGTTGGTGAGAAGCAAGGGCCTGCCTTGGCTCATGCCCCAAGAGCTGGTGACTGTTTCAGCCTCCAGGTTGTTGTCCTGAGGGGAGTTAACTGTGGACTCCTGGGGCTGGCTACCCAGGTCACCAACTCTTTCCTTTGAGTCTGCCACATTCCCAGCTGAGGAGACCTTGGCCAGTGAGAAGAAAAAGACCTCTGTTAGCATATCCCTGAACTGGGCCTCTGGGGGCCTTGGCCCAGGGTAGAAAGAAGACCCAGGAGGCCCAGGGATAGAACAACATCTCTTGAGCAAAAACCACAACTGTCTTGAGAAGCTTTAGGTGTCCCTAGATGTTTGGGGCTAGGCCTCACTTCTGCTAATGATGGTAATAATAACCATATAGAATTGAGTCTAAAAAGCCATTAATTTTAAGGTGTATCCCAACTTTAGAGATATTGCAATGTGAAAAAAATGTTCACCTTAGAATCAATTAAATATATGAAAAATGGAGAACTTTTTTTAGAGCACTTACAGTCGGACAAACATGGTGCTAAAAGCATTATACACATTGTCTTAACCTCAAAACAGCTCTAAAATAGGTTCTACTATTACCTCCAAATTACAGATCAAGGAATTGAGACAATGAGAGGCAGTGTCACTTACTCATGTTTACATAGTCAGGGCGGAGTTAGGATTTGAATTCAGAGCTATCCAACTCTAAAACCCTATGCATCCACCACAGACTTGTGCTCTGCAGCAACAGCCTTTCTAACCCTAGAACCTAATCTGAAGCATTTTAAAAGTTAGCTTTTGGGGGCACCCGGGTGTCTCAGTCAGTTAAACATCTGACTCTCGGCTTCAGCTCAGGTCATGATCTTGCAGTTTGTGGGTTTGAGCCCCACATCAGGCTCTGCGCTGATAGTGCGGAGCCTGCTTGGGATTTTCTCTCTCCCTCTCTCTCTGCCCCTCCCCTACTTGTTCTCTCTCACTCTCTCCCAAAAGAAATAAATAAACTTAAAAAAAAAACAAAAATAAAAAACAACACACAAAGGTTAGCTTTTGGACTCCAGCCAGCAAGCACCCTTGGCTGACAAAAGGCTCCCTGAGGCAGAGGTGGCTGCTGGGAATGCTCCAAGTCCTGAAATGTCCTGTTTTGGGAACTCCCCTTCCTTCCCAAAGTGTGTCTATGTGCTCAGGAGGAGAAGGGGGGGTGGGGGGAGTTCCCTGAGACCTCTCCTCCTTAAAACCCTCACTGGCTTTGCACTCTCTCAGGATCAAGTCCAAACTGCTCAATGCAGCTTGCAGAGTCCTCTACAAGCTGGCCCTGACAGCTTTTCCAGTTTTGTCCCAAGGTCCAGCCTAGCCTCAAGGGTATGAGGAGGCTGGGGATGTGGGGCCTCAGGCCAGCCCTAGGTCTTGCCCTGGTGGAACCTGCTTGATGCTTAGAGGCTGATCAGGGGCCAACAGGAGGATCTGCATTTGACTTTGCTAAGACAATGTTTCTGCAATACCACACACCTAGGTAGCCCCAGATGGTGGTAAGAATGAGGACTCTGGAGCCAGAAAGACCTGGACCCCCAAGGCCTAACTCTGCTTCTGGCTGTGAGAATGGGTGGACTATCTAACATCTCTAAGTCTCGGTTTCCTCAGCTAAAATAGGGATAGTGATCCACCTCACCCAAGGGTGAGTAGGTGGAGGTTGTGAGGACTGAGAGTGATATGCTGCTTAGAAACAACCAGCATGGTGCCAGAAACACATCAGGCACTTAGAAAATGCCAGCCCCAAGACGGGGACGCAGAGAAGGTGAAAAGGCCTGACTTGGCTCTGCTTCTACTAGAGAGGGAGGCCTGTGTCAGGCCTTGAGTTGGGCCCCCAGCTCAGCTGCCTGCTCACGCTTTGTATGGGTTCCCTGGAGTCTGCTGCCACATCCCTGGGCACCTCCCCACTCCCAGCCAGGAGACAGAGCAAGGAGGTGGGGGAGGCACATACTGCCACAGAGGTCACCGAAGATGTAGTAGCACTGCTCGGAGAAGGTGATCTTGTTGACAGTGTGGCGGATGAAGCCGGCTTTCAGCAGGTTGCTGGCATATTTGCGGGCCTCTCGCCGGTCAGTGAAGCCTTCCACGTTGTGGTACAGCCAGTCCACCACATCTGAGCCTGGAGGCAAGGCAGCCACTTGATGGGGAGGCCCACCTGACTTGGGCTCATCTGACCTCACAAGAGCCATGAGGCTGGGGCTGGTTCTAGCTCAAAGGAGTGGCCCGAGGGCCACTTTAGCCCCCAGCCTGCCCTGCCCCATCACTCCCCACCCCGGCCTTCATCCCACCATGGGGCCCTCTCACCGATGAAAGCGTTGGGGATGGTAATCTTGAGCCACATGCGGTCACGGACCTCCAGCCCAGATTCAGGGGAGGCCATGGCTTTTACGATGGCGGCCATGTCACTGTGGATGGATAGGTGGAAGTCGTCTAGGCCTAGGGGTGGGAGGCAGAATGGTGAGGCAGAAAGGGGTTAGAGTTAGGTAGAGAAGAATTTGCATCGCAGCTCTACCATCTAATAATTGTGGACCAATGTTGGGCACATTACTGATTTCTAGGACACTCAGTTTCCTCTGTAAAAATAGGGACTTTAATATCTATTTCGAGAGTATATCTGAAGACAGAAATAATATAAATGAAGATGCTTAGCATAGAATATGTGTATTATAATGAAAACAGCAGTCATTTATTGAGTGTTACTTCATGCCACATATTGTGATTGAGGCTTCACTTATATTCTCTCATTAAACCCCCAGGAACCTGGTAGACTATGTATCATTAGTCCTGTTTTACTAGAGGAAACAGGCTCACTGGATGCTCAATACAGGTTCAGAAGCAAACACTGTTTAGTGAGGGTTAGGTGTCCACTGAAGGAAGCTGCAGTGTGAGGTAGCTAGGATGAACTCCCAGCTCCCTCTCACTTTTAAGCAAGAGTTTCCACGTGGGCCTTCATCAGTCCCTCCCACCTTGCCCCGTCTGGCTGGGCCTAGGGGGCAGGACTGGACACTCACGTTCTGTATCAGGGATGGAGCTGGTGATGGAAGAGCTGGTGGAGGTGATGGTGCTCAGGGAGGGGCTCATGCCATAGGCAGGGAAGGTGCCGGTCATGGCTGCAGTGTGGGAGACCCAGGCTGCAGGGTCAATGGGCCGGATGGGCTCGCCTGCAGGGAGGATGAGAGGTCAGGGGCCGCCTACCCTGTCCACTGCCAGGCCCAACAGGGTAGGTATGAAGGTTCAAGGCAACACAGAAGGAAGGAGAGACATGGCTCATGTATGCCAAGCACCAACTTTAGGGCTGAGTCCCCCATCCACTTACTCCTGGGCAGTGTGAAGCAACCACGTGGACTTGGGTCCCAGCACTTGGCTACAGTCAGGGTGATGGGCCTGAAAGCAAGGATGACCCTAGTGAGGGCAGGATGCGTGGAGGCCAGACCAACCCCCTTGCTTGAGAATCAGAAATGCCTGCCCCCTCCTTCCCAACATCCCATCCCATCCGTACCCCGGTTTGTGCACAATCTCCCGCAGTACCCGGACTGCGTCGTCATTACTCATGTTCTCAAAGTTGATCTCGTTTACCTGGGAGAGAGGGCCAGGAGTGGGATAAGCAGCTGGGTTGGGGAGGTGGGTAGGGAAGCAGAGCTTGGTGGATCAGGAGGTCTTCCCCCTACCAAGAAGTGGCCTCTAAATGAGCAGGGTACAGAGGGTAGGAATATCTCCCTTCTCCCCACCCACACCGCCACACCGGGTGGGCAGTGGTACCTGTAACAGCATATCTCCCGGCTCGATGCGTCCATCTGCAGCCACAGCCCCACCCTTCATGATAGAGCCGATGTAGATGCCTCCATCACCTCGCTCGTTGCTTTGGCCCACAATGGAGATGCCCAAAAAGTTGTACTTTTCTATAGAGAGTAATAAGACCTTAAGAGGGGAACAAGGTTCCTACCTAAATTCCAAGCCCTTTATCAGTCAAGGGTGGAAAGGGATGGGAACTAACATTCATTGAACCTGAATAAGGTCCTGAATTCAAGATGGTCAAGAATATTTCCATTTAATCCTTGTTAGTTCTGCCACAGGGACTCTTAGTCCCATTTTACAAAACAGTCAAATGAGGTTCAGAGAGCTTCAATGACTTTTCTAAGCCATTACGTGGCAGGATTCAAACTCAGGCTTAAATTCCAAGGTTGGGGCTCTTTTCACTATAGCCAGTTATTTCCTAAAGAGAGTGCCTATGACAGACATCAGAGAGCAACAAGCAATGGCTGAAAAATGGGAAGGGGGATAAGAATCAGAAATCACTTCCTCCAGGAAGCCTTCCTTGCCATTCTCTGCTTCTACAACTCTCTGTGCTGATCTCTGTCATGGCCCTGATCATGAGATACTGAAACGATCAGTTTATGTACCAGTTTATGTTTATGAGAGAGAGCTCCTCGGGGGCAGGGAATGTATCTTATGCCTCTCTGACCTCCTCAAGTTTGCCCAGTGTCTGGTATATAAATGTTCAAGAGTTGTTTCACCAGACTCACCCATGTTGAGAGTGACTGTGATGATGTTGAGTGACATGGTGGAGTCCGTGATGCTGCTGAAGGACGAGGACTGGAATAGATAGAGGCCTTGAGCAGCAGGTAGGGGTCCCAAGAACTCACTGTTCCCACCTAGCTCTTCCACAAGGAGAGCCTTCAGTACCCCCTCCCCTCTAAGGCTCTAAGCCTGGCCCAATAGGAGGGGGTCTAAGGAAGCACACACCCTGGATCTGCCTGGACAGGGCTCAGTCTGCCCCCACCCATCCCTCAGGCCCCATACCCGCTCAATCCGCGAAACCTTCTGCTTCCTCCGCCGCCGCTTATGTCTTCTCATCAGGCGTGAGGCGCTGCTCTGCTCTGTGGAGCTGCTGAACCTGGGGGGCCCACAGTCGTTCCCCACCAGGCTGGCCCAGCCCTGCCCCACAAGAGGCACTGCAGGGCCCAAGTCCCCCACGCAAAGCCCACAGCCCTCCCAGGGTCCCAGCATCCTTAGGGGTCAGGGCTCTTGGAGGGGCGGTTACCTGCCCCATAGTACCAATGAAACCAAAGCCCCACCTGCTGGTGGAGTCATCCTCATCCGAATCAAAGAAGCTGGTGGTCTCTAACTCGCTGCTCATAAGGGTGGATGAGCTATCGTAACCCCCTGGCTCTCGCCGCCGCTCCCCCTTTGCAGTTCCATTTAGCCGGGTTGCTGTAGGGAATAGAGGCAGCTGGGTTCACAGTGTCAACGCAGGAGGGAAGGACAGACACAGGGAGGGGCTAGGGGCTGCACCGGGGCTAGGCATATCCAGAGCTCAGAACAGGGCTGAGGGCAGCTGAATGGAGGAGTGGAGAAGGCGTCTGTTTAGGGAAGACGCACTGTGTTCTGGGCCGTCCCTCCTGCGTGGCCGCTCACGCTGGGCTGACACCAAGGAGTCCGTCTCTGTGTCATTGTCCAAGTTCTCCTGGCTGCCTCCACCAGCATGAGGGCTGCAGGGAAGAGAAGACTTGGTGGGAGAGGGGGCAGGGCTGGGGGCTCCCTCCCCCAGCCCTGGGCTGAGCTGATGCGGCCCTTCCCCAAGGGCCCTCTCCACTCTGAGGTCACACTCACTGGAAGGATGGGGGCCGGGAGTCCCCAATGCCTCCTGTGCGTTCCATGGGTGGTGGCAGTTCTGATGGGTTGTCAGCACAGAAGGGAGCAGGCTCTGGGTGTGAGCCCTCAGCAGACACCAACTGATGGGGAAAGAATGGGTGGGTAGTAGGTACAGGGGCGCCAGGGAAATAGCAGATGGCTTCTGGAAGGGCATGCAGACTTGGGGAGAATGAAGCAGGGGACATGGAGGAAGAAGAGACAGGACTGTGCAAGGTCAGCTGAGGCAAGGAATGGACTCAGTGCTATCAGCACTGATGGGGGGATGGGAGGCATGGGTTGTTGGAAGTGGCATGGGGGCAGGGAACAAGGGTCAGTGGTCCAAAAGAGAGGTTGGCTGGAATCTGAGGCAAAGTGCTTCAAAAGGCATAGGAGACATTGTCCTACAATGTCCCACATTTCCCCCTACCCCCGGCCAACTAACCTTTCACCAAGGCTACATAATCTGAGGGGAGAAACAGTTCAGGTAGAAAACTCAAGGAAGATTCAGATATTGAAGCATAAAACCACCAGCTACAATCTTAGCAATGCTTTTCCTCTGTCCAGCCCACCATAGGAATATAGGAGGAGGGGTGCTGAGGAGAGCTCCTTACCCAGGACACCACCCGGCCATTGAAGCAGGGCAGCTTGGCATTGTCGTCAGAGATTTCCTCCTTCACCACTCTGCAGGGAAAGGGTGGGGGTCTCAGAATGAGCTTTCTGGGGTGGAAATGGAAGTGTCCTCACAATCCTAACTCAGGGGGTCCTCCACCTAACCTGGGAATCAAACCACCAGCCTAAGCCTTTCAAATGGGAGCAGAAGTGGGGGTCACCCAAGGACAGCTCTTTAGCACCACCAGGAAGACACCAGCCCTGCCCAGGCCAGATGCTGCCCTAGAGTGTCCTCTTAGTCATCAGGTGATTGCAAATTACACCTGACAAATTGCTGTCCCCCCTAGTGTGGCCATTCCCTAAAATCTCGAAAGGGCTTTACCTAGCCCCAACATAGCTCTTTTGGGCTAGACCTATTCTTTCCCTCTGACCCTAAACTAGGAAAAAGTACACCCTTATTTCTCTTTCCCTTCTTAGTTGGGAATCCTGACATTCTTCTGGAAGGTGTGGATGAGGAGTTAAAGGAAATTAGGAAAGAGAAGGGAAAAAGGTATTTACTGAACATCCTCCACTGCCACTATGGTAATAGCAACAAACTGCTCTCATTTACTGGGCATGTATCATGGGCCAAGCACTAAGCTAAGCACTTTGCTTATTTCATTTCATTTAATACTCACTGCAATGCTGAGATAGATACAGATGGGGAAATTAAGACTTAGTAGGTTCAGAAATTCACTTACAGTCACATCACCAAGAAGAGCTGGAATTTGAATCCTGGTCAGCCTGACTCTTTAGCCTTTATTCTTAACTATTATGCCATCTTATCTCCCTATAGTTAGAATGTATAATCTTCACATCACCTTCATTGTGTGGACAATATCCTCTTTTTATGAGTAAAGAAATGGAGAAACATTCAGTAACTTGCCCAGGGCCACAGAGCAGAAAGACGTCAGAACTAAAATTCAACCCCAAGCTTGCCTGACTCTAAAACCCATGCTCTTCCCATGGTACTTCGCATTCTTTCCTGTACAGTGAGAGGTGATGTGGATCTGTGGTGGGTAAGGGTTGGGGAGACAGGGATGTAGGGCATGGCAGGGGTGGGATGTGTATACAGGCATGTAGTTTGGCTTGAGGGGTGCATCAAGGTGATAAGTCAGACTATGACTACAGTTTGGGGACCCCCAGACTGTGTCAAACACCCTAGGAGTACAGAGTTGGAAAGATGCCATCAATGGCAAGAGGAAGACATGTGCCTGGGATTGTGAGCAGAGAGGGAAGATAGCAAGGAAGGAGGCTGGGAAGCCTAGTCCTTCCTTGTTCTTGGAGCAGCTTCTGCCTAGAGCTGGGAACATGCCTGGCTCCTTGTGATGCTCATATTCTTGGACTCACAGCCAAGTCTGAAGACTGAGCCTGCCCTTCTCCCTCCCATCCAGCTCTGGCTCCTACACCATTTCCAACCCCACAAAGACCCCAAAAAAGCATCACAAGTCAGGCCCATGATGCCAGAAAGCCTAGAGACAGAACATGCTGAAAAGAAGGGACATGGAAGTAGCTCAGACTCACCAGCCAGTCTGGCCATGGGGTACCCTAAACTTGCAGCCCACAAGGGGAACTGGGACTCACAGGAAAATGGGGTATGTGGGCTAAATGGCAGAGACTATGATCTGCTCTGGAGAGGGTCTCCCTATAGTGGGAAACTGCTGCTGAGTCCCCACCACTCACTCCCCCAGCAGGCCCCACCACACAGCTCCACGCTACAGATGTTTCCTCTCTTTCTAGGGGTCACCGACAGGTCGCCAAGGCTCTGCTGACTCACAAGGATCAGCTGATCTTCAGCAGCAGCCTTGGGGGACCTCAGACAAGCCTCCCCCTCACACCACGGAGATGAATGGTTCAGAGTTCCATGCCACACACACACACACACACACACACACACACACACTCCAAGCAGAGTTGGACAAATCTGGGTTCTAATTCTGCCACTTATTAGCCCTCCTATCTCAGAGAAGTTTCTTAACTTTTCCAAGCCTTTGTCTTGTCCTGGTAAGTGGGATTTGTAAACGCCTGGCATGGTCTAGGATTACAATAAAAGCTAATTACTAACCGTGTCAATTTTTAGCAGGGTCTATTCTCTCTTTCCAATTATGTGTAAATTTCTAAGGGCAGGGACCAAACAAATCTGCTCACTATTGTCCATTCAAATAAAAAGCCTTTGCTAAGAGCCCAGCAGGTTTTAAATCCTATGCTGGCCATTGTATAAAACCTCAAGAAGCATCAGACCAGGAGCCCGCCTTGTCCTTGGAGGTTATGGTCCAACGGACAATTCACACAAGTATATGGCAAGTGGGAAGTAGTCAGAACCACAAGAGCAGCAGATGTGTTCACTGGACAGATGTCTGTTGAGTAGGTGTCTTTGGTGTCATGTCCTGGCTAGGAGCTGGGTTGGTATAAGGGTAAACAGGATAAAGTGTCATAACTTTAAAAGCTAAACCCAGAGGATGGGAAAATTTGGCCCCGGGAAGACAAGAGGAGTGTGCTCTCAGTACCAAGTGCAGAGGCAAGGCAGTGTGTGACATGGAGTGGGCAGGAACATAGTGGCCCAACTTCTCATGTTGTTCCTACCTACGGCTCAAGGCCACTCTAATATTCATCCACCATCTCCCTCAGTGGTGAAAATGTTTATTCTTCCTCCATTATCCAAGTAATTTAAGAGGGTTGGGCTTACCCTAGCTTGACAAATACTTCTGGAGACCAGATGGGAGTTGGGGAGTCCTCAGGCCTTATAAGCCAGAACCTTAGAGGCTGAGCCTGGAGAGCAGCCTTCCTCCTCTGACCCACTCTCCATCTGTCAGCAGAGGTTACTGGCCTCTGCCCGACCCTGGTCTCATGGGGCTAGGATATGTGGCAACCCTATCATTTCTACAGTTTGCCAAGGCTCAGCATCTCCTTTGGAGAGGATGTATCTGTTAAAGTGATAATAATACCTACAATTGTGTGATTAAGGTCTTAGACTTTGGAGCCAGATTCCTGATGTAAAATCAAGCTCTGCCACTTACCAGCTATGTGACCTTGGGTAAATTACTTAAGTTTTCTGTGCTTTAGTTTTTTCATGTAAAAACTGAGGATATTACTACTTATTTCATAGGGCTGTTAAGATGACTGAATGAATAAAGATTTGAAAAGCATTTAGATCAGTGCATGTATACCAAAGTACCATAAAAAGAATTTGTTAAATACATGAAATAAATATATACTTCTTAGCTACTAGTCCTGTGACAAGACAGCCCTACCACGTCTCCTGCTCATTAATCCTTCTGGGGATAAAAACAAAACCAATCTCCTCCTTTAGCTTTGTTCTCAACTCTGTTAAAACAGTCTACTATAACATTTTGCAAACGATGGTTCAAGTACCACTAATGTATGCAAGATCACTTCAGGTGTACCTGATGAATATTTAATGCAATAGTTAAGTATTTTTTTTAACATATTTTAGAAAGAAATACAAATAGAAAATCAGACTGTGATTTCATATTACTGACTGGGTCAAGCTAAGAAGGAGTGAGTGGGCTGACAGTGGATTTAAAGAATAGTATTAAGTCAACAGTGAGCAGATGTAACTATGATTGTAGTTAGGCCTGGCTTGATAGCAGCCCGGGCGGAGTGGGAGGCAGCCCAGAGAGGTCTAGGTTTAGGAGGTGGGAGCTAAGCCCAGTGGGTTCAGGGGTGAGTTGGGAGTGGAGACACAGGCCTACCCTAGTCCCTTAAGGCAAATGACCCCAGCACACTGGACTCTAACTGATTTCCCCTATCCCATACCCTGTGGCAGCATCTTGGTCTCTTCCAGCTCTGTTTTTCTCTTACCAGACCAAAGCATCTGCCCCCTCACTCTCACCCCTTGCAGATCGATCGATCCCTCTTCAGAATCTTCCAATCAGGAGTGTCTGTCCCTGGACTAAAGCCAGACAATGATTACTACACTACAAGTACCTCACCCCAGGGTAGGAACAACAATAGAAACAGGACTGGTCAGAAGATGCATAGCACTTCCCACTGCACAAAGCGTTCTCACACATAGGATCTCATGGGCTCATCAAACCCTGAGTTCCATGGGGAAACGTGACAGCAAAACATGCTAGGCAGAAGAGAGAGAAGATGCTTGCTTTCCAGGGCCAGGAGGGCAGGGGTCTTGGAAGAGAAGCCAGAAATATCAACACTGGGGAAGAGAACATCTCCCCTCACTCAGCTCTGGGGCCTCAGCTCCAAAGAGCAGTGCAGGCCTCAGGCTAGGGCAGGAGAGACAGCCTTTAGGCCTAGAGGGCCCCGGGAAGGCCTTCCCTACAGGCCTCCAGGCCCAGTGCCCAGTTAGTGTGGGGCAGGCAAGCCTGGGGGCCTCCCCTTCCCCCAGTCCCCTGGGAGTTATGGGGGGGGGGTTGTGGGGGTTGTGAGGGGATGGGCCAGGCTCCCCCTCCCAGGCCAGCTGCTACAGAACCTTCCGGCTCCAACATTCCATCCCCTCTTAAAGGGAAAGTCGCTGCTTCCAAACTCAGCCTGTCCAAAGCCCTGCAGCTGGGTGGAGAAGACCCCGCCAGGGAGGGGAAGATGAAGAACACTAAGAGACTCTTTCTGGCCCTCCCATCCAGGCTCTGAGGCCCTTTCCAAGGTCTCCCCCTTGGCCACCATCGGGAGGAAAAAGGCCCCAGTTCTGAAGGGAAATCAGTACCTAGGCTAGTGGGGACTTCTCAGGGGTCAGGCACTCTGATTCTCTGACAACATCCCGAACACCCCACAAGGGAGGGGAGACAGCTAAATAAACATTAGGTTTGCTGACCTTAGCTTGCAGCCTTAGTCCCTGAGCCCCCCCAACTCCCCCTCCCTCCAGTTCAAAGTCCCCAGCAAAGCCCCTGGAAGCACTACTCCAAATATGGCTCTGAGTCGTGGAGCTGAAAAGATGGAGAAGAAGGCCGAGTGCCAAACATCCTAAGTCTATGCTAAAAGGTGGCTCCCATGGCAGGAGGAAGGTTAGGGACTCTGGCTCTGGAATCGGGTGGAGGGGGGTGTGTGTGTAAGTGGGCCGCTGGTCTCTGAGGAGGTGAGGAGGCTCAGAACTCCGGTTGCTCTTGGGGAGTTGGTCGTCCTCCTAAACTAGGGGGGGCCTAGGTCCCCCATAAGAGGCAAAAGGAGAATCCCTAAAGAGGCTGGAACTCCAGCTGAAAGAGGCGGCCCAAATGGCCAAGTCGCCCCTAGAATCCTTAGTAGGGCCAGAAGCCAGTGTAGCAAGGGGAGTCCAAACTGGCTGAGTGGGCCGCGAGAAGCCGGAGGGGCCCGGGTCCCCCAGAGGTGAGGCGGGGTCCATCCTCACCCGAAATCGTCGTCCATAGACTTGAAGAAGAACTTATAGCTGGGTCGCTGCAGAACGCCCTTAAAGTCCGCCAAGGTGACGCGCTCGGCGGGCAGGGGCAGCTTCACCAGGTACGGCGTCTCCTGCCCGTCCAGGTGGTAGATGATCTTGGTCTCGCCCATGGCTCCGGCCTCGGGCCCCGGGGCCCGCGCGCGGCCTGCTCCGGCGGCCGGGCCGGGCCTTTCGGGCGGCGACGGCGCTCGGCGCGGCCCAGCGGTTCAGCCTCGCTCGGCAGCCGGCCGCGGCGCCAGCTCCCTTGTTCTCCGGCCGCTCCCGGGTCCCAGCGCCGCCTGCCGCTGCCGCGGCCGCCGCTTCCGCTCCCCACTCTCCCGGCTCGGCTGGCGACTACGACTCTTCCGGTGGCCGTGGCCCTCCGGGTTCTGGGCTGCGGCTGGGCCCGCTCCCCTCCCCCGACCCGGGCGCTGCCCCGCCCCAGCACGAGCCCCGCCCCCGTCCGCCGCCGAGCCGCGCTGGCCTCACCGCAGATGGCCCCGCGGACACCCAGCCTACCCGCTGAGCTGCAAGCTTGGCCTCAGGCGCTCAGGTCCCAGGCCCGCGGGGAGATTGGTGGCAGTCGCCTAGGCCCCCAGAAAGGAAGGGTAGATCTCACCAGGGTGGCTATGTTCCCGGACTCACCAAGGCCCTGGCTCTGGACCCAGGGGGGGATCTATCGGCTGTTCCTCAGCAGCCTGGGACGGGTGTAACACAGGGGTCACTTTGGTCCCCAGAGTTGGGGGGGAGGGGGGATGTGTGATTCTGACCAGGTATCAATGGAGGAAAGTGACCTCCACATGGCCCTTTAGGGTCTTTTGAAAAGCATAGCTGCTGTCACTGAGTCTGTCAAACTGAGTTCCTTGAGGACAGAATGGGATCGAGTTCTGATTTCTTCTTATAACTTCAATACAATACCTAGGTGCAAAGCAGTGGCTTATTAAATGGATTGATGCAGAACAAGTGCAAGAATGAAAATGAGTGCATGACTGGGACAGTAAGAAACCAGAACTAGGTGTAATCGGTCCCTAATAGATTTTCTCACCCCTTAGCTTTTAATTCATTCAATAAAGTGTCCATTTAGGTGCAAGGCATACTGTAGGGGATAAAGCAAAACAAGACAGGTAAGACTACTCTCAGGACTTTCACTGATCTGAAAAGAAGCACACAAGCTTGTAATAAATAACTTCAGAGTGACACATGCTACGAAAAAGATAAAATGGAGCAATGTGATAGTAAAAGGGAGAAGAGAATTATGGGTGGTTAGGGAAGGCCTCTTCCCTTTGAGCTAAGACAGAATGGAAGCAGCAGCAGCTATAAGAGGGTCTGGTGTGGGGGAAAGCATTCCAAGCAGAGGGCATGGCCCAATATAAAGACTCAAGGCACAAATAACTCTCTCCCAATTTGAGGAACAAGGAGGCCATTGTGACTTTAGTGATAGTAGTAGATGAGGCTGGAAACATAGGCTGGGACTAGACCACATAGGTCTTTTAAGGCCACAGTAACAAGTGTGGGCTCCTCCCACTCCATTTTGTATCGTTGTCTAATTAGCATTTTCAGAGTAAGTACCTCTTCCACACAACTCTTCTGCTCAGGAACCTCTCGACATTCCCCCAGTGCCTTCCAAATATTCTTAGCACTGTATTCAAAACTCTCCATAATCTAAACTGCCAACCTCTACAGCTTTTTGTTTTATAATATGCTGGCTATATTTTTTACTTCAGCAAATCAACCTAATTGCTAGTACCTGCACATATCTTGTGCATTTTCACTTCATACCCTTTTTTTTTTTAATTGAATATATGTGCATGTTAAGCTCTTAACAGCATTTCTCTGTCCCATTTTCCTCCCTACCCCAGTATACTTTTAAAGCTTACACTATTTCTTGATCTATACATTCTAGATATTGCATATTACTTCCAATTTTCATTGATGGATTTATTTTTCTTCCACCTTCCCCCTAGCCTCTTAAAATAGTAAAATTATCCTTTTTGGTTAAATCAGTATAGATTTTAATATTGACATTTTCACTGAGTAAATGCTTCCTTCACAACTTTTTATTTCTGCTGGCATTAATCATAGCCTTCCTTTTTCATTTGCTTTTTTATATATCTACCATTAAGTCTTACTACATAATCTAAGTTTCTCAATACATATTGTTTACATAGTCAAATATATTAGATTATCCAACCATTTTCTCCCTTGGAACCTTCTGCTCTCTTGCTCTGGTCGGCACTGTTGGATGTCTCAGCCTATGCACAGCTCTCACCCTGGGACTTCTCTGCATGATGTTCTGAATTACCTCTCCTCTGTGTTGGATCCCCATTTCCTGGATACTTTTTACTCCTTTGCTTTGGTAAAGCACACCCTTTGGTGGCTTACTTTGAGAGTATGGGAAATAAAACCCCTTTTGAGAACTTGCAAATGTGAAAACATGATTGAGTTGAAAGTAATTTTCCTTCAGAATTTTGAAGGTATCACTACATTGTCTTCCAGCTTCCAGTGTTGCTATTAAGCAGTTAGATCTCTATTTTTCCCTAAGGTTTTGCACATGACTTGTTTTTACTCTTTCTGTAAGTTTTTAGAAGTTCCCTTTATTCCTGAGGTTCTGAAATTTCATGGCGATATATCTTGGTGCTTATTCACTGTGCTAGGCACTTAGTGAGTCCTTTCCATCGAGAAATTCAACAATATTTCCTTACTTAGTAACATCACTACTATCTTCCCCATACTTTTTACAACTTGTTAGATGTTGGACCTTCTGGATTCTTCCTTTATCAACCATTCCCTTTTATTTTTGAATGAATGCATCTTTTTGCAAGATTTTCTTAACATTATTTCCAACCTTTCCCCTATCCAATTGGATAGGTAAAATGTCACAACTCAAAATTCAACTACATAAGGATGGATAACATCTCCATCCTATTCAGTTCTCTAGTCCTCCAATTCTCAGTAGGAAACAATTTACTTAATTTCTAAAAACTTGTTTGAAAAAAATTTTTGTTATCTAGTTCTCCCTTTTCATAGTACTGTCTTCAGACACAATATTTTTTGAGAATAATTATAGCTAGCCCCCCTCCCTGAGGTTTTCAAATAACTCCCTACTTTGTCATGGTTTCCTCGGTTTCAATTTTGTTTTGGTCTCTGCCTTTCATGTTCAAAGTTTCCTCAAATGTTTGATAACCATCGGCAGTCTATTCACATTTAAGAGTGAAATACTAAAAAGCTGATTGGAAGCTCTGTCGAGGTACAGGGCTTTTTAACTAACAGGATTCACTGTACGATGATCAAATAGGGTAAAGATGGTTTTTTGTTTTGAGAAAACAAAAAGTATAAGTATTGAAAGGCTTTTTTTCCCCTGCACTTATTCAGCTTGTTTTTGCCTGGTGTGTGCTGATATTCAGAGCCCTACCACTCATACACTTTCACTTAATCCCTCATTTCCAATCTAGCCCCTCACCCGCATCCCCATGTCTGCTCTTGAGTCCAGAGGCTCTAATATCTTTTCCTTAAAGTTCTGAAATTTCATGGGGCTATTTCATTCATTCTACTGGGCACTCATGAGCTGTTAGTCTGAAAAATCCTGCCTTTTGGGTTTAAGAAAACTTCATAAATATTTCTTTTATAATTTCCTCTCCATTTCTTCAGACTAAATCTCCCATTTCTTGCAGGACAGTTGGGGTAATTACCTGGGTAAACCAGATGAGGTAGAAACCTGGGGAGCCTTTTCTTATACAGATCTTTGATTCTCCTGCACCCACCCCATTCTCAGCCCCAATCCTTATCCCCTTTGCTGAACCTCTTCTGGGTTCAAAAGGGCACACTGGGTTTGCTTCTTGTTAATAACCACCTCAGCAGAGAGAACCCATCTCATTCTGCTCTGTTAAATCAACTTTCACTCTTTGATTTATTTTTCATTTTCCAAAATGTTAATGTCTCTTATTCACTGTGATCACCTCTGGTTTTCCTTATTGAGTCATGTGCCTTTTTTGAAGAATTTCATTACTGGCATTTGAATGGGGTTTTTGAAAAAGTAAGACAAAAAACAAAACAAAACAAAACCCCATGTGTTTAGTATACCACATTTAAATGGAAATCCTTTGCTTTGTTTTTAATATCCCCTTCTACCCTTTCCTGCTTTTAGGCCAGTCAAGTGTCACAATCCTCTAATCCTTCCCTAATTACTCTTCTGGAAGGAATCTCTTCCTTCTAAAAAGTTCTATAGGCCACCTCTAATCTCTGCTACCCATTAGGTACAAATCAGAGATGCCCTAAAGTTATTTGTATTTAACAGCTCCTAGTAGTCCATGCCTTAACCTTCATATGCCCTCTAGGCACTAGTTCCTACATATGAAAAAGCAGAAACTGAGATTTACTGAACAAGAAAAGTAAATTAAGCCAAATCCTGTTTTTTCACTCTTTAGAAATACTCGGTACTGCCCATTCACACCCTTGAATACAATTCAGTATTCTTTTCCTCAGCTTACTCCTTTTTACCCAACTAAAATGAATAATGGCAACCATTTTCTGTGATGTCCAGGAGGATCACTGGTTACCAGTAACATTTGCCACAGTTTAAGTGTCAATAGGGTAAAGGTTTTAGGACAGCAAAAAAGAGCTTAAAAAGATGAGACAGAAGAGCATGTCTCATAGTTGAAGTTAAAGGGGACAACAGAGCAAAATGGCAAACTCCAGCTTTATCAATGACCAGTTATAGGACCTCTCTGAAAATTAGGTTCTTCATCTGAAAATGGGGATATGACCTATTGTCTACTGTGAAGTTTAAACACATGAAAAGTATTTAGCAAAATGCTTACCATACAGTAAGCCATTTCATAGGATCTTTCTCTGTTCTTAGGATACTCATTGCTGGCTTGGGGTTATATTTGCCTCTGGAGGCAATTTCCCTTCACTGAGACACTGAATATGCTGAAACATAAAGAATTCTAGATTATGAGATTCAAGCCCTTAGCTTTGCTCCTCAAGAGTCTTGAGACCTTAAGCAAACTTCCTTATCTTTAAGATGCTGAATATCCCAGTTTCCCTGATAATTGTACTGGATCTATTGCACAAAGCATGGCAGTTGGTCAATGGACTTTACATATGTTTGGATCATCACCCTCTGACAGCAAAGTGTTTGCATTAGGACTTTCTATGGAAATAGGCTCAGGAATACTACTCCAGGACCACAAATTGGTCCACAGAGGCTGGAAAAGAATCTAGGCCTTTCACTACCCTTGAGCCAAGGCAATGGTCAATTAGCAAGGCACCACAGTACCACCTAGTGGCAGTAACACCCTTCCTCTCCCTCTCTCCCAGGTGTTAAGGAAAAGCTGCCAGGTTCAGAACTCTTTGGTCACCTATTTTAAGAGCTGATCAGTCAGAGTTGGAGAGAAACCAAATACATCCCCCTCTTTTTTTTTTTTTTAATATTAACAAATACAAGCAGCAGAAAGGGCCAGTTGCTCTCTGCTGTTCCCTGAGGGAAAGCCAGAGCACAAAACTATTCCTCTGGGCTTCCTCTAACTGCAGGGCTTGCCTTGCTCCTCTTTAGGCAGAGCTTTGTTCCAGCCCAACTTCCCTTTTCCCAACTCCCCAGTCAGGATGGGAGGCACATGGTTACTGGAGGTGGGAAGAATACTGTAGTTCCAGCCTCTGCTCCTTTAAGTCTCAGCTTGGATGGTGATCACTCATCCTTCTGCAACTAGCCTCCCATTTGCTCTGGTCCAGAAGCCGGGAGGGCTATCAACACACCCATAGGAGCAGGCGGTGTGACTTCAGTCATCTTCAGATGATTCCTCTTCTGCCTCTTTTAGCCACTGGATGAACCTCTGCAGCTGTAAGGAAGCAGAGTGGAAAGCTATTGAGGAAGGGGAATATAACCCTTCTGTTCTCCTTAGCAGATAAACAGCTTGAGCAGCCAGAGTCCCAGGGACCAACCACCCTGGAATCTATGACCAAGAGCCAGGGACCAGACAACCATTGTGGTCACAGGAGGGCAGCCTGACTCACCTGTTGGTTCTTGCGCAATTGCTGCCCCTTATCAGTCATATCCCTTTGGCTGAACCAGCTCAGGATTGTTTCCTCAGCCAGGATCTCTAGCTGGTAGAAAGCCATCAGCACCTGCAGAAGGCCAGCAGAGGAGATCTCAGGGACCTCAAAGAACCCAGCAAGATATAATAGATAACAGAGAAAGAGGAAGCGAGATCTTAGCACCTCTTTCCACCAAACTATCAGCTTCCTTTTAAACACCAAGCAGTTGCTTTAAAAATAGACAAGAATGAGCTGTTCACTCTGCTACTGGGATAGGTTTAACTTCTGGAACTTTTGTTTGGTTCCTGGGATAATCACCAAATGGTTGCCTTACTAGCCTGGCTCCAAGCTGTACATCCTAGCAAACAGCATGATAATAGGGGTAGATGGTGCTATTAATCAAACCCCATACTGGATTCATGTCAGCCTGTTTTGTGTCTCTATGAAGGCAGCCAAGGTCTGTTTCAAAGCAAATGCAGGACTAGGGGGCTTGAGGTATTCACCTTGGCCAGGGAAGTACTAAGAGCTTCATGCTCCAGGAAGAAGTCCTCAATGGCTGCCAATGCTTCCAAATGATCAGCTGCACGCTTTATGTAGTTCCTAAAAACAGGACTCCAGGCTTTGAGAAGCTATGGAAGAAAGGAGAAGGGAACTGCAATATATTCCTGAGCATGCACCTAAATCTAGATAGCAAAGAAAGTCAATATCGATAACAGAGGACTATCAGGATATGGGAAAACAAGCGGGAGATGATACAGGCCTGAGGAATCATGTCAGAGGGACTTGGGAGTTGCTGGCAGTCAGGGTTGGTGAAAAAGAAAAGATTTCCCAGAGAAGGTAAAAGGGGGTCAGATGCTACAGGCTGCCTCAACATACCTATTGCCAGCCTAAAGGTTGATCTCATTCTGTGCTAAATCATTTCAGTCAGAGAGTATAAAAGTCTAGGACTATTCTGGATATATCTTTGGGCTGCTCTTGTACCCAATCTATACCCAGAGGCAAGGAGAAAGGAACCACAAGTAACACATATCCCACAGTAAGATATTTAAAGTGAAACACAGCAAGAATGATGATCTGCCACCACCCAATCTCTCGTCTTCAGCCCATCTTTACTCACGGGAAGCAGTAGGGCGCAGTAACGGTTTGGGTCCAGCAGGGAATCCATCTGTTGGAAGGGGAACTCCAGGACCACGTGGCTCAATACCTGCATCACCTCCTTTAGACTTATGTTGTAGGCGTATCTGTGGGAAGACTGGGGTGACACCAGGGCCTTCACTGGCCCTTTCAGCTTGCTTGTAGGACCATGACTTTGACAGGACACTGGGGGAGAAGTCAGATGGAACAACATGCAAGGGGAAGACTTTGGAAGAGGGAAGTCTATGCTGAGGCCAGAACCTAACATTCTCCTTGAATCATCCTAATTCTCTACTAGCCTTGCTCACTTGGGATGTTGAGGGAATCAGTTCCTATCTGGGAAAGAAACAGGAGAGAACCTCTACCTGCCTGGGATTACCCAGCGGACAGGAGCAGAGGGAAGGGCTGCTCTTACTTGAGAGAGTTGATCTCTAGGACTAGATTGTCACAAGAAATGTTCTCCTCCTTGCCCCGCTGTAGTGTTCCCAGGACTTCATTCTGGAATACTAAAATCAAACGAAAAAGTTCATGAGCCAACATCACTCCAGAATGCTTTAAGTTCTCTACTCCTGACCTTATCATTTATTTATTTTAAATATTTATTTATTTTGAGAGAGAGAGAGAGAGAGAGCATGAGCAGGGGAGGGACAGAGAGAGAGGGAGAGAATCCCAAGCAGGCTCTGCACTGTTAGCGCAGAGCCCAACGTGGGGCTTGAACTCATAAACTGTGAGATCACGATCTGAGCCGAAATTAAGAGTTGGATGCTTAACCTACTGAGCCCACCCCAGCACCCTACGGGCCTGATTTTATACCAAACCCCTTCTGGGAAAAACACAAGTCTCTGGCTAGTCGATCCAGACAAAGAATGAACTGGAAGTTTTCCTCTTTTGTCCCAGGACCCTGCTCCCCTGGCCACTCACCTTTGAAGTCATCCATCTGTGGGGAGCCCGTTCGGCTGTCTAGCTCCTCAGCATCCATACTCTGCTCACTCTCAGTTTCACTCTCTTCTTCCACATTGATTGTGAGTCCTGAGAACCCATTAAGGGTGAGAAACAAGAAAAGGAAAGAGCCATTGACACAGAGTAATCTATCTACCCTGTCTGAATGAATAAAGTAATAAACAAGTGGTCTGATTCTGAAGTATTCACTCTCCTTCAAAATATTCCGACTTAGGAGTGTGTGTGTGTGTGTGTGTTGGGGGGGGGGGTGACAGGAATAAGGCCTAGCTCACCCCATAGATTCTGCCGTAGTTCCTCTTCCTCTTCCACATTCATGTCTGCAGCTTTCCACAGGTAGCCCTGGCCAGCAACTCCAACTTCTGCTGGATTGTAACCTGGAAAAGCATTGATCTTTAGTGAAGGCACAGGAGAAGCACAATCACTCTAGGAGGAAATACTGGTTTTCCCACGGGGCAAAGAGACACACAGATGCCCCACACCTGCTAAGCCTCACACCTTTCAGCTTCACTTTCTCCTTTTCTTGGTTAGCCCCAGAATCGTCACTGAACTGGCCATCGTCCTCATCTTCCTCTGCATCTGGAGGGTGCAAAGAGATCACCGAGCCCTCAGGCAGCGTGATGTCTGGGCCCACTACCACCTAGGGGACCAAAAAAGAGTAGGTGGCACAGATCCATCAGTGTGTTGGGAAAAGGTACATCCTGACAATGAGAGCAACTATTTTTACTAAGCTAAGTAGAAGATAAATGAATCCACTGGATTTGCGCTTTCTCCCCCTGTCTCTGCCCCGTGTGCTTGCGCTCTCTCTCAGAATAAATAGTTTTCAATTAGCAATAATCGTGCCTCGGATAAACCTCATTGGCTACGATACTGCCACTGCACAAAGCTTCTCTCAGAATAAATAAACATTAAAAACAAGGGGGGCTGCCTGGTGGTTCAGTCAGTTAAGCCTCCAACTCTTGATTTCGGCTTGGGTCATGATCTCACATGGGATTGAGTCCTGCGTCCAGCTCTACGCTGACAGTGTGGAGCCTGCTTGGGATTCTCTCTCCCTCTCTCTCTGTCCCTCCCCTACTTGTGTGTGTGCAAGCACACGTGCTCTTTCTCAAAAAAAAAAAAGAAAAAAGAAAAAAAAAAGAATCCACTGGATTGGGACTCTCAATTCAGGCTGGAACATGGGTGGACATAAGGCCCCTCTGGCTCAACATGACCACCAACCACATTGGGGCTTGTGTGCAGTATGGAGATGGTCTTACCTGGGAAGTAAGGACACAGCGTGGCTTCAGTGTAACTTGTTCCTTGACTTCAGCATTATCACAGAGCAGAGATTGATGGATCTGTGCTCCAGCAGCCACTCGGACACCCTGCCACAGGTAGGCCTGGTCCAGCACCACGTTATCACCTGGCTCAGGACAGGAAGCATTCCTGGTCACTCAGGGCTCCAGACCAGGGCCATTCCTGGAGGACAGGGCTGACTGATAGCAGCACAACTCCCACCCAGCTCTGATACTGCATCCCTTATTCACCAGAAACACCCTCTCCCCTTCTAAGCTCCAGCCTGAGAATAGAACAGTGTTTACCACGACCATCCTCCACTAGCTCACCCCATTTGCAACAATCACAGACTATATACTGCACTTAAGTACCTGAGAACCTTCAAGATATCTGGGGACCCCTTTGAACTCAAGATCCTTGTTAGAATCATATCCACATCTAGAAGTAGAACTCAATTTTTCCATCTCTTCTTGTACATTTCAATTTTTAAAAAAGATTTTAAGGGGCGCCTGGGTGGCTCAGTCGGTTGAGCATCCGACTTGGAGTCAGGTCATGATCTCCCACTCATGGGTTCGAGCCCCACATCGGGCTCTGTGCTGACAGCTCAGAGCCTGGAGCCTTGCTTCGGATTCTGTGTGTCTCTCTCTTTCTCAAAATAAATAAACATAATAATAAAAAAAATTAAAAAAAAAAAAAAAGATTTTAAGTAATCTCTACACCCAATGCAGGGCTTGAACTCACAACCCCGAGATCAAGAGTCCCGTACTCTGTTGACTAAGCCAGCCAGATGCCTGCTCCTCTTCTTGTACATTTTAGAATTCGAATTTTATTGTTGTTCTTTTAAAGGGCCAGTTCCATTAAAAGCATCATATTCCTATAACCAAAGTGACTTACCAAAGAAGCAACCAGGTAGTAATGGTAGAGTAAAAAGAATGCTGTACTTAGAATACTCACATTCAAGTCCTAGCACTGCCTCTCATTAGCTTATAACCCTGAGGGAGATAAACCTCTTTGAGCCTGTTTGCTTGGCTATAAACTGAGAATAAATAATACTCACTTCACAAGGTTTTTGTGAGGATAAATGAAACGATGTACGCAAAACCCCTTTGTAAAACTGCAATGCACCAAACAGATGTTATTATTGCATGTTAATTATCCACTTGGTCCTGAATGTGAATAAGGTACTCTGGAATGTGAAGGGTTACCCAATAAGAGGCTCACAGGCCACAAATTAAAGGCCACAAATTTCACATCCCTATTCTGTCCTTTACTAAGGTAGCCACACTAGTTCCTCATTCTCAGGAACGATCCCTCTCTTTCTCTGAAGACATGGGGCTCCCCACGTTCCTGCTCCTAGGGTGACCAGTTTGATTTCCCCACCTGTGCTCACCAATGCGGCAGCCAGGGCCAATGACACTGTTGGTAATAGAGCAATTGCTGCCAATGACAGTGCCAGAGCCCAGAAGCACATTTTCCTCCAGGACGCTGCCATGGCCTAGGCTGACTTCAGGCCCTCGGTAAATGTTATGCCGGGAATGAGTGCAGTTCTGGGTTGTGCTGTCAGTGAAGTTTGCCTCTGGCGTGAGTGGGTAGACCCATCGGCGGATGACATCAGCACAGACAGCCGCATACATGTGTAGGTTGGAGACCCGGGCACCATATTCCCTAGTTGTCACGTGCATGTGGATCTGGTTCCCTAGGATCTGAAAGGGGACAAGGAAAGGGCAGTCACCCAAGTAAGTAAGAGAGGAAGAACACAACCAGGTACAATTCTTTCCTAACTTTAAGTTCCCCTCTGCCTTTCAATGTCCTAGCCAAATGGTCAAGATGTTTCTTTGTATATTGCTTCCCTCTCCCCCCGCCCCACCCCCTAGTTCTTTTCCTCACTCGCAAGGCTCAATAAAACACAAAAGAGGACCAAAAATTATCAGCATGGGATAAAATCACAGCCCTCTTCTAAAGAGGCATGGGAACCTTTTCTTACCTCCTCGTTCACTAACAGGCCTCGCACAAAGTCATCTCGAGTTTGGTAGTCAAAGTTGTCTGTAAAGAGTTGAGCCACCTGTGGGGGGGATGTTGGGTGGCGCCATGGTAAGTGCTATTCTCTGGAAGCGAAGATAAGCCTCTAGAGACCTATCAGACCCTATGACAGTTGGACAAGGGCCAGAATCCCAAAAAGGCTCCCAATGGGATCCTGGGGTCAAGATGAAGCACCCGTTTACTGTGGAACTGATAAGAGAAAAAGGGAGAAGAAATATACCCTGGCCTTCTAAAGGAGCAATAACATACCTCAGAGTTTTACTCTTTGGATATGCAGCTCTGGCCCTGAAAAGCTCACCTGAGGAGAGCAGATGCTGATGTGACAGTCCAGTAAATCATAGCGAATCTCTACACCATCTCCACTGCCCTGGAACAAACTCTGTAGGGAGAAGTTACAAGCACTTCAACATGTCTCCTGCTAAAGCCTGTCACTTTCCCATCTCAAGGACCCCAGATACCCACATACCAGAGGAAAAGAAAACCGTCGAAGACCTTGGGTCTTCTGGAAATGGAGAACCCGGTTTGTGGCACTATCCACAGCCACTACCACATTGTCCTCATGGCAACGAGTTGGGTGGCTAGGGGATGACTCTTTGAAGATCATTGTCATCACAGATACATTTTTTTCTAGCTTCCGCCTCAATCTATAAAGGATAGGAAGGAGAGAGCAGCAAAATAGCAGTCTTAGGGCTCTGCTGGTTCCAAACCCTTTGTCCTTACCATCTTCCCATCCTGACCTGTGTTCTTCCAGGGCTTTGGTAATATTGATGTTTGAGATGACATCCCCATACACCAGAAGGAAGTCAGAGCGCACCAAGGCCTTGGCATCAACATCACGGAGAACATCCCCCAGTGATCGATATAATTCTGATGTAATTATTCGAACCACGTTGAGGGATGTAGGGCGGCACCACTTGGATTTCCTAAAGGAAGGCGGATGAGGGGAACGAGCAAATCAAGCATAAAGATTGCGTAGAGCTTCCCTATTTTTCTCCCCCATTCAACATTCACACACCTTCTCTACAGCTTTTCTGGGTTCCTGCCAGCATCCTCTACTTCAAAGAGATTTATGAACTATAATTAATGGTTTCAGCATCCTGTGTCACCACTCTTGTTTTATGGGTTAGAGAAACATAGTTATTTCTTCTCCATACCCTGACACCTGTCCCCAAACATGGATCTGAGTTCAAAATCCTGCTGAGACTTAAGAGTATACAAAGTATCCTGGGAACACACTTTCCATGCCACTTCTCTCCTTGCAAAGTCCAAACCAAATTTAGGAGCTGTCTAAAGGACACCATGCTAATATCCTAGTCTTTATTCCCTAAACTTCCATAAATCCTAAGATTCACTCTTTTTCAAGAAGATTTCACCAAACATTTGTTAAGTGTTTATTTACTACGTGCTTTGTACTAAGCTAGGCACTGTGAATACAAAGATGAGGAAGAGCTCAATATTTAGAAGCTCAGTGGCAAAACAAAGATGTTTCTCTTATGACTTCCATATTGGAGCCTTTAAATAAAAGCAAAATCAACAAGATCAAACTTTATAAATGAGATTTAGAAAAAAATCCAAATGTTATTCTTTAATCTTTGTCACAACTTCAGCTGCTCACCTCCTGATAGGTGAAGAGAATGCCCTTAGTCCTTATGATGGAATCCAAATAGACACATTTTTTCCCCTCATAATTTCTCCTTACTTAGTTACAACCATCCTAAGGAAACTGGAAAAAATGGTGAAATATGGAAAGAAAAGTTGCAGAGTCTTACAGTAAATGTTCCTTGATTTGAGCAGCCTTCCAGCAACAAAAAACAAAGGTTTCCTGTACACCTGTGGCGGTCAGAAATTCCAGAGTGTAGTCAATTAGTGCCACATTGGCCAGGGGCAAGAGGACCTGGAGGGCAGGAGATGAAAAAAGTCTTAATTTTTGAATTCAGAAAGGCCCGCTGGGCACTATTCTTTCCTCCACTTAACCACAATTTTCATTCCCCTACCAGTGTTCCCAAACGCTATCGTTTTACTTTATCTTCTAAAGTTAAAAGTAATCAGGCCCCTACCTTTGATGTTCATGGCATGCTCTAAGCATGAGAACCTTGGATGAGAATGTAACAGCAAGCATGGAATCTGCTTGCCTAGCAACGGACACACAGCTGCTACAGGACAACAGGCCACTCTGGCAAAGGATAATACTAAAAATCAATCTTGGGGCGCCTGGGTGGCGCAGTCGGTTAAGCGTCCGACTTCAGCCAGGTCACGATCTCACGGTCCGTGAGTTCGAGCCCCGCGTCAGGCTCTGGGCTGATGGCTCGGAGCCTGTTTCCGATTCTGTGTCTCCCTCTCTCTCTGCCCCTCCCCCGTTCATGCTCTGTCTCTCTGTCCCAAAAATAAATAAAAAACGTTGAAAAAAAATTTTTTAAAAATCAATCTTATCTCCAGAAACGTAAGCAGTGATAAGGCCCTTTCCTCCATAAAATTTCCTTCCAGATCTCTTTCTGGCCATCCCAATCATTTGTCCAAAATGAACAGCCATTAGGTTTTTTGGGAGGTGTGGGAAGTTAGGATTTTTTCTTATCCGAATGCAGCTGTCTTTGAACTAGTGACTGCTGAGTGACCCTGCAATCCCTAAGACTAGCTCAGTCCAATTCCCCCGTATCTAGACAATACGGGGTCTGCTGGCAACCGGCCACTAAACCAGTTCTGTCTTCCTTTTGACAGATGGCACCGTCTGTCATTAAAACCTGGAAAGAAAAAAAGGACACCCTCCGGGATTCAAGACAGCTCTTACTATGGGATCAGACTGTTACCGGTGCTCTTTTTTCAGGCATATGACCTCCCTCTTTGCAGGCAAAAGGAAGTGCTGTTCCCATTCACCTAAGGATCTCTTTTTCCATTGCACGGTTAAAGGCAGCACAGCCTCCTCCTGGGGCACTGAATCCCCGTGTGAAGACTTCTCACAAGCACTACTTCTACATCGAGCCCTATACAAGCCTTTCAAACCTGAGGTGGTCAGCATGAGTGCCCATCTGCCAGAGCACTCCCCACTAGGCAGCCGAAAGGATAACCTGCTGTAGCCCGGCCACCTTCGGGCCCTTTGGCTGCTTCCGCGCGCGGTGCTCACCCGAGGCTGGTCCTTGGAGATGGGGAAGAAGCGGCGATTGAAGCTATCTGCCACCAGAACTGCTTGTAGGGGCGGCGGCGGTTCCTCCTCCGACCCTTTGGCTCCCGCGCCGCTGCCGCTTCCCGGCCCAGGGCCGCTGCGCTTGTTGGCCCGACTAGCCACCGCACCAGGCGACGCCACCACAGTCGCCGCCATCTTCTTCCCTCACGGCCACCGCTTCCGCACGGAAGCTGACACCGCTCGGAGTAGGGGACAAAAAGGACCCAGCGCTCGAAACGCGAAGGACCAACGAAAGGAAGGAGGGAGGAGACAAGGAGAGAGCAGTGCGCAGGCGTGTTCCCTAGGCGCCGGCCCCTGGGAGGAGCAAGTCGTGGGCCGCCTTTGGGCTCAGCGGATGGAGGCGCGGGGTGGGGTGGAGTCCTAAGGAGCACAGACCCGAATTGCAGGTATGGTAGGCCTTCTTTTATACACGAACTGGCTGAGATTCTCGAGGGATGATGCGACTTGGGGTCTCTGCTTGATCCATTCGGAATATGTAATCTTCCTCGGCCGGAGCATTTAAAAAATTGCAGTCCTCCATCTACGTTCTAGTCACTTAAATATGACCCAGCACCTTGGGGAGTTCGGAACCCAGTCAAACATCTCCTTCCTCAGGGAACTCACAGTCCACCTAAATAAATACAGAACATGGTATATAGTAGGGAGAATAGTAATTCTGTGGAGCCTTGATGGTGGCCAGCGGACGATACAAGCATTATCTCATTTAATTTTTCACACATCTTATTCGTTCGCTCAACAAACGTTTTTTTGAACACTCAGAGGAGCGAACTTCACCCAGCAGCTACTAAGTGGAAGAACTGGTGTTGGAACCCGATCTGTCTGACTTCAGAGTTCCACATCTTTCTGCCAGGTTACGTGAGGATAAAAGTTACTATTTTATGATTTCTTCATTTCTTCATTCATTCGGCCTATCAGCCGAATAGCTGGATATAAGGTTTTTAATGGAGGGGCTCAGGGAGGATGTATGTTTCAAAATTTACTTCTTGAAACCCTACTGTGTCAGAGCGGAGTTGAGGTCGATCTAAGGTTGAGTGGGACTGGAGTTAAAGCTTTGAGGCGGAAGGAACTAAGCAAAGCCCTAGGCTCGAGAGGCAGAGCATGATTGGGGGGAAAGGCGGTGGCTGCCGGGAGAAAACCAGTCCTGCGGAGGAGTCAGACCTTGGGGACGCGGGGGAAGCCAGGCAGCGCTGCTTGGCGGTTATTTGGAAGACTAGTTTTCCAGCAAGGCTCAGCGCCCTTTCTACACAGAACTGTGCGAAATCCATGATCCGGTTATCCGGCAAAGTTTCTGCAAACCTTGTTCTCACCATTGCTGGCCTTGCACGTTGCCATTTGGGGTTCAGAAGGCTTAGATTTGTTGTTTCCACGTGGTCATTGCGGTTTGACTAGAGGTACTCAGGCGCTCCCCTCCTAGGACCACGGAGTCTTTCATTTCTTCCCCATACTGGTTAATGATAGTGCTGAGCAAAAACCATTTCTTAAGGATTTGGGAAAATTTAGGCTGGAGAAGGAAAGGGAGAAGGCATCTCAGTAGAAGTTTTCACTTAAATATATGTGCACTGTAAAGGATGCTATTCTACTGTCCTACAAATCCATGGGCAGAAAGAGGAAAAAAAAGGCTGATTAAATTGGATTAGTGATGTGCAGGTGTTGGAGCAGTGGTGGTGGTAGTGAAGCATATGGAAAGTAGGTCCAATTTTAGGAAAAAAAAATTATTTATTTATTTTGAGAGAGTGTGCACATGCAAGCGAGTGGGGGAGCAGCAGAGAGAGGGGAAGAGAAAGAATCCCAAGCTGGCTCTGAGCTGTCAGTGCAGAGCCCAGCTGGGGGCTTGATCCCATAAACAGTGAGATCATGACCTGAGCCGAAATCAAGAGTCAGACATTTAATGGACTGAGCCACCCAGGCACCCACAATTTTAGAAACTTTTAAATGACTCTTGTGATCTAGGAAAGTGGTGAGTGAAAAGTCTAGAGTCATGAAATTCTGTATACGGATAGCTGGGTATAAGGTTTTTAATGGAGGGGCTCAGGGAGGATGTATGTTTCACAATTTACTCGACTCAGTAACAACAACAACAACAACAACAAAAATCCAAACAAAAATGGGTCAAATTTCTTAAATAAACATTTCTCAAAAAAAGATCTACAAATGGCCAATAAAGCACATGAAAATATGCTCAATATCACTAAACAATAGGGAATTACAGGTCAAAAGTACAATGAAATATCACCTCACATCCACTGGGATGGCTACTATCAAAAAAAACAGGAGTGCATGGGTGGCTCAGTCGGTTGGGCATCTAGTTCTTGGTTCGGCTCTGGGTGTGATCTCACAGTTTTGTGGGTTTGAGCCCCGTGTCAGGCTCTGCACTGGTGGTGTGGAGCCTGCTTGGGATTTTCTCTCTTTCCCTCTCTCTCTCTCTGCCCTTCCCCCACACTTGCGCTCTGTCTCTCTCAAAATAAATAAATAAACTTTAAAAATATTAAAATAAAACACGGAAAATAACAAGTGTTAGTGAGGAAGTGGAGAAATTGGAATCTTTGTACCCTGTTGGTGAGAATGTAAACCAGTACAGCCACTGTGGAAAAACAGGACAGTGGTTCTTCAAAAAGATTAAACATAGAATTACCATATGATCCAGCAATTCTACTTCTGGATAAATATCCCCAAAAAGTGAAAGCCGGGACTCAGATGTTTGTACACCTATATTCATAGAAGCATTATTCACAATAGCTAAAACATGGAAGCAACCCAAGTGTCCATTGAGGAATAAATGGATGAGCAAAATGTGATATATATGTATAACAGAATATTATTCAGCCTGAAAAAAGGAAGGCTATTTTGACATAAGCTATAGCATAGATGAACCTTGAGGAATTCTGCTAAGTGAAATAAACCAGTAACAAAAAGACAAATACTGTATGATTCCATTTATAGGAGGTACCATATTCATATAGACAGATAGTAATACTGTGGTTGCCATGGGCTGGCCAAGAGGAGGAAACGGGGAGTTGTTGTTTAATGTGTACAGAGTTTCAGTTTTATAACACGAAGAGTTCTGTGGATGGAGGGTGGTGATGGTTGCACAACAATGTGAATGTACTTAATGCCACTGAAATGTACAGTTAAAAATGGTTAAAATAGTAAATGTTATGTTATATATATATTTTACCGCAGTAAAAAAAAGTTGAAAAAAAGCTTACTGGAAAGATCCTAAAATCCACAAGTACATAATCACACATACACACAAGCAAAATTAGTGAAAATCCTTTCCCCTATTTCTGTCATCCTGCCCAACCTTGAGAATTATAACCATTATTAATAATTCGGTAGGTAATCTTTCCATTTCTCCCCTAAGTTTATATGTCTAGGTCTAGAGATACATTATATGATTAAACACACAGACACAGACACCCACAAACATACACCATATACATATATTCATACATACATGATATACGTATATTCGCACATACCCAAGCATAGAATTATGTTTAGAGACAGTATGCTATATGATGGTACTCCAGGGTCAGAGAATCTGGGTTCCATTACAGGCTCCAGTCATTTACTAGCTGTTTACCCTTGGGCAGATTACTCATTTTCTCTATGCCTGGACTTCTTCATCTTTGAAATGGGATAATAATAGTATTTACCTCATAAGATTGTTGTGAGGATTAAATGAGATAACATATAAAAAGTTCTCCACCAGGGCATCTGGGTGGCTCAGTCAGTTAAGCATCCAACTTTTGGTTTCAGCTCAGGTCATGATCTTGCCATTTGTGGTTCTAACCTCACATTGGGCTCTGCACTGACAGTGCGAAGCCTGCTTGGGATTCTCTCTCTTTCTTTCTCTCTGCCCCTCCCCTGCTCTCTCTCCCTCTCTCTCAAAATAAATAAATAAACTTAGAAAAAAAAAGCCCTATACCTATTGTGGTGAGCACTGAGTAATGTATAGAATTGTTGAATCATATTGTACCTTGAAACTGATATAACACTGTATGCTAATTATATTTCAGTAAAAATATGAAAGGCCCTTAGAACCCTGTGTGACACACTGTCAATGCAATTTGAATATTTGCTGATGATAATAATACATTTTTGTCTGCAACTTAATTTTTATTTAATATACTGTAGAATGTAGACAAACCTAGCTATTTTCAATGATTCCATAATATTCTGTAGTATGAATATACCATAATTTGCCCAACCATTTCTTTAAATTTTTTTTTTTAAATGTTTATTTGTTATTGAGAGACAGAGTGTGAGCATGGGAGGGGCAGAGAGAGGGGGAGACACAGAATCTGAAGCAGGCTCCAGGCTCCGGGCTGCCTGCACAGAGCCCAATATGGGGCTGGAACTCATAAACCTCTGAGATCATGACCTGAGTCAAAGTCAGACGCTTAACTGACTGAGCCACCCAGGTGCCCTGACATCTTACCCATTTTTAAGTGCACAGTTCAGTAGTGTTAAAGACATACACGTTGGGGTGCCTGGGTGGCTCAGTTGGTTAAGCGTCTGACTTCGGCTCAGGTCACGATCTCGCGGTCCGTGAGTTCGAGCCCCGTGTCGGGCTCTGTGCTAACAGCTCAGAGCCTGGAGCCTGCTTCAGATTCTGTGTCTCCCTCTCTCTCTGACCCTCCCCCGTTCATGCTCTGTCACTCTCTGTCTCAAAAATAAATAAACGTTAAAAAAAAAATTTTTTTTTAAATAAAATTAAAAAAAAAAAGACATACACGTTGTTGTGCTGCTATCACCACCATCCATCCATAGAACTCTTCTCATGTTGCAGAACTAAAGCTCTGTCCTCATTAAACAATAACTCTTCATTTCTTTCTCCCCTTAGCTCTGACAATCACCATTCTACAATTTGTCTCTAAGCATTGACTACCCTAGATACCTATGTAAGTGGAATCATGCAATGTTTGTTCTTTTGTGACTAGTTTATTTCACTTAGTATAACATCTTCTTTTTAAAGATTTTTTTTAAAGTTTATTTTTGAGAGAGACAGAGCACAAGTGGGGGAGGGGAAGGGAGAGAGGGAGACAAAATCTTGAAGCTGTCAGCACAGAGCCCAAGCGGGGCTTGAACCCACGGACCGAACTGAACTGTGGGATCATGACCTGAGTTGAAATCGGACGCTTAACCGACCGAGTCATCCAGGCGCCCCACTTCGCATAATTATCTTCAAGGCTCATGCCTGTTGTACCATATGTCAGAATTTCCTTCCTTTTTAAGGCTGAATAACATTCCATTGTATGTATACACCATATTTTGTTTATCCATTCATCTTGACACTTAATAGACACTTGGGTTCATTCCCTGTTTTAGCTATTGTGAATAATGCTCCTATGAATATGGGTGTATAAATATCTGTTTGAGTCCTTGCTTTCACTTTTTTTGGGGTATGTATCCAGAAGTGAAATTTCTGGATAATATGATAATTCTGTGTTTAATTTTTTTGAAGAACCGCCTTCCTGTTTTCCCCAGCAGCTGTACCACTTTGCATTCTCACCAACAGTGCACAAGGGTTCTAATTTCTCCACATTCTTACCAACACTTGTTATTTTTTTATAAAGCTTTATTTTATAATCATCATCATAATAAGTATGAAGTGGTATCTCATTGTGGGTTTTTTTTTCATTTTTAAAAAGTTTTTATTTATTTTTGAGAGACAGAGAGAGACAGAGCGTGAGCGGGGGAGGAGTAGAGAGAGAGAGAGGGAGTTACAGAATCCGAAGCAGGCTCCAGGCGCCAAGCTATCAGCACAGCTGACCCGGGTCCCGACTCAGGGCTTAAACCCATGAGCCCGTGAGATCTTGACCTGAGCTGAAGTCAGACCCTCAACCGACTGAGCCACCCAGGTACCCCTCACTGTGGTTTTGATTTTCATCTCTCTAATAACTAGTGATATTAAGTATCTTTTCACGTGCATAATTATTGGCCATTTGTGTATCTTTTGAGAAATGTCTATATAAGTCCTTTGCCCATTTTTAAATAGTTTTTTTTTTTTAAGTTGTAGAAGTTCTTTATATGTTCTGGATATCAATCTCTTATCTGATAATATCAATTGCAAATATTTTCGCCAATTCCATGGGTTGCCTCTTTCCTCTGTTGATAATGTCCTTTGATGTAAGTAAAAGTAAAAACTTTTGATGAAGTCCAACTTATCTATTTTTCTTTTGTTACCTGTACTTTTGGTGTCATATCTAAGAAATCGTTGGCAAAATCCAGTGTCAAGAGGTTTTTCTCCTGTGTTTTCTTTTAACTTTTTTTTTTTTTAACGTTTATTTATTTTTGGGACAGAGAGAGACAAGGCATGAACGGGGGAGGGGCAGAGAGAGAGGGAGACACAGAATCGGAAGCAGGCTCCAGGCTCCGAGCCATCAGCCCAGAGCCTGACGCGGGGCTTGAACTCACGGACCATGAGATCGTGACCTGAGCTGAAGTCGGACACTTAACCGACTGAGCCACCCAGGCGCCCCTTCTTTTAACTTTTAAATGGCACTTTTTTTTTTTTGTTTTCAGGTTCTACTATAAAGATGTCAAAATAATGGTAGGATCTGTCCCCTGCAGGGTACCCTTGATACATGCACAAGAGCAGGCCATTTCTAGGCAGTGCTAAAGAGGACTTGGGGATTGCATGCATCAGCTGGTGGATTAGAGCACTTCAACAAGAAATCTTAGAGCCTTTTGTGCTTCTCATCTGGGCTCACTTGTGGTTTAGTAATCCGAGCTGATTGTTCACTGCCACAAGTGTTGTTTATTTTCTAGTTACTTTTGGATCTGGAGTTGTTCTGAAAGCGTTCTAAATATGTTATAGGATAGCTGAAATGTTTACTGTTCATGTCCTAGCTTGCTAGAAAATGAAAGAATAAAGTTCTGAGTTCTCTCCCATTCTGTTTTCTTTTCCTTCCTGTTTTCTTTTTTCTTTTCTTTTCTTTTCTCTTCTCTTCTTTTCTTTCTTTCTTTTTTTTTCTGGAATCTTCACTATTATCTCCAGTGATAAAACTAGTTTCTATAGGTATAACAATCGTCTTTGTCTTCCAGGATGAGCTGAGGAAGAAATATCTTCTAAACTTTCTATAGCTCAGGCAAAACATGCTGGGATTATTCAAAAGAAACTTCACTCAAAAACTTAAGGGAAGGGGTGCTTGGGTGGCTCAGTTGGTTAAGCATCCGACATCAGCTCAGGTCATGATCTCACAGTTCGTGGGTTCGAGCCCTGAGTCAGGATCTGGGTCAGCTGTGCTGACAGCTCTGAGCCTGGAGCCTGCTTTGGATTCCGTGTCTCCCTCTCTCTCTGCCCCTCCCCCACCTGTTCGATCTCTCTCTCTCTCTCTCTCTCTCTCTCTTTCTCTCAAATAAATAAACACTAAATTTTTTTTTAAAAAAACTTAAGAGAAGAAGGGAGACAAAAGGGAAAACAGTCACTAACACACATAATACTCTGCTTGGGCTGAGCCTTAATAAGGTGCTGGAGGGTGGCTTGTGGAGTTGGGCACCACCACCCCCTGGAGGTCATTGCTGTGTTGTGCACCAACCTATTCTGCAATTATTGTAGACTTACTTAGGTACCTTTTGACAGAGTGTTCCAAAATTGTAAAGAAGGAGGCCAGCCATATCCGCAATGTACTTTGAGCCCAGGACCTGGGCTACTCTGTGACCAGTTTTCTTGAAAACAGCTTGAGCTTTGTGGCTGGGGAGAGAGCCATCTCTCTGAGAGTCAATAAGGTACCTGAGACAGCATTGCCAAGAGAAAAAACAAGTATGGCTAACGTATCAGCTTGAACATCTGAGTCTTGAATCCTGATGGAGCAGGGATTATAGGAACAGAGGGACACTATACTTGACCTGCTCTTTATCCAGCCTCCCACAAGGGGACATGTGTGCGTGAGGAGGGGCAGAGCTGTGGTATAAAAGAGAGAAAGTAGGTAGGGTGACCAACTGTCCTTGTCATCCAGGACAATGCCAGTTTTAGCACTGAAAGTCCTGCATCCTGGACTCAAGGAAACTCTCAGTCCTTGGCAAACTGGAATGTTTGGTTACCATAGAGGCAGGTCAGTAGGTGCCAAGAATTTTGTTGGTAACTCCCTCCTAAAGAGTCTACCTGGAGAAATAACCAGAGCTTTCCCAATACCTGGACAAGAAGGGGATCCTGAGTCTGGGGGGCCAGAGGATATTAACAACACTGTGGTGCTTACAGGTGGCAGAACTGCAAAACACCAAAGGAAAAAAATTAAAGGCAGCCAGAGAAATATATATTACCTAAAGGGGAACAGGGGCACCTGAGTGGCTCAGTTGGTTCAGCGTCCGACTTCAACTCAGGTCATGATCTCGAAGTTCGTGAGTTTGAGCCCCATATTGGGCTTGCTGCTGTCAGCCTGTTGGAGCAAAGACTGCTTCTGATCCTCAGTCCCCTTCTCTCTGCTCCTCCTCCGCTTGTGCTCTCCCAAAAATGAATAAATATTTAAAAAAAAATAAAAGGGAATAAAAATTAGATTGACTTCACTAGAGCAAAAATGCAAGCCAGGGGCGCCTGGGTGGCTCAGTTGGTTGAGCATCCGACTTTTGCTGAGGTCATGATCACACAGTTTGTGAGTTCAAGCCCATTGAGACCCATGTCAGCTCTGGCTGACAGCCCAGAGCCTGGATCCTGGAGCCTGCTTTGGATTCTTCATCTCCCTCTCTCTCTACCCCTCCCCCTCTTGCACTCTGTCTCTGTCTTTCTCTCTCTCAAAAATAAATAAACATTAAAAAATTATTTTAAAAAATGGAAGCCAGAAAATAATAATAGCATAACATCTTTAAAGTGTTAAGAGAAAATATCGTCAGCCTAGAATTCTCTTCCCAGAGAAATTATCTTTCAAGAACAAGGGTGAAATACATTTTCAGATCAACAAAAACATGCACTTAATCATCAAAAGTCCTTTATTAATGGAACTTCTAAAGTTCTACTGTCCAGTGCAGTAGCCACTAGCCACATATGGCTATTTAAATTAAAATTATAAAACAAAAAATTCAGCAATGAGTCACACTGCCACATTTCAAGTGCTCCATAATCACATGTGGCTAGTGGCTGGACAGTGCAGATATTGATTATTTCCAACATTTTGAACCGCATATTGAATAGCACAGTTAAAAGATATACCTCGAAGCAGAAGAAGATTCCAGAGGGGCGCCTGGGTGGCGCAGTCGGTTGAGCGTCCGACTTCAGCCAGGTCACGATCTCGCGGTCCGTGAGTTCGAGCCCCGCGTCAGGCTCTGGGCTGAGTTCGAGCCCCGCGTCAGGCTCTGGGCTGATGGCTCGGAGCCTGGAGCCTGTTTCCGATTCTGTGTCTCCCTCTCTCTCTGCCCCTCCCCCGTTCATGCTCTGTCTCTCTCTGTCCCAAAAATAAATAAAAAACGTTGAAAAAAAAAAAAATAAAAAAAAAAAAAAAAGAAGAAGATTCCAGAACAAAGGTTTGAGATGCACAGTGAAAGATCTAGTAAAAAAACAAAACAAAACCCTGTAAAACTGTAAATGTGTGAGCTAATCTCAATAAATATTGGTGATATAAAATAATATTAATATCTGAATTGGGGAGTTAAGAAAAGAACGTGCTAAATTACTTGTAAATATAAGTCAGAAAGGAGATGATTAGAGTTAAAACATTCTAAGATCTTTCTTATTATTCATGTAAAAACTGGGTCAAAAACTAAAATACAGCAATATCTGTTTACAAATAACACACCTAAAACATAAGGGCTCAGAATAGCTGAAAGTAAAAAGATGGAAAAAGGTGCACAAGGCAAATACTGTTCAAAACAAATCTGTTGGGAACTTTTACTAGAAATTGAAATGGTCACTTTATAATGATAAAGCTTTATTTCGCCAGGAAGAGAAAATATTTCAAATTCTGTGCACCTAAAAATGAAACTTCAGAGCATATGAAGTAAAAATTAATGAAACTATGAGAAACAATTGACAAATCCATCATCGTAGGAAGATTTTAAATATATTTCTCTCAGTGTTTGGTAGATCAAAGAAATACATGAATAAGGATACAGAAGACTTGAATATCACAAGTAACCATTTGATTTAATAGATATTTACAGCACACCATTCAATAAGCAGATTATACACATTATTTCTAGATGCCTGTGGAATGTTTGTGAGCATTAACTATACATAAATTAAATCTCAATAGATATCAGGGAATTGGACTCCTGGGTGTCTTGGTCCGTTAAAACTCCAACTTCGGCTCAGGTCATGATCTCACGCTTCATGAGTTTGAGCCCCACGACGGGCTCTGTGCTGACAGCTCAGAGCCTGGAGCCTGCTTCAGATTCTATGTCTCCCTCTCTCTGCCCCTACCCTGCCCACATTCTGTCTCTGTCTCAAAAATAAACATTAACAAATTTTTTTTAATTAAAAAAATCTCAATAGATATTAGGGAATTGGTGTTACACGGACCCTTTCCGTGAAAAGTATGGTCCATAGAGCAACAGCAGAATCATGTGAAAGCCTGTTAGAAATGTATAAGCTCAGAGGTGCCTGGCCAGCTCAATCAGTAGAGCATGTGACTCTTGATCTCAGGGTTGTGAGTTTGAGCCCCATGTTGAATGTGAAACCTACTTAGAAAAAAAAAAAAAAAAGTAAAAGCTCAGGCCCCCCTCCAGACCTCCTGGGTCAGAACCTGCATTTTGACAAGATCCCCAGAGCATTCCATGTGCACATTAAAGTTTGACATGCATTGACAAAGCATGTTTTCTAACCACAGTGGAGTTTAGAAATCAATAACATGAAGATAATTAAGAAAACTCCATGCATTTGGAAATTAAAAACACCTCTGAAGATAGTTATACATACAAATATATATCATCTCACATATGATCATATAAATATATATTTGTATATATGATAATGTTTATTTCATTTTATAGACTATACTTGTATATTTGTCAACCCTATAGATTGGTTCCCTGAGTCCATAACCCTAAAACAGAAATAATGCCTCAAACTTTGTGTCATAATACTAATTTAATTGTAGATAAAATTTTGAGAGCCAGTAATGTGCTTTTCTTCCTTATCTTTCTGAATACATGACATCATCATAGTTGGTTTGAAGCCTGCATCTGCCTGAGAAGAGATTAAGATTTATAACAAAAAGGAAAGAAACAAGCAGGTTTTTTTTTAAAGTTCATTTTATTTATTTTGAGAGAGAGAGAGAGAGAGAGAGAACATACAGGTGGGGCAGAGAGAGAGGGGGAGAGAGAATTCCAAGCAGGCTCCGAACTGGCAGTGCAGAGCCTGATGTCAGGCTTGAACTCACCAACCAGGAGATCATGACCTGAGCCAGAATCAAGAATTGACATTTAACTGACTGAGCCACCCAGGTGCCCCAAGAAACAGTTTTAAAAACATTTTAGAATGAAAAGTTTAAACATATACAAAACTAGAGAAAGTAGTATAATGAATCCTTGTGTACCCATCACCATGTGACATGATCTCAAATCTTATTCCATCTGTATTTCACCTCTGCCCCCCACCCCCAGCCATTTCTCTCTTTCCCTTTGGATTATTTTTTTTTAATTTTTTTTTACATTTATTTATTTTTGATAGAGAGAGACGGAGCACAAGTGGGGAAGGGGCAGAGAGAGAAGGAGACACAGAATCTGAAGCAGGTTCCAGGCTCCGAGCTGTCAGCCCAGAGCCTGACGTGGGGCTCGAACTCACAAACCGTGAGATCATGACCTGAGCCGAAGTCGGATGCTTAACTGACTGAGCCACCCAGGCGCCCCTCCCTTTGGATTATTTTAAAGCAAATGCTAGACATTTTATCATTTCATCTGTAAATATTCCAGCACTTATCTCTAAAAAAAGGACTGTTTAACAAAAATAGCCATAATGTCACTATTCTACTGAAAAATAACAATAATTTTTTGATATTAAATATCTACTCAGTGCTCAAGTTTCCCTAATTATCTCATAAGGTGCCTTTTCTTTTAATAGTGTATTGTTTCATAGGGCCAAAAGAAAGTTTATATATTGGAATTTATTGAAATGTCTCCCAAATTTCTCTCTTAAAAAAAATATTCATGGGGACACCAAGCTGGCTCAGTGGGTAAAGCCTGGGACTCTTGATCTCAGGGTTGTGAGTTCAAGACCCAACTTGGGTGTGCAACCTACTTAAAATTTAAAAAAATTAAAAGAAATGTTAAAAAAAAAAAGGCATATATGGAGAGAAGACAGCCTGAGTCTTTTTAGGGGCACCTTGGTGGCTCATTTGGTTAAGCATCTGACTCTTGGTTTCAACTAACATGATCTCACAGTTTCATGAGTTCGAGCCCCATATGGGGCTCTGTGCTGGTGGTGCAGGGTGTGCTCTGGATTCTCTTCCTCTCTCTCTGCCCTCCCCTGACTTGTGCTGTCTCTCTCTCTCTCTCTCAAAATAAATAAATGAAACTTGAAAAAAAAAATATTCACTTTGAAATAATTTTAGATTTATAGAAAAATTGCAAAATAGTATAGAGTTTCCTAATATTCTTCCCCCAATGTTAACAATTTACATGACTGTAGTACAATTATGAAAGCCAGGAACTGGTACAATATTATTAAGTAAGCTACAGAGTTTATTAGAATTTCAACAATTTTGCTCTTCAATATCATTTTTTTCTGTTCTAGGATTCTACCAAGATCCCCCATTGCATTGCATTTGTTTTCACTTCCCCTTAGTCTCCTCCAATCTGTGACAATTCTTCAGTGTGTCCTTGTCTTTCAAGACTTTAACTTTTGGTAAGTACTGGTCAGTTATTTTGTAGAATGTCACTCAATTTAATTTACTTAGCAGCTTTCTAATTACATACCATATAGTTCACTCATCTAATGTGTACATTTCAATGTTTTTAGTATATTTAACAGAGATGTGCAACTATCACCATAATCTAATTTTGGTACACTTTCATCATCCCATAAAGAAATCTTATACCCATCAGTAGTAAGTCCCCTTTCCTCCCAACCCAATGCTGTCTCCTCCTCCATCAGCCTAAGTCAGCTCCTTGTCTACTTTGTATGTCTATGGATTCTCTATGGATGTGCCTATTTTGAACATTTCATATAAATGGTGTGACACAATATGGCCTTTTGTGTATTTCACTTAGCATTTCACTGTCCTCAAGGTTCATCCATGCTCTGGTATGTATCATTCTTTTTTTATGGCCAAATAATATTACATCACATGTATATACCACATTTTATTTATCCATCATCAGTGGATGGACATTGGCTTGTCTCCTTTTCTTAGCAATTGTGAATAATGCTGCTATGAACATTTCTGTACAGGTCTTTGTGTGGACATATGTTTTTATTTATCTTGGTCACCTACCTTGGAGTAGAATTGTTGGGTCATATGGTAACTCTAGGTTAACATTTTGAGGATCCATCAAACCATTTTCCAAAGAGGCTACACCATTTTACATTCCCATCAACAAAGTATTCAGTTTCAAAGTTTCATAGTCAAAGGTTTCAATTTCTCCATGTCCTCACCAATACTTGTTATTATTATTATGTGTGCTGCTGAAGTGAGCACACCAATACTTGTTATTGTCTTCTTAATTATAGCCATCCTTTTTAGTGTGAAGTAATATGTTATTGTGATTTTGATTTGTATTTTCCTAATGACTAAGACACTGAGCATCTTTTCATGTGTTTATTGGCCACTTATATATCTGTTTTGATGAAATCTTTTATGCACATTCTCTGCTCTATTTAAAAAAATTGATCATCTACCTATTGTTGAATTCTAAGAATTCTTTATGTATTCTGGATACAAGTCCTTTGTCAGATATATGACCTTGAAATATTTTTCACCCATCTGTGGGGTTTTTTCCCCCACTTTTAAAAAAGATTTTATTTACTTGAAAAGATTTTTTTGATGTTTATTTTAATTTTGAGAGAGAGAGAGCATGAGCAGGGGAGGGGAAGAGAGAGAGACACACACAGAATCTGAAGCAGGCTCCAGGCTCTGAGCTGTCAGCACAGAGCCTGACGCAGGGCTTGAACTCTTGCACCGTGAGATCATGACCTGAGTCCAAGTTGGACGCTTAACCAACTGAGCCACCCATGCACCCCTTAAGATTTTATTTTTAAGTAATCTCTTTCCCTGATGTGGGGCTCAAACCCACAACCCTGAGATTGAGTCACATGCTCCACTGACTGAGCCAGCCAGGTACCCCTCCCACTTTTTTTTCTTTTTAAAATTATTTTAGAGAGTGAGGGAGGGTGGGGGTGGAGGGGTAAGAGAGGGGCAGAGGGAGAAAGAGAAAGGATCTTAAGCAGACTCCGGGCTCAAGGAAGAGCCTAATGCAGGGCTCAATACCACGACCCTGGGATCATGACCTGAGCTGAAATCAAGAGTCAGGCATTCAACCCACTGAGTACCCGGTTGCCCTGCCTCTCCCACTTTCTTGATGGTTTCTTTAAGCACAAAAGTTTTAAATTCTGATGAAGTCCAATTTATCTACCTTTTATCATTTGTGCTTTTATTATTGTATCTAAGAAACCATTAACCAACCCAAGATCATGAAGATTTACTCTTATGTTTTTTTCTAAGAGTTTTAGCTTTTATATCGAGGTGTGTGATCTACTTGAAGTTAATTTTTGCATATGGTGTGATTTGGGGATCCAAAGGCATTATTTTGCATATTGAAATCTAGTTATCATACTGCCATTTGCTGGGAAAAGTTAGTCTTTTTCCATATTGAATTTCCAAAATGAATTAATCATAAATGTTTATGAACTCTCAATTCTATATCATTGATCTATATGTCTATTCTTATGTCAGCAAAACAGTATCTTGATTATTGTGGCTTGTAATAAGTTTTGAAATCAGGAAGTGTAGGACTACCAACTGTGCTCTCTTCCATGATTATTTGAGTTATTCTTTAAGTGTATATTTTTTAATTGATTTATTTATTTTTGAGAAGGAGAGAGAGAGAGAGAGAGAGAGAAACAGCAAGGGAGGGGCAGAGAGTGGGGGACAGAGGGTCTGAAGCAGGCTCTGTGATGACAGCCGAGAGCCCGGTTCGGGGCTCAAACTCACAAACTGTGAGATTATGACCTGAGCTGAAGTCAGACGCTTCACCGACTGAGCCACTTGGGCTCCCCTATTTTGGTGATTCTGAGTCTCTTGCATATCCATATGAATTTTAGAATCAGCTAGTCAATTTCTGCAAAAAAAGGCAGCTAGGACTTTGATAGGGACTGTATTGAATCTATAGGTTAATTTGGTAAATATTGCCATCTTCACAATATTAAGTTTTCCAAATGTAGAACATGATATGTGTTTCCATTTATTTACATCTTCTTTAATTTTTTTTCAGCAGTATTTTGTAGTTTCCAGTATACAAGTCTTGTACTTCTTTTGTTAAGTTTATTCCTAAATGTCTTATATTTTATGATTCCTAATTTTAATTTCAGGTTGTTTATTGTAAATATATATAAATTAATGCTTCTTGTATATTGATTTTGCATCCTCTAATCTTGCTGAACTCATTTACAGTTATATCTCATTTTATTGCACTTTATCACACTTCACAGATATTTTGTTTTTACAAATTGAAGGTTTGTAAAAGGCCCCGAATAGCCAAAGTAATTTTGAAGAAGAAGACCAAAGCAGGAGGCATCACAATCCCAGACTTTAGCCTCTACTACAAAGCTGTAATCATCAAGACAGCATGGTATTCGCACAAAAACAGACACATAGACCAATGGAATAGAATAGAAACCCCAGAACTAGACCCACAAACGTATGGCCAACTAATCTTTGACAAAGTAGGAAAGAATATCCAATGGAAAAAAGATAGTCTCTTTAACAAATGATGCTGGGAGAACTGGACAGCAACATGCAGAAGATTGAAACTAGACCACTTTCTCACACCATTCACAAAAATAAACTCAAAATGGATAAAGGGCCTGAATGTGAGACAGGAAACCATCAAAACCCTAGAGGAGAAAGCAGGAAAAGACCTCTCTGACCTCAGCCGTAGCAATTTCTTACTTGACACATCTCCAAAGGCAAGGGAATTAAAAGCAAAAATGAACTACTGGGACCTTATGAAGATAAAAAGCTTCTTCACAGCAAAGGAAACAACCAACAAAACTAAAAGGCAACCAACGGAATGGGAAAAGATATTTGCAAATGACATATCAGACAAAGGGCTAGTATCCAAAATCTATAAAGAGCTCACCAAACTCCCCACCCGAAAAACAAATAACCCAGTGAAGAAATTGGCAGAAAACATGAATAGACACTTCTCTAAAGAAGACATCCGGATGGCCAACAGGCACATGAAAAGATGCTCAACGTCGCTCCTCATCAGGGAAATACAAATCAAAACCACACTCAGATATCACCTCATGCCAGTCAGAGTGGCCAAAATGAACAAATCAGGAGACATAGATGCTGGAGAGGATGTGGAGAAACGGGAACCCTCTTGCACTGTTGGTGGGAATGCAAATTGGTGCAGCCACTCTGGAAAACAGTGTGGAGGTTCCTCAAAAAATTAAAAATAGACTTACCCTATGACCCAGCAATAGCACTGCTAGGAATTTACCCAAGGGATACAGGAGTGCTGATGCATAAGGGCACTTGTACCCCAATGTTTATAGCAGCACTCTCAACAATAGCCAAATTATGGAAAGAGCCTAAATGTCCATCAACTGATGAATGGATAAAGAAATTGTGGTTTATGCCTGGGTGGCTCAGTCGGTTGAGCCGCCGACTTCGCCTCAGGTCATGATCTCGCGGTCCGTGAGTTCAAGCCCCGCGTCCGGCTCTGTGCTGACAGCTCAGAGCCTGGAGCCTGTTTCAGATTCTGTGTCTCCCTCTCTCTGACCCTCTCCCGTTCATGCTCTGTCTCTCTCTCTGTCTCAAAAATAAATAAACATTAAAAAAAAAAAAATTGGGGGCGCCTGGGTGGCGCAGTCGGTTGAGCGTCCGACTTCAGCCAGGTCACGATCTCGCGGTCCGTGAGTTCGAGCCCCGCGTCAGGCTCTGGGCTGATGGCTCGGAGCCTGGAGCCTGTTTCCGATTCTGTGTCTCCCTCTCTCTCTGCCCCTCCCCCGTTCATGCTCTGTCTCTCTCTGTCCCAAAAATAAATAAAAAACGTTGAAAAAAAAAAAAAAAGAAAGAAATTGTGGTTTATATACACAATGGAGTACTACTTGGCAATGAGAAAGAATGAAATATGGCCCTTTGTAGCAACATGGATGGAACTGGAGAGTGTGATGCTACGTGAAATAAGCCATACAGAGAAAGACAGATACCATATGTGTTCACTCTTATGTGGATCCTGAGAAACTTAACAGAAACCCATGGGGGAGGGGAAGGAAAAAAAAAAGGAGGTTAGAGTGGGAGAGAGCCAAAGCATAAGAGACTCTTAAAAACTGAGAACAAACTGAGGGTTGATGGGGGGTGGGAGGGAGGGGAGGGTGGGT